>NC_091506.1:1044080-1392106 GCF_947461875.1 Haliaeetus albicilla | reverse complement strand
TGGGAGCAGAGGCACTGCCCGTGGGCTCCTGGCAAGCACAGCTGACCCAGGAGGTGGGACACAGCTCGAAACATGTCCCGTGTGGAAATAAACCCTTTTCGGTACTCAACAGGGCAAGAACCACAATCTTCCCCAACCCCTAGGGCACAAGAAACCCTCCTGAAGCTCAGACCACTTAAGCTGCTGTTTACCTGCCAAGACTGCCCTTGCCCTGTGCCAGGCAAACGCACGCTTTAATTAGAGATTCTGTCACCACCGAAATGACGTATCTCAAATAAAATTAACCATTCTCACTTGGGCTTCATGCTACAGACCAGAAAGAGGTGGGGGGGCTTTTCTGTTGGGCTGGCCCATGGGGTACATGAAAGGGCTCTGCCTGCTGGTGCCTAAACCTGAGGCAGACAAATGAAAACGACAAAAAGAAAAAGAGCTTTCAAAACGTAAATTTCCCCTCAAATTGCTTTTGCAGTTATGCCTCGACCCAGCGGCAGCAGGGTGGCAGGAGAAGGTGCAGCTCAGCCCAGGCCAGCGCGGGTGTTGTGAGCAGGTCCTCAACAAAGCCTACAGAAATCCACGGAAAGTCACATATCCTCCTTCTCATCCCCAACTCCACTCATTTTGCCACTTACTTTGTTTCATTTACCATTTTTGGCTCAGGCTAAATAGCACTTTCACGTGTACGTGACACACGGAGGGGTTTTCTTGCACACGTGAGTTGTTGCATAGCAAGTAAAGGCTGGGAAAAAGTAGGTCATTGAAGTATAGTTACCGTATCTGCTTTTATCCCTACAATTGCTTTCCCTCCGGGACTGGCCCAATTTACAGTCCTTTCTATTAAGAGGTTCACCTGCCCTGCAGAGATGCGGTGCCTTCATTTCAGGAGCTCAGTGGTGTCTGAAGAACAAGATAATCTTTAGAGGGCAGGTGATTTTCAAAACAGCCTTGCCACATATTAATATAATTCAAGAAAATAAATCCAAATCAAAGAGGGACTTCAGCATCAGTCCAAAGCAAAAGAAGGGCCAAGCGGGGCAACCTTTTCTTATGCAGAATTTTGCTTTTCTCCTGAAATAACCCACCAGCTGCCACCTGCAAAGCAGAGCACATTTGGGCTGGAAGGGTGCTGAGTGCCTCCCGAAGCGTTCCAGAGGGATCTCAGCAAATGGCCCTTTTTTCTGCCTTGCAGAAATGTGCCTGCTTGGAAGGAACTACTGGGAAGGGAAATCATAGCAAGCAGATCATTCTGATAATAATGTTCTTCCAGACCATGAAAAATGAGCACTTTCAGTGGTGTGGTCAAAATGCAAACTGCCCTTCCACCTTCTTCTCGCCGGGAACTGCACCTCCCCATACTGCTGTTTGTTTTCTTATCAAAACTCTCTCTTGTTAATTTATTACACTCTGACGGCACTAATTTAATTCCTTAGAGAACGGCAATGAATATATTGGGTAAGCAAGTTTCAACTCCTATTTTTCCTTTGGGAAGAGAAACAGCAACTTCACGGAGATCACGAATCTGTTTACAAGCAAGCACTTTCCTGGCTGAAAGTTAATGAAGGAACGGTTGGCATTAGAGCATCCCCCTGCCCGCGGCAGCAGCCAGAGCACATTCGCAGCACACGTCCCACCAAGGGGAAGGACTTTATATCTGAATCGTGAAATGTTAATGAGCCCGCAAAGCGCCTGATTTATACGGCAACAGTCAAGGCTCCCACTTCAGGGACCGTCATGAAATGTGTCAGGTACAGTGGGTTTTAATTATCCCCACAATGCACTTTCACTAAATCTGAATTTTTTACAGCTGGGTGTGCCTATTTCTACATGGCTGAGAAGCAAGCACGGCCCTTGGGGCTCTCCCCATCCAACGTCCCTCGGGGCTTGCGCGCTGTTTCCCCTAGATTAATTAAGGTCTGAATTCTAGTTTTTTGTCAATGTCTTGACTAAGGTTTATGGAGGTCCTGAGGGTTAATTTATAATCCCCTAAAGAATAAGTAAATATTTAAACTTCCCCTACTGGTGTAATTGAATGTTTTAATTCATGCTGGTAGACTGAGTCAGGCAAATTCTTCCATTGCTGTGATTATTTATTAAACAAACGAAAACAGAAAATCATTCTTGTCACTTTGCCAGAGTGCACGTTTGTACTAAAACGCTGCTCCTTACATTCCTGAACCCCAGAACGCAACTGTTCAGCAAAGGACCAGGTAAGCGTAGACTTTTTTTAAATTTTTTTTTTAGCTAAATACCCAGAGGACAGCCCACTGCGAGGCAGCAAAGGAGCTGCCCAGGGATTTCCCGGCTGGAGAACCACCAGAGAGGGCGGCAGGCGGGAGGGATGCCTGGCCGTGCCAGGTGCCGAGCGGGGGCACGCACCTCCCGCCACGCACCCCGCAAAACCTTCCAAGTGCTCCACAGTCCTTCGACGAGAGCGGCTGCTCCAGTAACGGCTCGTTTGCCGTCTAACTGGGGGCCGGGGGATGCAGAAGCAGTGCCCCGAGGCGGGGGCAGAGGTCCCGCTGGCTGGCGATGCTCGGAGGTGGGCAGCGGGCTGAGCCCCCCGGTGCTGCCCTGGGCAGGCTGGGTGCCACCGGCCGGACCCGCCATGCCTCCCGCTCCTGCCAGCCGGCACCCACCCGTGACACAGCCCTCGCCTTCCCCCCGGGGGGCTCCTGCAAACCCCCAGCCTCCCCGGAGAGCGTATCAATGTTTAGCCCAGCACCTCGGGGCTCGATAAAGCAGTCGAGCTCCCCATTAACTGCAGTCGCTGCTGGATGAACGAGCAGCACGTCCCCACCATCCATCCGTTTCGCAGCCCGCATTCGGGACCCGCGCTCGCCGTAAGGGTCCCCGTTCACCAGCTATCGCCTCTCCAGTGCAGCCCCCCAGCCCCGTGCCCCCGCCGCCAGCAGAGCCTCGGTTAGCCTTGGCCCAGAGCAGGCTGAGCGGGGGGGTTCACCCTGCACGTGCTGCACGTGCTGCACAGCGATGACAGCACGGAACGAAATTAATTGCATCAACTGGGACGTGTATTAACATTTAACTAAGAGAGGCAAAAGCAGCTGGTGAGAATCTGGGGTCTTCTACGTCCAGGAGAAATTATTGGTGTTGTTTAAATATTCACTTTTGCATTCTAGGCATCGAAATCATTGTAAATCACACCTCCTTCACATGGCAGTGATTGCACTTAAACAAATTCTGCTCGTGGTTTCTTGTATTTCTGTCTCTGGAACCAGAGTTTTAGATTTCTGGTACTGCAGATGTATTGAAAATTAAGGTACCTAAATAATTAACCCCACTCCTCAGTCTTAGAGGCAATTTAATAAAGTGCTCTCAGGGACCCGGCTGACAGTGAGTAATATCCGTTGTCACTGCATCTACACAGGCTGCAGAAACAATTTTATGTTGCCATTACACTGTGGTGCTTAACTGTTTGTGTTCTTGAGAGAGGGGATGTTGTCCTGAAACCCAGCCGTAAGAAATCCTTGTGCACGTGCGACACAAGAGGAATAAACCTGAAAGATGAGCGTGGGCTTTCTCGTCCTCCCAAGGTGGAGCCACACATTCAGCCGAAGCATGTTATTAAACCCATATAACTTGTTGCTCTAAAAATACACTTTGGCCGTCTTATCTGGAATTACTTCAGGAAAGACACGTTTTTTCCCCATCTTTCCCGTCTCCATTTCTCAACGGCCCCACGGCAGACTGCTGAGGAAGGCTGGCACCCCCGAGGCAGAGGCAGGGTGCCGGCAGGACGTCCCCACGCACCGTCCCGGCTGTGCCGGCACGGTTCCTGCCGGCACGATGGCCAGATGAGCCCAGGCATTGGGCAATGCCTTGTTAGAGCCAGTTTAGAAATCTGGCTCCGGAGTGATGGCTCTGCCAGCACCGGGGGAGGCATTCTGCAGTAGTCTTCATTGTCCTGTGGATTTTCATGTGTGTTTGATTAATTATGTATGGACTTTTGATTGCAAATAAGGTGCAGAAAGGAGTATACAAGCTGGGTGAATCAATTTGGCCTAAATAACATCCATCCACAATTCCTGGATTGTTTTTTTTGCCCGCAAATTACAGTGATGGGGAGACAGAAATTTCCTTTTTGTGTTTATTTTGGGAATTATTTTTCATACTGATAGCCTCTGCAGTGTGGGCTAGGTTAGAAACAGAGTTAATACGGGCAGCTGAGAAAGCTGAAAGCTGGGAAAACTGAGGGTGCCACTGCCGGGCTGGAGCCGGGGAATTCACGCCCGCTCGCTGCAGCAACCGTTTCCCCTACACCGTCCGACACACACCTTGAATCTATCCAGCGAGAGCAACCGGGCATTGACCACAGCCTTGGCTCTCCCTCCAGCAATACCGAAATGCTCCGTGTCCTCCCCAGCCGGTGCAGCCCTGCCCATCCGACAGGGACAGGAAGGTCTCTGCAGAGGTTCCCAAGGGACCCCTGCGGAATTCTCCTATCCCTTGACGTTACAGGGAGATATTACTGCTAATGACATGAAGTTGATAATGGTGAGAACTGGCAGAAAATCTTTCCAAGCAGGACTAACAAATGCTGTGGGTGCGTACGTTGACAGCTGTGACTGCAAAAGAATCAATAAATGTTGTAGTGGCGTTTGTACTGGGATGAGGGTGAGGAGCAGTTCCCTCACCAACCCCTTCCTAATGCAATCACTGCAAAACCAAGCTCTTTCGGCTTCAGTAATAACAGATAGGGCCAGTTCTGATCTGGGAAATACATCAACATCTTCTCCCCAGGGTATGTACTCCAGCCCCACTCCTCGCAGTTTCTCCTGGCCACAGGGCTCCCCACGCTGCTGTGGGATGGGTGAAGCTGCTTGATGTTCCTCTAAGTATTTCAAACATAGAGACAGCAAATACTAAAGCAGGTATTGCCCTCTTCTGCCTCCTTCGCCCACCACTCATGACAGTCCCTGCCAAGTGCCAAACACAAATGACATGCCACTCTGAGCTCATCTGTAGTAATCTACTGGTAACCCATGAGAAGTCCCACATATGCCACAACTGAGCAGCTGAATTGGGGGGTTTTGCTTCTGTTTATTAAAGAAGACCAGCACAATGCCCTCTAAGACTTAAGATACTTAGCAAGACTTGAAGAAATTATGGGTTTATACATCTTTGGGTCATGGCTAATGATCTCCATGAATCGCCTTGCATGATGGGTTTATTCACCATTTTCTTCCAAGCAAGTTTCTAGCTCTGAAAGTAATCAAGCGTGTTTGTGGAGAACACTGCCTTTATGAAAGCATCGCAACCGGCTGCAGCCAGGGAGGAGGGCGGCCGGTGGGGAAGCAAAGCACAGCAGAGGGGCTCTGCGCAACCACCAACCCGAATCTGCAAGAAGTAGTGTGAGTTTGGGGGGGTGTCTCTCCTGCCCCTAAGGAACAGCTTGACAAACCGTAACACAAGAGATTCAGGACTCTGCTGTTAGGTCCTTGGTGAGATTCTCAAATGTGTGTATCCAGCAACATGGCAGTCCCACCTAATACTCTTCATGTCCCAACTCGTACGAGATCTCAAGCACTGCACATGGGAAGCCCTGCGCAGGGCTGTGCAGGGACCTGTTCCCTGGACGCAAAGAGCTCTACCTTCCTCACTTTCAGGAAAGCTGCGGTGAAGATCCACCTGTTACTGCTGTAGCTCCAGCAGATCCCTCACACAAAGAGATTTTTGATGCATAACCATTCTTTCTGCTTTTCCTCAATGCCCTGTAAAGCAAGGACCTGGAGGCAAATGGCACTCCCTTTTCTCCTGCAGCGCAATCAACGTTCAACTGAGCAACTTGGCGAAATGTCAGACCTAGGCCATACCTGCAAGAAAAAAACATTGCAAATCTCACCATTGCAGAATTACTCTCTGCCCCAGGAGCTTGGAGATCCTGAACTGGCAGATGTCAGTGAACAGCTAAATGGACCATGCATTCATGGATCCAGAAGCTGCTTAACATACAGTTCATGAGGACCTGAAGAAATATACTCTATCCTACATCAAGTGTCATGGAAACTACCTGGTTTTGTACTGAAGCGGTACTTTATGCCACAGTCCTCATCCATGAGTAACAGAAAGCTGAAGCATCAGGTGGAAATTTCCAAAATCTCAGGCATTTCAGCCTCATCCCATAGTCAATCCTCCAGCTCCTGATGGAGACTGGTTTGTCTGGACATACTGCAGAGCCCATACAGTGGTTTCTGCCTACACTGCCCTCCAGCCACCTCCACACCACTCATCTGCAATCTTTCTCAACTCCTTAAGGTAGAGCTCAGTTTTGAGCAGAGCCTGATACCTGTCCCTTTTCTCCTGCTAAATACTCCATTTCGCTTTGTCCTTATCTCCCAGCTCCCCTGCACATCATCCTTCCATACGCACGCTCTGACCTACACAGCTCCCAGCTGCAGCACTCCTGCCTCCCTTCGGTCACTCCTCACTGTGAAAGCCCAGAGAAAGCCCGAAGAACCACAGTGCTTGCTTTCTCCCGCTGGTTAGCTTACACCTGAGGGACTAATCCTGACCCAGCACCGACAGCACATCATGGGTGGGACTCGGGAAGATGGGTCCTGTTATATCTTAAGACAAGACGGGGGTGCTGTGTCCCTGCTGGGGACCACATGTGCACCTCTGCTTGTGCAGCCACAAGTGATTTATTTAAATGCCAAAGCAGGAAATTACTTGGTCTCAGAATTACAGCACCAAAGGAGAGCGGGGCAGACAGGCTTGATCTGACACAGAGCTGGCTGGTACCAAGTTAATCAGCATATTGAAACTCTCGGGGAGAGCTTATTCCCAAATCAGTGCTTTGTATGCTGTGGCTGCAGGAGTTTTCATCCCTTCCCAGGAATCCTGACGCCCAACTGGGGCCTCAGACAGCTGAGAACTTCTTTTATGTCTAAATCAGGACAATTATTTAATTTAGACATTCAGTAGACGCTGGGAGTACAGGGAAGAGGTGTAGGGGAGGGGAAAGAGGAATAAATCACTGAGCGCAAGTTAACCATATAAGCCCTTTATAAACAGCTCATTTAGGAGAGGCGAATCCTACTGTTTCATTTTACTTAAAGAAAATCTGTTCTTTTTCCTTCGTGCACTGTTCCTCCAGGAGTGCGCAGGGCACAGCTAGACATCTGGCTGTGGCCACTGGCCAAGGCTGCACTAATTGCATAAGTATTTTGGCTTGCAAATATAACAAGTTTGGCATTCCCGTTTAGTGCATGCCACATGGCATTCCTCTAAGTTATCGCTGTTAAGCATTTGAATCCCAGCCAGGTGCATGTGAATAGTTACTTACTGGGTAGGAAATGCCGCTTTGTTTAACTAGGCTGGTGAAACAAACCCAGCTGATGTCCCGAAGGCTAATCCTGCTCCAGGTAAGGGCTCCGGAATACCTGGCAGGCCCGTCCTGCAAGCGCCGAAACAAAAGGAGCGGCAGACGTGGGAAGGAAAACAAGGTGGCCAGCAAACATTGACACTGTGTGATGACAGAAGTGGATGTCTCCCAGGGCTGTAACAAGCCATGTGCAATGTTTCCAACCCTTGCAAGCTCGTCCCTACAAAGGCCCTGGAGGGAAAACAGGATTTGCCCCTTAGACTCACACCTGGATCAGTTTGTTTTGCTGCTTCAAACATCCTTAAGATCCAGCTGCCCGCTTGCTCTGCCAGCCGCCTGAGTCTCCTCCAGAGCTAAAGCATGCTGGAGAGGTTCAGGGAAAACAACACTGTACCTTAATGTAAGTAACTACCTGGGGGGATGCTCCAACACAAGTCTTCTGTTTCAGAGTCCCTAATTCCAGAGAAAGCCTGGAGCAAAACCAACTGCTTGGCACCATCCACAGAGGCAGTGAAATCGGGGCTGTGCTGAGGACTGCTCCCGCGGGAAGTGAAGTTTCTGGAGCACAGATCCCACGGGGTTTCTTGGCGTCGCCTGCAAACCCCATCCTTCATGCCGGGAGGAGAGCCCTTGCCCCGGGATCGGGGCCGTGCTGCCAGGCTGCACAGGCAGGGGAAGGACGGCGACCGGCTTGAAGCTGAGCCCCGCTCTTCTGCTTGGAAAAGAGCCTTCCCTGCCTCGGAACGGCCAGTCTTTCTGGACTGATTTTTAGTGATTCTCCCGGAGCTTTTCAGTAGAGGAATTGTGCTCGGTTATATATAACATGAAAGAAATAGGTGTAGCAGGAATGAAGTTAGAGCTCAGTAATTAAAACACAGTCTCAAGCCAAGCAGCTCCTCTCTGTGACCTGACTTAAGACGGCGTTTTCAAGATTGCCGCTGGACACGTCTGCTGTTGGGCCCCTTCCCCTCCCTCCCCCCGACACTGTGAATTTTCCAGGAAACATGGACAGCTGTAGACATATATTTAAAAAAGGTCGGAGACACTGTAAGCAGGCCCAAAAGAGGAGGCACTTCAGACTGTCCCTGTCACTGTGCAGAACTGCTCAGGAGCTCCGTGCCTGTGTCCCCGTGGCCGTGCAGCACCCCAGCCCGCAGCCAGAGCCCTGCAAGGGGCTGGATCCTGGGGTGGAGGTCCCGGGGATGGGGAAGGCTGTCCAGGAGGAGACAGAGCTGAACAGGTCTGAACACCTAGAAAGCATGAAATTCCTGACCTGTGTTCCTCCGGCTTAATTACCCACCTGCTTTGACTTGTTTTGAGCAGTGATGGAATTAAACTTCATGTACTTACCAGGGCGCAGAGCGAGGTGACTTCCTTTCTCATTTTACCAGCAACAACTAAAGCTTCCTCTACCATGTAATGCATTTCCATTACAGCACTAAAGATCTTTCTGACCCAAATATACGTCCTGAGAACAAAAATAACTGTAAGGAATACAGTACTTAATCTGCCTAGATTCTGCTCTCAGAAAGATATAATCTATTACAAATGTTATCCCTCGCCTTGCCTATTAATCCTAAAGGGACCAGTGATTAAATACTTTTTCTAACCCTCCAGTCCCCGGTGTGCCTGTGATTCAGAGAGTTACAATCACTCTGTGTTGTACATCTGGTAACGATAACGGGCAATGCTCTGTTATTACAACGAGCTTTCACTGCTGCTTACCAGGCTGCAAAGGCAAGATTGCATTCAGCACATTTCTTGGCTCCCTACCTGAATTAATGATATAAACAATATTTCATGATTTGGAGAAGGTTTAAAAGGAAAGCACAATCCTAGACATACTTGCAAAGGCAAAAGAAGGATATGAATTGCAGAACAGAGAGGATACGGCGACAGGAGCGATTTGAGATGCACCTCTGGCATGAGAAAACGGCTGTAATTGAGAGATGAACAAAATGAGCACATTTCTGAGAGCTCTCTGCCTGTGTTTGGCCTGGATTCACAGTGGGAACTCTTCTCCCTGCAGGCATCCCTGCCCTGGGGCACCAAGCCCACCGCCCACCTCCCGGCTGGCCTGGCTCCATCCCCACGGTGGTCCCACCGCTCGCGCAGAAGCACCGTCGGGACGTCTGTCCCACCACCCTCCGGCACGCGGCTGTGCGCTGGCTTCAACACAAGGGCAAAGCCAAGCCCCAGACAAGCTACAGCCGGGCAAGCTACGCTTTTCTTCCAACTTACAAGATTCAGTGGATAGCCAGTTACAGGGGTGGGGGTTAAGTCTATCAAATTAATTTTAATTACAATTCAAAGAAAGAAAAGCCACTTTAACATTTCTAATCAACAGGCATCTAATGAGGCATGTTAGTTCCTGTAGTCTGAACACAGTAGGAAATTTTCTAAGATAATTTACTTCATTAATATTCAGCTAGAAGTGGATTATCCAATACTTTCCATGGTCGCACTGAGATAAAATATGTCAAAAGGAAAACTTTATATTTGACATGGACATTAAGCTTCATAAGTTTCATTCTATCTTACCAAAAAACACTTCTGACTGAAATAAAACATTACAACCCAGATCTACCAGAATGATTAGAGGGTCTATCTTAATAAGAACGGTACCCATGCATTACTACTTGCAAAGGAAGTTTGTCTGCTTTACTTTTAGCACCACAGCACTGCTTGTGTTCCAGCAGAGCAGAGCATCACCAGTGACGTCCCAGTCCCTGTGGCACTCACCGAGTGTTGCCTTCACCCAGCCCTGGGCCCCCCAGTCCCCAGGTGGGACTAGTATAGAGGAATATACTTATTCTTGTAAGTTTGTATGAATACACCAGAGCTGATCAAGAAAAGAGGAATCACTTTTGCGGGATTCCTGAATGTTGTTGCTTTACATTATTCTTGAGACAGGAAATGTCAACAACCCTTAAAAAGTTGTCAGCCTTTTTAAAGAATAACAGCGTTAGTGCAACAGTTCAGTTTTCGTATCTTCAAGCTGAGACTGGTTTGGATTGCTTGATTGCAATGGAAATCTAAAAAAACAAACAACAAAATGAAAAGGTTGAATGAAAGAGCCCCAAAGGGACCAAAGATTGTCTGGTTTCCTGAAAAATGAACAGATGTGTAAGAGAGCAGGGATGGAGGATGAGACCCAGCTACCTAAGCCCATTGAAACTCGAGGGGTTTTATGCCGCTTGAACTTAATTAACAAAACTGTGAAGCCTGACCTCGTGCCATAGGGTGGGAGAAGCACGGAGCGGTGAGGTCCCTGCACCGATGCCCTGGGGCATGCTCTCTCCAGCAGACGCCCCTTTCGGCAATCTCCCCGCCTGTCCCTGCAGCGGTTTGCTCTCTACCCACGCGTCCACCTGCAACGAGGACCTGGCAGAGCGGGGCCGGGCTGGCCTGCCCGCTGGCACCGGGGGTTTGGTGCGGCCGCCAGCTCCGCCGCCCTGGCAGGGGCCGCTGCCGCCCCCAGCCTGGCCACCAGCCCCGGCAGGACGGTAGCCAGCCGCCGGCAGAAGACGTTGCCCTTTACCTCTTCCAGACGGAGACCTCGCCGCTTCTCGCCCCAGCACCTGCCCAGCCCGGCGTTTCCCAGGCAGTTCTCCGTCTCCTCCTCGGTGCACGAGCAATTCCAGTCACTGAAATGGGAACATTTGTCCTATTAATAATCAATAACCCGCCAGCTCGGTGAGTCACTCTCGGGCATGCTGAGCTGCACGGCCCCGCGTACCCCCCCGAAGGACCTGCTTTGGGTGTCTGCTGGTGGGAGTTTAATTTGCTGCCTTCTCCAAAACAAAGGACTACAGACGCGAGGATTTAAATGCCAGAGAGTTACATGTCAGTCTGCGTCCTGAAAAACAAGCAGGTTTTTCATCATCAGGACATGTAATCGTGCATATTTAGAAAACCTGTGTAGGTTACTTAAAAGTCCAATCTGATAGTAATAAGTAAGAGCCTGTGCTAGTTTTTCCTTCAGGACCTCTGTAAGCATTATTCTTCTTTCTTCTCCTTTCTCTACTGAATTTTAAAGGTTATCCTCATAGAAGATGTTATTCCAAATAGCATCGCACCATCAGAAATGAAAGGGAAAAGATGAAACCATGAATATTTGACAAACTATTTTCTGAAGATGCCTGTGTGGTTGGGGAGAGGAGGCTGCGAAAGGTATCAACAGCCACTTGGACCCTTTTCCGTCCTATTGATGAGTGAAGGCAAATGCACACCACGCCTCTGGCTGCAGCGGGAAAATCAACAGGACCTTCTCCATGTAAAGTAATATACCAACTTTGAAAGAAGCTTCACATAAATATTAGACAATCGTTACCCAGATGATTAATGTACCACACTGCTCTTCTGAAATCACAGTAGGTCAAGTGGAAACGGTAGCATTTTTTAAAATAAAATGCAACTAAGCAAAATAAATTTTACGCACCGAAGGGAGCGAAGGATGACAGCAAAAATATGAGAAAACTGCAGAAAAGTAACTGTGTGCCATGATGTTAACAAACCCCCCCCCTTCCCCCCAAAAAGGAAAGAACAGAAAGAGTGGGGTGAACACAGACCCCTTGACCCTGAGCTGGTGAAACCCCGAGGTGGGTGTCAGTCCCGTGACGTGCCAGCCCAGCCGCCCCGAGCCTGTCCCAAGGCCAGGGCTCCCTGCTTTCCTCCCCTCGGCATCTGCCCTCGCTGGGACAGATCACTGCCAGCCCCTGCATGAGGCCACGCTCAGACCTCCCCTCTGCTCTTCTCTTAAATTTGTGCTCCAACCAAAGTTTATTTATCTGCCATGTGAAAAAATTCAGGGTTTTTTGGTCACCACGGCTAATACATAAAGCATATATACATAAGCTTTAATGTTGATTTCTCCTATTTCCAGCCCTAATCTTAATTTTCCAAGACTGCCTGGCTGAAATGCTATAAGATTCAATTTTCAGCTCATAAGATGCTTGTTAGTGCCTGCCTCTATGTGACTTGAGGGGATCAAAGTTTGATTTCTAACAGTGCTTTTTTTTTTTTTCCCCCAGTCAGGAAACTCTATATGCTCGTAAATATAAACCTCCTTAAACAGACTCAAAATGAAGATCAAATCCTATTGCTTTCTGCCCTGTACTGAAGGCTAAAGTCTTGAGCCCAAAAAGGAGATCACTGCAGAACTGGGTGTTAAAAAATCCATCCCAAAAAGGAGGTGTTTGCTGTTTGCAGCTAATAAACCGTGCTATTTGCTTCCTGCTCCCTGATGAGGAAAGACATCAGTGAGCAGCAGGGCAAGGCAAAGGGATGGAGTTGATTTGGAGGAACAGGACTGAGTATTGCAAAATTTGCTGCTTCAAAAAATAACAGCAATAATGCGGTGGCTATTCCCGGTGATATGCAGAGCTGGGCAGAGTAACAGTATTGTCAGAGAGGGGCAGGTCATTTCTTGGTGGCAATTTGGATGGGACAAACCGTATCTGCAGCTCCTCACGTCTGAGGCGTGTGATACAGAGCAAGACCCCACAAAACTGCTGTCACTACCCCTGCCACCAGCTCCCTGCTCTGGCTGTTGTCAGTAAAAGCTGCCACCGGAACAAACAAGGCAGCAATTAATTTTTATTCTGTTATTAAATCCTTCCCGGAGATGGGTAGAGAACATTTCTTTGACGCTGCAATGGGGGAGAAGATCCAGAGATCTGAGGTCTGAGCCACTGGAGCAATGCAGAGGACAGCCCAGGCGTCTGCAGGGCATCCCTTGGGACCAGCATCACTCCTGCTAAAGGCACGCCAGCAGCAAGGAGCTGGGCTCTGAGTTTGGGGGCTCTGTTTGTGCTCTTCCTCAAGCTCTGCATGACCTGCAAGAAGCCTCCTGTAAGGGCCAGCTGACCCCCCCTCCCCGCAGAGTGGACGTCAGACACAAGCAGAGCTCCTTGTCCAGCCTGATTTAGCCAGCATGGGACAGCCCTCCTCCTCATCTTCCTCCTCTTCCTCCTCCTCCTCCTCTTTCTCCTCCTCCTCCTCCTCTCCCTGCATGCAGCGCAGGGGGCTCCTGGGCCACCCTTGCCACCCATCCTGGATATTAATATTCTTACTGCTTTTAGATCCCTTTCTGTGAAAGGATCAGATATTGGCTAAAATGTAATTGCTTTTTTTTAAAATGTTGATGTCTGTATAAATGTTCTTGTGGTACAACCACAAAGAACAGGAACAAGTAGCTCTATACATTTATTTCTGCTGGACAGGTTCTGCTCCCATTCCTATCCCAATCAACCTCACTGCAGCTCATGCATCAGACCGTGACCTATTTCATTAGGCTTCGCAAGAAACTGCCCAGCACTTCTTTCCCATCCTTTTTCAACTGTGACATTGTAAAAGACTCTAACCCCCCCAAAATGAAATATTGCAGTGGATATTATTGCACCTTTGAGCAATTAGGTCTCTAATAATAACACTACCTACTCGCCACTAAACATTTCATTACTTACGCCCTTGAAGATATGATGGGAAGTAGGATTCAAGTTTCATATTGCTAATGGATTAAATTAAATTACATTCTCATGATTCAAAGACACTTAGGTTAATTTAAGAATATATATTTTAACGAAAACTCACTTAACTGCCATGTAAGTTCTTGCTACTTTCTTTTCCATTATTGCTGATTAACAAGATACTTGGGAATAAATAGAAGCGCTCGCTCTGCTATAATTAGCCTGTCTGTCCCTCTGATTAGCTCACTCCTATTTTGTAGCAGGGAATTTGTAAATCCAAAATACTCCGGTCTGACATCATCGTTCCAGTCATGGAACAAAATGGAGGTTTTCTGGAAAAGAAAGGCATAGGCTCTATTTTAATAGGTGGTTGGAAAATCACTGAGGTCCAACCCAAGCATCAATGAAACAAATGGATTTTGCTTCACTGAGCTATGAAAAGAAAGCCCAGAAGAAGGACTCGAGCCAGGGTAATTTCCTCAGCCAAATAATCAACAGAGCTGTGATATATTTGTGCCAAAGACCTGCCCAATTGCTTCAACTGTTCTTGCACGCAGCAGGAGCAGAGGGGACATCTCACAGGAGTCACAGGTAAACGGTGAGTCACACCATCCAACGTATCACTGTAGTACGGCAAGAAGAGGGTAGATGATGGTAAACCTTACAGCTACCAGATAAACAACTCCAAGGGAAACAAGGCAAATGTCAGCAAAACTAAAACTGCATCTCTTAAACCATTATCTAAAAGGCACTGTGAAGGTGTCTTTTCACTTTTCTTATGTAAAACTCCCATGCAATTTTCTTGGGAAAGCACAGTTCTCATTTTCTGCCCCAGAACATAGCGTAGAGGTAGTGAAAGACTGGAAGCTTTCCAGGGTGGAGGAGTTTGTAAAACTGTTTGATATTCCTGAAGTTGAAAGGCACTTTAACAATTAAGTGGTATTATTATTGTCAGTAGTAGTAGTAGTAGTAGTAGTAGTAGTAGTAATATTTCAGTGCTATGAAATGAGCTGTTAAAATAAATTTCCTGCTTGAGGAAGCCCAAACAAATGTTGCCTTTCAAACACAAAATATTGTGCAGACATAAGACTCCATTTATCAAACATTTAACAAGAAAACGGTTAAAATCTGTTTTCATTATGTAAAAACCTGAGATATTACCACAGCATTTCATATGAATGATCAGTCCTCAATCTGAACCAATATCTGCTAATAACATGCAGCTACCCGGTGCGAGGAGGCTTCTGGTGAACCCAAGCAGGGAAGAGACGTCCCAGGCAGAGGTCACTTGGGGACTTCTACACTGCTCTGCCATCAGGAGGAAATATTTGAGGTCATTTATTAGTAAGGACCATTGAGAAGCCCTTGGGCTCTTCAGAGCACTCTGCTGGAGTTCACACCGTAAGGAGTTGTTGAATATGCCATATCCCACTGGAAAGTGGAAACTCCCTTGGATCGGTTACAGGGTCAGGGTTGCTCTACAGCTGGGAGGCGAGCTGGAGCCCCTCGCGTCTGTGTCACCTTCTGCACCGCTCACACGAAGCAGCTCTGAACGATATCCTTCTTGCCTACTGCTTCCAGGAAAATGAGTATTTACACAAGTTTAGGTTACTTGCCACGAGATTTCAAATCGGCGGCTCCTATACTCATTTTCCTTGCTGGCTGTCGGAGGCTGCGTGATTCACGCTGGGCAAGTTTTGTCACCCAACAACAGATTTCAGTGGTGTGTTTTGCTAGTCCTGGAGAACACCAGACCACATTTTCCCTAACAGCCCAAAGATGTAACAAGGAGTCTAGCTCCCAGGTGCAGCGCAGGACTCCCCGTGGCCGTAGATGGGGTTTTCCACAGCAGCTCCTCCGGGCCCCATGGTCTCTGCTGCAGCAATGCCGTGTTCGCCGAGGCAGGCTCCATAAAACCACGGGCCACCTGGCAGGGATCCTGAGCAAGCATTACTTGGTCTTGATTTATTTTTGCAGTACTTCATGACAGTCACAGGTTTATAAAGGCTGAGAGAGAGAGCCACGATACTGACTGCAGCAGCTGATCCGGGGCAGCACTGCAGAGCAGAGCTTGTTTGTGGTACCCCCCCCTTTGCCTTCCCACCCTTCGGGGTCCCCAGAAAACTGGGGACACCCCCACGTGCATCTGCGTGACCCCGCAGAGATCTGCGTGACATAAATGCAACATCTGGAAAGTGCTAATCCAGCGCAGAAGTCAGGCGGGGGGATGCGGCCATCAAACCAGAGAGACGGGATGGCGCATCCCGAGATGCTTCTGTCCCAAACTGAATGGATTATGTCAGGACATCTATAAAGGACAAAGGTTTTTCTGGGCTTCAATTAATTGTATAAGTATTTGTAGAGCTGGTGGGAGATAGTGGTTTTAAAAAAATATTATAGTTTTTGAAAGGATTAATTTTACCAACTATCATTAGGGTAAAAGTGTTGTTTACAAATTTTTAGAGTACTAAATAATATCATCCTACATTTTTAAAAGTTAGAGTTATTCAAATTGATTAGTATAAAGGGAGAAAGCTCTTTATGGTGGTTGGATTATTTATTCTGCCCCAACAGATTAAATAACACATTGAGGTCAAAAAAGTGGAATGTCCTTAGGAAGAGATCAAAAAACCCAGAAATTTTTTGAAAGATGCACGTTGCTTTAATTGAACCTGGCCCTTAGTGAATTCACTGCTTCAGAAATCATCTTATCTTATCTTATTAATGAAGTTAATAATTTTTCAGAGTTCCTTCCATCTAGGCAACAACCGGTGTTGATAAGCACAGATGCAGATGCCAAGGAATGTTTGTGCGCCGGTGGTGGGAAATGGTTTCACTCCCTATTCGAAGTCAGCAGAGGGAAGCTCGGTTAAAGCAACCCCTGATCAGCCGGTGTGCTTGCTTAAGAGAGTGAAGCACTCGGTAAAAGCAGAAGGCAGCTGTACACCATGCGCTGTTAGACGGAGTAAGTCTCCCAAATGTATTCCCTCAGCTTTTCTTACAAGGTACACATAAAAGTGAAGCCTTCTCGGGGAGAAAGCTCCAGAGCTGTCCTGTGCACAGACCTCGCAGCTTTGCATCAGTCAAAGCAACCTTACACTGGAATACCTTCAAGTTGTGATTCTGAGCGAAAATATTTTTCTTTACCTCTCTGCAGTTAAAGAGTACATACACAGTGAGAGTCCTTCTCCAGACACACATCTGTGCTATGTTGAGACTTTGACAGTCAGTGAGATATTTTTTTAATTTGAGATTTAATTTGGCAAACGCTTTCAATATATACTTAGCTAGCAGTGAAAGGTGATGATACATTGATAATTTTTAGCAAAACAGTAAATAGTGATCCCAAACCTTAGCTGTGGAAAAACAAACCTTCTAAACCATTAAAACCTATACCCACGCTTCAAACATTTCCTGCCACCAGGCACAGAGCAGATGCGACAGAAGAATAAAGAATAAAATGCTGCAAGAGAAAGTATTTCTGTGTAACGGCTCATAAGTACACAAGATAGCTGTGCCTCTAATGCGATGAAAATGTACAGCCTTATTTCTCTGAGAAGGAAAACAAAGATGTTTTCTCAGCAGAGTAAATAACTGTCACATTAAATACACCCTCTATCCTCTCATCATCACCAATTGCTAGGAGCCATTCATTTTGACAAATTGGAGAGAATTCAGAGACAAGCAACAAAATGATTAAGTGACTGGGGATATTGTCTCGTGAAGGAAGCTCCAAAGGAGTAAATTTGGTATGGCATAGGAGAGTGATGATTTTAAAGAGGTGACCAAAAGGATATGTATGAGAGGGAATTAGGAAAAGAATAAAATATGACTGAGAGACAAGAATTATTCAGAGGTCAGGAGACAAAATTTAGGATCACAATGTTTTAATGCCAAATGAGATTCTTCCCGAGACAGATGACTACACCCAGTCCCTTACGCCACCTGGACACATGTGAAATGGTTTGCTGAGTATGATAAATTGATTCTTGAAGGTAAACTTGCATTGGCAATAGGTAAGAGACTGAGTGACCTCTCTGCTCTTCTCCTTCTCCCATTTCCATGCCAGAAAAGTGCAGATACTCACAGCAATCTAGCAGCAGTTGGGCTAAAGAGTTTGGGGGATTTTCAGTATAAGGGTTTGCCTGGTGCCGTGTTGGACCTGGTGAGATGCAAGAATTGACAGTGGCAACAGAAGGATGGGCACGAGCAGATGGAAGGGGAAGAGCAGAAGGAAAAGGTCAATTAAATTTGAAAGTGAGAAGCAGGTTCTCCTGGGCAGGAAACACACCTCCCTGACTGTGTCTGGGCAAAATATTAAGGGGCTGGGATAGTCTCCTGGGTCCCAGGTGGCACCGGGTGCGAGCAGGGTCGAGACAAGGGAGCCAAAGCCAGGAGCCCGATCGCTGGACCTGGCTGCTTTGGCTCCAGTTAAGCTTTCACAGACACACAGATTTCTTTGGAAGGCTCACATACAAAGTCAACCCCAACCCAAAGCACAGAGGACCCCATTATTCACACTAACAGCACAGGCACGTCCACGCGATCGTCATCTTTCCACATCTCACTGCTGCCTGCCGTCACCTTCCCCAAACACTCCTGAAAGCAAACAGCCCTCACAACGTGCCCTTAAGGTCAACAGATTCAGGCATCAGAAAGAGTCAGAAATATAGTTTGAAATATCCCAGCTGCACTTTGCTGTAAGAGAACCGGGAAGGACAGAGAGCAATTTTCCCTGATGCAGAAGTGGCTGGATTAGAGACCTGATCGGATGGCAAACAAATGCAGATGTATAGAACTAAATAAAATGTTGCCTGTGATCTCTGTGTCAACAAATTAGATAACTATGTTGGCAACTTGGCAGGCTTCTCTTGTTTGCATTGGTAAATTAAGTTCACAGTCTTTGCAGTTGCAGGGGGATTTTTAATTTTTTAATTTTTTTTTTACAGGCATCATTCTTGAAAGCTGATCGTATGGATTTTGGGGTGCTCACCACTGTCAAGGACTCAATAGAAAAAGTTTTTTGTCTGTGGAAATGGTTCTTACAGCATAAATCTGGAAATAATGGGACAATTTAAATAAACAATGCCTTTCTGCGGGATGCATGATGCTGTTCTCAACCTCCATTACCTGCCCTCTGACCCCCAAAGTGAAATTTAACAACCAGGTTATTAGAAGATTCTCCTTCATGTCTGATCCTTTAAACTCTGAGATTTATCTGAAATTTAAGCAGACCCAGTTTGTTCTTGTGTCTTTCCAGTATGGAGGCCCTGTTCTTGCCAATGACACTGGTAAAGAAGCACCAACTTCAGTGCAGCTCCTACAGGATAAGGATCAGGCCCAAAGACCTACTTTAGAGGAAGTCAAACCATCTTCTTGGTTACTTTGGGAACTCTTCAAGATGCCTCATGCATGTAACAAATGGGCACCGCTGAATAAATGAATGGAGGAGGGGAACCCCTGTGCAGAGCAGTGCTCACGAGGCTTCCCGCACAGCCTCCCTCCCGCCCTCTTCAAATCCTCCCCCCTCACGCAGGCTATGGAACTTTAACACTATTTGGGTAGGATAAACCCGATCCATACAGTGCCAATCAACCTCAATTCTTTTTATCTATGACATTTTGTCAGGATTAACCACAATCTCACAGATTCAAGGACTGCCGTTTTGCTCAGTGCGTGTGCGGTGTCCAGCACGGCAAGTCAGGTGCATGATTTAACTGCTGGCCATGTGTTATTAATGGAATTAATTGTTTAACCTTAACACTCGTTGCACCATTGTCCCAGCCCAGCGGAGAACATGGGGAGCAAGAAGAATAACTAAAGACAAGAGATTTTTAACTGCTCTTTATGAAATGCAGAAAATCACCAGCTAAGGAAAGGAAAAAATATGGTACGTATGAAGCTCAAAGGTGTGACCCAGTTATGTCACTACTGTTTCTTCTCATAGATGTGCTTAGTTTGCAAGTAGGAATCCCAGTATGTGACAGTTGTATTGTTCAAAGTTCACTTGATTTAGCATTTATTTTCTGAATCATCACAGAAAACTGCCACTAAATATGTTGAGTTCCATAACTGGGCCCGACTGCATATTTGGAAGATAGATGCTGCCTATAGAAATACTCCCAAATTTGTTCAACCTTTCAGCCCCTACTACTGACTTCAGATTGTATTTATTGTTGAAGGAGCCACTCCTTCCTCTGTCCTCAAAAGCAGCTGTTCCTACCTTGGGGATCTACCTTTGCGTCAAAAGTCTGGTTAGTTCTCACTGATTCTCAGAGAATAAACAGCGACTACAAAACCTGGGGCAGTTACTGTATCCGCCAGTCAACATCTCCTGCTGCACCCTCACTCTTCAAAGAAAGACAGATTGGCCCATTTCATCACAGTCTCACCTGCTAACTGCTGGGATCGTGGTGGGGTCCTGGGAGGAATGCAGCCGCTGGTGTTAATGCGCAGCTTGCCACGGGAAGGGGCTTCTCCACCCATGAAGCATCCTTGCTGGAGCGCTGCTCTCTGCCAGACTGTCCCTGTGCAGAACTACTGTCTTAACCTCCCCATTTGCTCTTGGGCAGAACACTCATATGTATATGAGTTCAAGACAAAAACCCTTATGGTTTCTAAAGTTTTTAACTTTCAGCTCTTGAAGTGGTGCAGAGAACGGGCCCCTAAAATCAGCATTTCACATCCCCACCAAGCTGCACCACTGGAAGCATGCCTGAAGGTGCATCTCTACCCTCTGCGGCAAGACGGAAGGAGAAGAGCCATTAGGACAAGGGCGGCCAAATCAATCTTCAATTGTTGATAATCTCAAGGGTATTAGGAATGTCGTGAATTAGGAATGGAGTGTCATGAATTTTATCATATGATTGATCATGTTGATGCATGGTTTAAAGAGCAATATCCACCTTTGAGGCACAGCAGAGGGTAGGTCTTTGTTGAGCAGTAATTCTCAATTACCCCACTGTGACCTTGCAGGGATCTTTGATCATTCACAAGAAAGCCTGAGCTGACCAGTAAATAGAGTCCTGTGACAAAAAACTTGTTATTGACCATGGATGACTGATGGAGAACTGCCAGTTATTTTTTATAACAGCTTTTACAATAGCTCGCAGAAGCGTTTTGGGGCCTCAGTGTGATAGCGCCTACATCTCCTGGGCAAGTGATCAGTAAAGTTCACAGGTAGATCAATCTTCCTAATAATTTATAGCTACATCACTTTGATGAGGTCAAGTCGTAAGGTGCACATGAATTATGTTCTCACCCAGAATGAGAGGTTGTCACTCCTGGCTGTATCACCTTGCCTGTCCTCCCAGAAATGACTTCCCTGACATCCTCCTCCAAGCAGCAATTCTATCAGCAGGCCCTCTTAGACAACCACCACGAAACGAATTGCTCAGACAGTCAGCAGCAGCCTCCTGCAAATACTTATCCTCTCAGAGACTCTCATCATAAAACTTTATGATACCTTTTTCCTTATGATAATCCAGTATAAACATAATTTAATGGTACTAGGAGGAAAACAACCATGGCAACAAAAACAACAGGCAATGATTGTAAAGTGTCTTATCTCATAATTTTTTCTTTCTTTTCACTCATTCTCTCTCCTTTGTTTTAAATGTGTATTATTGTGGTCATGCTGTCAATGGATTATTACATGCTCTCAATTATACTGCTATAAAGCCAGCAGGTCTTTTGTGGTTATATTTTAAGCCTCTGAGGTGGGCTTTTTTTTGCTTGTGAATTTGATTCAACTTTGCTTTGGGTTACCTTTATGCCTGCTAAACCACTCTATCCAATTTTGAAAAAGAAACTGTGCCCAAGGGAAATGTTGGAGACAACCACACAAACAATTCACCTGAGACGTGCCCATTTTTTCCCTAATCTGAATTTGTCTTTGTTTACACAGAAGAAGAATTTCCTGTATGCACCCCCCAGGTTATTTATCAAGGATATAATGTCCCTAATTGTGGCATCAATGCCCTTGATATTTCTTCATACCCCACGACATCATACTTCACGACAGACTCACGCCTCCTTTGGGTACCCCTAGACTAGGTGGTGTGCACTGCGAGAGCTTCCTCAGCCCGTATCAAAGCCAGCAAACCAGACTCATTTAGAAAGGAATGATTTTTATTAGCCCAAAGAAGTGACCTTCCAAAGCAATACAAATCCTTGCTTCCTGGCTTCAGCCTCTACTGCTCAGTCCCACTGGACCACCAGTCCGGCACGTGTCACTAAAAGGCCGACTGAGAGACAGCCCAGTCCTGAGTCAGCGAGTCTGCAATCCAAACAAACAAAACCAAGGGGAAAAGGCTGGATTTCCTACCTTCTCCCTTTTCTCCCCTGAACACTCCAAACACAGGTTTACCTGGGACGCCTGCATAAATCCAACAAATTACTTGCCGCTATCACAGCCCTCAGAAATGAAATACACCCAATATGCTACAGGTGGCTGCAGTCGGACGAGGTCTCGCCGCGCTCTTCCTTTGCTGCCTTCGGTCTCATGGTCCCTCAGCTCCCCTGTGAGCCTGGCACCAGCCTCCTCCTTGCACTGTAGGTGGAATAACCACGTCAGATCACGACAAAAGCCAATATTAACTTCTTTAATTAAATTTACCAGCATTACTTATTTGAATGACACAAGCTGGGCTGAAACGCAACTACGAATATGTAATATTGGCAGCTGCACAAATATGGAACAAAATAAGCAAATAATTCATAACCTAACTAAACAAAGATTTCACGGTACTTGTTTGTTTTAATAAATGCAAACACATAGAAATATTTTTAAGCAAAGAGATTCTGCCAAGGCTTTGTGTGAAAAACTTGGCATGGCGAGTGCACAGGCTGCTCCTGACTTAAAAAAGAGATTTCAGGGATGAAAGAATCCAGCAGAAACCTGGCGATAATCAAATGGACAGTTTTGTCCCGTTATGAGCTAAAACGTATTTGGAAAGGTAAACTGATATATCTGAGAGAAGGAGACTGTATTTCAAATGATCTTGTATTTTATGGACAGCCTCCCCCTGCCAGCATGGCAGTGAATTCCTGCACAAAATGCAGGTCGTGTGCGCAAAAGGTAGAGAAGGATGTTCTCTTTTTTGCATAATTCATGCTAAATATACAAACACATGTAAATTGCTCCATTCCTCCCCTTACTTAAAATGGAGCAATCTACATCCTAAGTAGGATTAAGGCACCGCCACAAATCCCACTAATTCTCTTGCTGGAGCCGCACCGAGCGGCTGGTCGGTTCCCAGGGCCAGGTCACCCTCCGCGGCACCGCTCGGCCACCGGCCCGGCACCGAGATGGTGGCCGTGGCTGCCCTGTGCTGACAGCCTGGGGCACAGCTCTCCAGTCCGGGCATTTATTCAGGTATTGGCCTCTCGAAAGGTGAAGCAAGTGGGTTTATCAGCAACACCGAGGCTCTGGTTGCCGAACGCTGCAGAGCGGCAAACCCCAACTTTTCCTTTCCGAACAGTAAAAATATTGGTCCCGGCTGGATGTAAAGAAGATGCTCAGCCTCTCAGTGTGCCTTTGTGCCACCTGAGCTCACGGAGCAACTGCTGCCCGTGGGGAGAAATGACGGAAAAATCCCTGGGGAGGAGCCGGAGCCGGAGCCGGGTACCCATGGGCAGGGTCTTCCCCAGGGGTGCTGAGATGCATCCTGATGGCCCTCCCCAGAGACACGCTGGGGGCTGCAAGCCCTGCGTCAGTGCTGCATTTATTCTGCTGCTGGAGAAAAGAGAGACGCAGCCGTGTCTTCCAAAACTGATGGGTGAGGAACAGCCGCAGCGGGATGCCGGTGGTGCACGACACATCGGTGGACCCACGGATGGGTGCAGACAGAGCGAGGAGGTGCAGGATCTTGCACCCAGCGTCTGCTCCCCACCAGCCCTCACTGACGACATGTACACATTAACCCTGGCTATATGACTGTGCAGAAAAAAATAGCACAGTATACAGAAATACACAGGAATACAGACGGCATTTGAGTTTTTTATGTGAAAAAGATTTACCCAGGTAAACCCTTCGTTGCCTAAAATGGAAGGAAGAGAAGGACAGGACTGGACAGAGGTATCCTTCACCGCCTGCCCTTCTCCCAGGCAAGATACCAGTGGGAAATGCTGGAGTAAATCTGCTGCAGAGATTTCGGACATGCCGCTGCCTTTCCCCAGGCTGCGTGAGAGCAGGAGCAGATCTACAGCTGCAACAAGGCATTTCCCATGTAAAATAGAGGGGATGATGCCCTTTGCCTGCTTCACAGAGGCACTGTGATATTAAGTCTAAACGACGTACAACAAACAGTTAGATTCCCAGCCAGAATTAGCTGTATAAATTAAGATTATCAGATCATGCTGCCAACAACAGATGCTGGCTGGAAACCAGGCTATGAGATCTGCCTGCCCTTTCCCCTTTGGGAACTGAGCTGACATAGCACAGTGCAAAATCGCATCAATTAATAGCCGGGTGGGTATACAATATTGTCTCAAGGATCATAATGACTCTGTCTAGTTATATCCTATCCAGTTTTAACTGATCCAATGCCATTTGAATTTAAATGATTGTTCTCACTAAGCTGTCCTTAAAAGGCAGAGAAGTTTACTCTTTACTAGACTGGCAATCCACAATGAGCCATCTCCACTCAGCTCAGGTACCTGAAACCACATGGAGAATATCAGATCACTTACAGATCAGCTACTGCGCTAGGATTCCCTGTGGTGATCAGGTACAAGAGGCACGATAAACAACAAAGCAACAGGCTTCATTTTGAGTTTCCCTTGCCTCTTTTGGCTTCGCTAATCTCCACGACCTTATTTCCAAATAGATTCTTTCCATGGGCTTGCATGATGGTGGCTATCCCACTGTGACACATCTTTTCTGCAGACCCACCCAAGTGAGAAGAGCAGAAGAGTTACTAGAAAATAAAGGCTGGCATTTATTCTTCTGGGGGTGGTTCGAGCAAAGTAAGAACTAAATAAGAAAGTTTTCTTCCCAGGAAAACAGCAAAGCTATGTTCTTACGGTATACATCCAAGCTGCAGAGATTATTTTAAACCTAAATGTGTATGGAGCAAATATGTCAGATGGCTTTTATTTGGGAGACAGGCTAGCTGAAATACAAGATTTCAGCTGCTTCCATGTCTCCTGTTTAAGCTCATCTAAAATGAGAATGCTAATTTGATTTAGTACTTTTCTACTAAGAGCCAGCCTGTGTTTCAGTTCACCATGATGAGCATGATCGGTTACTGGTAGGTCTTTCTATGTGGTTTCCCCAGTAACCATTGCTTTGATTGAAGTTAATGGGGATATTACATGTTGCACCAGTAGGAGTTCTACTCCTCCGTTGCTCTGTATTGTCCTATGATGTCCCTTGGGATAGACATTTGAACCTAAACAAAGCTGTCCCCCTGAGGCTTATTCTTACTGAAATGCTGTGGGACATGGTGCCAAGGTGCTAGCATGCAGCACCGTTTCTACACGCAAAGCAGCAAGAGCAAAAATATCGGTGTGTACCCAAAGCAGACAACCCTACTGCACCGCAACCCCCAGAGCTGACCTCGAGAGGAGGCAGTGAGGCTGCTGGGTCCACTCATCCAGCTCGTGGTCTGACCAGACCACCCGGGCGGAGGTGGGCCACCGAACCCAGCCCTCCGGCAGCAGCGTGCGGCCGTGCCAGGCTCGCCGCAGCAGGATGGTCCTCCGGGGATGGCCGGCTTGTGCCGGTGCTCCTCCCCAGGACAGAGCCCTCTCCTCGCCTCCAGGAACGTTTGGGTTTGACTGCGAACAGGATGAGGCAGAGAATCCGTCACTCTGCTGTCAGGTTGTTCCTGTGGCTAATTACCTCCTTTGTTAATGATCTTTAACTAGGAGCTAAACTTGTCACCATACAGTTATATAACCAGATTCTTTTTCTTATACTGAATCTATACATTACAATAAAAGCCCCTTTCTTCAAGAAGGTCTAGAAAAGAATTAGTGAGAGGCAGGTTATGCACCAAATACGTGATAATCTGGATAGACGTGACAGGCAACCAGCAGCTGAACAGAAATACCCCATTTTACAGGTGGGCTGGGAGAGAGGAGAAAAGTCGCCTGAGCCAGCCCAAGGTACTGGGCCTCCAGGACACGTCCCTCCCCCCTCACCCTCCCTCCAATTTCTATAGCTACAGAGCTCGACTTTTAACTGCACGCAGCTGTAATTGCCTGGCACCGCTCAGCACGCTCCTGCAGCTGGGCACATCCCGGGGCCATCGCTTCGTCCCCAGCCTCCCCCAGGGGAACACCCCCCTTTAACCCTGTGTGTTTGCTTTCACACCTTCCACAACACTCACTCCGGCAAGATGCATCGACCGGGGAACATCAATCACGGCGCTGCAAGCCATTCTCCTGGGGAAAAGCTGCGGTTGCCCTGGCCCTGCATAATGCGGTAGCACAGAGCAGCCCTCAGCGGTCTGGGTTAACAGGGTGGGTTAAAGATACACGATCTTTGGCAAGGGGCGTAAGCCGGGGGGAAGTAACACATTTCCACTGCATATGAGGTATTACAGAGAAGTCACAACCCTCAGCTTCAAGGACTTTCCAACCTCTCATCTTCTTTTCTTTGAAAGGCAACTAAAACAAGAAATCGCTTTCTATCAATTATACTAACAACCTGTGTCACACACTGTCAAAGTTACCGAATATGCACATGAAAGGGAGTATTTAGACAGCACTGTGTATTTACAAAAGCTGAAGCACTGTACTGCATAAAAGGTGTCCTGATGCTGCTTCAGCCACACAAAGGACCCTTCTATCTCTGCCCTGGGCTTATTTTAATGGGATGCTCTATCCTGCCAAAGGGACAAGCACTACAAAAGTCTTGGGGATCAGCAGAGCCCTGGGAACATACAGATAACAAAGCAAAACAGCACCTTGGCTCAAGCAATGCTCATGATCAGGTCTGTGTTTTTAAAAGAATACAGCAAATTCTAATTCTGAAGTGTTGCTTTGAATTTATGAACTTGTGTGCATTTGATGACTTAGAAAGCATCATATTGTGTTATGTCTTACCACATTACGCTATCGCTGAACACAGCCAGATGCAACGTTACACGGAACAAGCTGGGATGAGAAGTCATGCAAAAGATTTTGCAGGTAAAAATATCCACAGACGAGTTTCAAGAAGGCTTTCAGCAGGGATGACATGCAAATTCCCCCCACTGCTTCACTTCCCACCAACTTGACAAGCTCTGATGGTTTCATTTAGGCTAGAAAGAGTGAAAAAGTATCTCATGAATGGTGTGGAGTACAGCCAGTGCTTTTTATGGACTGCTCCCTGATATTTGGATACGCAGATTACAGGGGAGGACCCCATGCAGAACCGCCTGCACTCCCTCCCTCTCCTATGGAAACCAGAGGTGCACAAGGCATGTTAGCAACTGCTGTGGAGTGTATTGAATAGGAGCTACAAATTCAGTAAAAAGGAGCTAATTTAAGAATTACTGAGGCCCAGAGGGACCTCTGCTAACAGGCAATCTAACCCTGTACATAAAATAGGCTAGATAATTTCCCCTGTAATTCCTGCACGTCGCCCTGAAACTTGAGGCTGTCTTTCTTCACGCTAGCCCTTCCCTCTTCTCCCAAGGAGCCGTCTGGGTCGTGCCGCACACTGTGGCCCTCGGGGACAGGGATGGCAGCAGCGCTCGCCCACCAGCCCCTCACAGGGTGAGCAGTCCCTGGGCTGAGCCTGGTGCTCCCCAGCCCGGGGTCCCCGTCCCACCGCCGCTCTGCAGGAGAGGAGTTCATTCTCTCCGCGCTGCTGGTGTACATACATGGACTAGATGATGGTTGTAGGTCCCTCCCAATGGGAACTCCTCTGTTCTTCTATACTCCATTCTATATCGTGCCACAGAGAGCTGCAAATTCATCATCACAACTCCGGACGTACACATTGGGCTTCCTCTCGGTGCAGATTAATTCTCACCCTGCAGGGAAGGTACAAATCAGGAGCACTGCGGGTCAGAAATGGACATCCCCGGTAAGGCTCTACCCAATACCAGGAGAGGACTCAACGGCTTTAGGGCTGCAGCTGCACAGAGGAGATGTGGGGTTGCCGCTGCAGGCTGCAGCGCGGTACGGAGCTCACCCCAGCGCCCAGGAGCCACCGGCCCGGAGACCCGCCGGCACAGCACGCAGCGTGCCTTCGCCCCGACAGCGTGGGCTGGAGCGGCACGGAGCTGCGGACGCCCCAGCAGTGGGACCGCCGCGTCCCCAGCCCCGGCGTGCCTCCGGCCAGCCTGCAGCCCGCCTGCAGCCCGCGGCACTCGCAGGGACCCCCCTCTCTGGGACCAGCGCCTTCAGCCTGAACCCTCCCGGGACTACTCGTGTTGCTGGGAAATGAAAGCTGTATATATACAGATGCGTAACGTATATGTATTTGTATATATACATACACACATTTTTATATATACATACACACATACATGTGTGCATACCTGCGTGCATGTATCTATATAAATATATACATGTACATGTATATATGTATATAAATATATACGTGCATGCACACACGCACACGTATCTGTATAAGAACAACTGCTGGTGACAAAAGAGCTACTTAATGCTGCCGTGATTGAGGGCCCAGAGCAGCCTGCTGCTGCTGGACTGTGTGCTGAAGGCAGAGGTGAACTGAGAAGGACACTGCTCAGGCGGCAGCACCAGCAACAAACACTTCCGAAAACTGGAATGCCAGAGGCGGGGAGGGGGGGGAGAAACACAAAGCTCTGCAATTTCCTCTTGATTACTTACTAGATATACTTGAAGTCAACACAGCCTGTTAACAGAACTGAGCGGCGGCCGTGCGGATGAAGACATTACACGGCCCGATTCAGAAAAGAGATGCCCTCGAGTGGGCGAAGCACAGAGCGGAGCCCGACTGG
Organism: Haliaeetus albicilla; assembly: GCF_947461875.1. Lineage (NCBI taxonomy): Eukaryota > Metazoa > Chordata > Aves > Accipitriformes > Accipitridae > Haliaeetus > Haliaeetus albicilla. The sequence continues at coordinate 1,363,376 of NC_091506.1, read as the reverse complement.
GGCTGCCCCGCAGCAGCGCTGACGGATGCCCCTGCCACCCCCGCGCCAGCCAGGCTGTCTCTCGGGAGGATGGAGATGGAGCTGCAATGGCATCGCAGTTCAGTCGGCACTAAAACTCGGATTCAGACTAATTGAATACAGCTTTTTTTTTTTTTTCGACGTGGACTGCAATTTTCCGAGGCCTTTGAGATGTCTATATAAATGTCAGGAGATTAATGTGTTGTCTCTGAGAAGTTTGTATTGGTTTTGCCTAGGCGAGGCTTATTCCTTTACAGCCAGAAGCACAGCGCAACAGGGGATAGAGGAACAAGGGAAAGCCTCTTTGTGCTTCTTCTTAGCTGTGACTTGTAAAATATATTTCCAAAGGCTACACAGCAGCTAGGAGCACTGTTTAGCCAGGTAACCCTGCCTTTTGTGCCTAGAAAATGACCTCAGTTTCCAACTCCCTTCCTGAGGTGTTATTCATCACCTGAGATGAAATACATCGTACAGAGCCTGGTTTACACGCCCCGCTTTCACAAGCCCACAACGTCCACGTAAACAGCAGCAAGAGGAAGCTCCCGTTCGGGCATGCAGACCGAAGGGAGCGACGTTTGTCACTGCAGAACCAGAGGCAAAACCCCGAGGACGGCACCCCGGCTGCAGCAGCAGCTTTCGAAGCAACGGCACTGCCAGCGAACGGACCGAATGGCTTTTCCTCACCAACAAACGCGAAGCCAACCAGCCTCGTCCAAGGGACCGACCCGGCAGGCAGGGAGGGAGGCACGGGGGGAGGCTCGCCGCCCGCCCCAGCCTTTGGGAGGCAGGTACCCGCGGTGCCCGACCTACCACCCCCGTGGGACAGCCAGCATCTCCCTCGGGTTGCCTTTGCATCTCCCTCGGGTTGCCTTTACTGGGTTGCCGAGGGGGATTTATGCCTGATATTTTAGGCAGAGGCCATAACGCAAGAGTATGAAACCACAGGCTTTACTCACGTTGGCGGGTCTCCCACGGCTCACCGAGCCGCAACGAGCACGAGGGGCCGTGCGGGGCGCGAGCAGAGCATCCCTCCCCGCACCGCTGCCCGCCAGCTGTGGGATGCTGCCGGCTGCCGAGCAAGGGGAGCACCCGGTGTGATGGTCTGCCAAGGTTCAGCTCCCACAGGCTCCCGGCCACCGCTGGCATCTTTGGGGCCAAATGTGGCTTCCCTGTATTTAGTAATCCCCAGCAGATTTCCCTTCCAGCCACACCGGGAGCCCAGAAACACCTAAGTAACCCCAGGCTCCTGTGACACAGAGCTGAACCAGCCTGATGCCCACGGCAGGAAAACCCGGCCGCTTCTTTTTCTTGCAAAGGTTTTTGGGTGACAGACTTCAGAAACCAGCCTTACATTGAGTCAACAGTACATGACACATGCCAGATTATTCTGTTTGCAGTTCTGCCGACTGTACTTCATCTCTCTTCCAAAGGTCCACAATAGGCATATTCACATGAAAAGTTTCCCACAGAAAATAATAAAAAGTTTTCTTTGTTGATGTTAAGGAAAGGTATTGGCACCTCAAGCTCTTCACTCCTCACACTGTTTCACTGCAGCAGCGCTCTTAATCTCAGGGCCCCAACCAAATTAGTTTAAATTATCTATTTAAGGGTGAAGTTACTTTATTACACTAACTATTAATATACTGCTTGAGAAGTCTCACCATGCAAGTAAGATCACTTATGGAATTAAGTGGAAATAAAAATATTAATATGGACATTAATAGCTTGTCTACTTCTGTTGCATCTATTCCTCTTCATTGTCCTACTCTAGAGTACAATTTTCTGTTGCCCTCTGGACTTTAACAGGGCAGTCTTGCAAGAACAGTAATTGCTAAAGCATTATAACAGTATTTAGGCATCTCACTTAATCTTCAGTGGATCATAGAATTTCAGTGAGAAGTGTGTGTCTGAAGTGCTCTGTTAGATCCCAGGGTCATGTTGGAAAAAAAGAGATGTCCATACACTGTAAAGCAAGCAAACGCTCATCTACGGTCAGGTATAAAGCTGCATGAAGAAAACAGGGGACAGCAATGAAAGCAAGGCAATAACTAATACTTTTGAACCGAAGAATGATAATGATAATAATGATAATGATAATAATAATAATAATAATAATAATAATAATAATAATGGTGTCCCAGCAGCAAGTATGTTCTCTGATGATCATAAAATTCAAGGGGTTTCTACAATGAACTCAAGTAAATAGGTATATAATTTTATTATAGTTCTTGTTATTGCTACAATATATCCTTTTAGAGGCTGTAGATACTGAACTGGGTTGAAATTCCAACTTCAAGTATTCTCCTATGTCTCCTGAGGTTATTGCAGAAGTTCCCAAGCAGACTTGGTTTTTGTTAATCTTTTGTGGTCATACAGAAAGAGCACAGCTAAGATTGTTTATGGTTTTCACAATATCAGACAATCTGGATTCAGGGGTTTTTTTTGTTTTCTTAGTATTGTACTGAATTTCAAATGTATATAGGAATTTACTTCTGAATGCTATGTGCCTCCTAGTAATCTTGTTTTAAAATGTACACTTGTCTTTTCGTTTGGTGTATTACATGTACAAACACACAAAACATCTGAACAGTGTTCCATGTGAAATACCAACTTGAAAAGAAACACAGTTAGTATCAGGAAAGGGTAATAATATTTGACATCATGACCCTGGTTGAAGTGGTAGCCTAATGACAGAGCTCAGAGTATCTTTCCCCATTAATGATAGATTTCCTTCTGCTTACATATGCCCAATTACTTCATGGGGGTTTTTTTTGAATTCTGAAGTGCAACATTTCAAGCCAATACAAAATGAGGGAATTGAGAAATCAGAAACCCAAGCTTCACAAGTCAGCCACGCTTAAAATTTTAGTCCTACAGCAAGTCCTACAAAAGAGTGTCCACTCGGTGCCAGATAATCCATCCCAGTCACCCAGTGTTCCCCATCAGGCAAGAGTAGCTGGCCGGGAGTCTGTCAGTGCATCTTCCTTGCACACTTGCCCAGGCTCCAGGAGCTGGATGAGTTCCTGAATTACAGGTGTTATTTTTGCAGTTTCTGTTGGTGAGAACTAGTTAAAGGGCAAAACCAGATTCTCTATTTACCTGTTTAGCACATATTTAAAGACAAATAAAAAGTAGGGGAATTAAGTAATCTTTTTTCCTTACGGATTAGCCAGTCAGGAGTTTCTAGTAGAGTTCAACCAAACTTTTGTGATTATGTAATTTTCAGTCTTCATTACCGTAACCATGAAATCAGCCAACAGCCTGTTATGAATCTAATCTATAGTGAGGAAAAAAAACCAGACATTTTTCATGTACCCAGGAGAAGGATGAAAAAATACATCTTTTCCATCAAAACAATGCAAAATCTGATTTTTTTTCATCCTAAAACCGGTCCAATGTCTACACCATAAACCAAAACAAGCTGATCACATTATGTACCAGTTGTTGCTATGGAGTACAGCTGACATGATTAATTAGATAGTCAGTGGGCCAGAAAACAGAGTGAAAATTAATATGATTTTCTGGCCATTCCAGCATTTTATATTGAAGAGCCACAGATGAAATACTAAACAACCTTTGGGGAAAAGAATGGGACCCATGTCTGCTCCCCACTCAGGTTAAGTGATGTGAGCACCAGGCAGGAGAGCCAGAGGCTTTTCTGCCTTGCAGAATAACTGCCTAATTGTACAGAGCGGAGCAAGGTCAAATCAAGGAGTTTTGAGATCCAGGGGCTGCACTTCCACAGCAAATACTACTGTTCTACGGGTTTTCCTGGGTCTGCGTGGTGATATACGTGCAAAGCACTAGAGTTTTTAGGCACCTGGACATCCATTTCCTACGCCACGGACCATGCCAGCAACCCAGCTACATTGCCATGCCCAGTCCTGGCCCGCGCTCGGGGGTTTTCGGGGCAGACCCCAATTAAGTGTTCGCCATTGCTCAGCTTCAGCCGGGGCTCATTGGCATCGGGACCCCACGCACAACCTTCTCCGGCAGGAAATTGCTCCGTGTCCAGCAACAATTTCTGCTTCTGTTCCCAAACGCGACAGGCCATTGTTTCAGTACTGTGAAATGATAAACAACAAATAACAGCCAGGGAAAGATTTGTACTTTCACTTAATTGTACATTCATGAAGTTTCTCTTTGATAATCTACATGATTATATGGGTACCTACTTACATAGAGAATATCGAAGTATAGGCCCCTGGTACAGATGTGCGTGTACACATATAAATATATGTACGCATACACATATACACTGGGATTTAGCGACACATATATTCATTATAGCAACATTTGTTTTAACAGCAGTGTGGAGATATCTCCCTCCATATGTGGGAGAGCAAAGAAAAATTTTTAGTAAAAGCCGAAAACTACTGTATATATTCAGGCATCTGCATTTAATTGATGACAACTTAATTAACTTGAAAAAAACTCATCCTTGCTATGCTAATTTTGTGCAATATGAGACTACTCCTCTGGCTAGCATACGAAATCCCAGCTCATTTAATTCCTTCAGCATCTGCATCATGGTTTTAGAATACAGTTATCTGTAAATGTAAATTTAAAAGAAAGTAACTGACAGGTAATTGATTTCAGTAAACTACCAGCAGATTTTTGCCATTATGGACTTCACTGAATCATGTTTGTTCAGATTTACCAACTGCAAGAAGTTTTCTTAGTATTCACAGACTTTTATTACAAGAACGAGAGTTACAACACTGAGTCCAAGGTTTGACAGATGTCCAGGAGGGTAGACACGCATGTAGAGTGGGCAGCTGTACACCACCCGTCCCCGTGCCAGCTCCAGGACCCTCCATAGCACTTAAAGAGATGAGGGCATGCTCAGGTCAGAAACACAGAAGTTTTATGAAATCAGTAGGAAAACTTTTGGGCGGCATGACCTACCTAGACCCGAAAGAATGCATTGCCTCTGAGCAGGCACAAGCTAGCATGTATACGTGTGTTTCCACAGGTAACTGACTCTTTAGAGAAAGCTTTTAAATGTTACTGTGTTCTTTATTATTTGTACATACAAATCACCACTGAGGTTTATGCAAGGAGAGGACAAGTCTTAACAATCCTTTTTTACTAGACGGTATTTCCTGATATTTCTAGCTCTTCCAGTTTCACTGCTGGCCTGTATCGGACAATACGGAGGTAAACAAAAATGAAAAATGATGAGAAGGAAGTGAGCCACCTGCTTTCAACCTCGGAGGGCTGGTATTTATTCTGAACAGGAGTCTACAAGGTATCGGGGGCTTCTAATTGTTCCAGTTGGTTCAGTTCGTATCTGTGGCCATCTGGATATTTGTGGCTTAGCAATTAAAAACAGTAAGCGAAACAGTTTAAAATATTATTGTTTGGCTTACTGAAGTTTTTTGTATTAAAGGCTAGGAATAGGCATATGACAGATCTTCAGTGCAAATCAAACAGTGCTGTAAAGGGCCAGGCATTCTTGCTGATCACGTGAATACCAGCGTTGGCTTTTCCTAAAGGCACCTCCATAGCTTGAGACGAGAGTTTCCTACACCCACAAATAAGAAACTACGGATGGACAAGCAATGTCTGAAGACGCATACGAACAGATACTCTGTTGGTAACAAGCAGTTTTGAAGTATCTGTGAGAAGGCTATTGTTTGCATGCTTGTTTTTAAAGTTTAATTTTGGCAATTGTTGTGTTTTCTTTAGTGAATGCAGTGGGAGCAATCTAACTGATGGAGAGCACTAATACTGCATTTCAGTCCGAGGGCAGATGATGTGGATGCTCAGGAACGAGGGGGGAACGCTGGGAAGGGCCCTGCCCTTACCAAAAGGGAGAGCGGAGGTGGGGGGCTCCTATCCCAGCAGGGTTCTTACAAGGTAAGTGTATTATTTGTTCTGAATGGCATTTTTCCCATTAAAACTTCTCCCCAGGCCCCAACCCTTCTCTCCTCCCAGGCTGCACCACCCACATTGCTCTTCAGCAAGGAAAGGGATTTGCCTTTCAGAGAAACACAGCAACGATCCTCGAAGGAGGAACAGTTTATCTTCTTATTTCAGGGGCTCCTTGCAGCCCCGTGACTCACGCTGACACTCACTTCTCACTTAGTCACTCCGGGAGGGCTGAAGTCTGTTGCTCAGAGAAGCTCAGGAGGATGCTCCACACACCTCCGCGGTCCTGCCAGAGCTGGGGTTCGTGTAGCCTGGCCACAGCCTACCCCGGCAAGCCAGAAAGAGCCCATTACAGATGCATGGCACCTTTTTTTAATGGATCCTACTGACGAATATACCTGCCTTCCCATCTTCCGGAGTGAAACCTCCTTCCAACTTTGTACGCCGCCCATGCAAAACGGATTCACTTTGTGCCTCCTTCCCTACGACAGTGCCCAGGCTGCCACGGAGCGACGCAGGCAATAGGCTTGTTAGAGAATTAACGGTGTATGTAACGTGACGGGGTTTGTACGCATGCACCTCTCTTGGTCTCTGAAGCGGACGGGTGGCTCCCACCCACTGCTCGCTGCTGCCCCAGCCCCACCGGGACACGGGTCAGGACCCTGAGGCTGCTCACGCAAGAAACCCATCACTCCAATTCAGGGTACAAACAGGGGGTTTAATCTCATGAAGAAAGGCCCGAGTAGAAGCAATTGCTGGAAGATGAAAGCTAATAAATACAGATTAGAAGTACAGTGAAGGCAACCCAGCGCTGGAAGGACTGCCTGGGGAAGCAGCTTCCCAGCTGCTGTCTCTCTGCAGACCAAGCTGGGAGCCTTTCTGAAAGGGGACTTGCCATAAAAGACAGCGTTGGGCTAGGTACAGGATGAGCAATGAGACTTTCTTTTCTTTGATACAGAGAGAGCACGATAAATGATTTATGGATCTCTTCTGCCCTTATAAACCATGAATAAAAGCACTGCTTTCAAAATACTTGTCCTAGTACTGGCCTTTAGAGAGGAAAATGTTTCACACTGTTCTTCCCAGAAAGTCCCCAAGGCCCATTCAGCAAACAGTGTAGGCATCCCCATCACCACCTCCTGCCACTTCACCTAACTCTGGACCGAGTCCTCAGGGTTGGTCTAAGCCTCATGGAAGATATCCTTCCAGTTTCGAGCAGGACACACTTACAATCAAGCCTTGGATTCAGCAGCTTTCAAAATCTTTGCATATTTATGACAGATGCCAGGGATTAACTTCATTTATGAATTTAAGAATGATTACACTTTATTATCCTCCACACAAACAAATATTATTAGGAACAAGTGAATTACACATAAAGGCATTCTTTGTGCATTTATTTACATATCCCAAGAAAGACTGTATTCATGTTGTATAATTCTGATTGCATGCTTCGCCGAGCATTAAAAAGGTTTACCGCTGCACGGCTGCCCCAGTTCGACAACTTTGACAGCTTCACTCTGAATGTGCGTGCGAACAAACAAGTAAAACTGTAGAGACATGAGGTGTGCTGAGCAGTGTGGAATGCTTTCAAACAACTCTCCTGTCACAATAATAATTTCTAGTAGCTGTTATTCCACACTGACATCTTTATTTCTGAGAGTTTCACATATTAACAAGCTACTCATTTGTACCGCATCTATCTGCAGGTACAAACTCCTGTTTCTTGATCTGTCATCCCGAGATGGCCTGCAACGCTGCTGCTTAAACAGCACTCTTTTTCCAGGCTGGCTGGAGCTTGTTTTTTTAAAAGTGATCCGTGTAGGAGCACAGGGAGATCACACACACCTGGTGCGTAACGGGAAGGTTTGTTCACACGATGTAGGGGCTCAGACTTAGGGCAGGTGCCTCCGGCAGCCTCTTCCCCCAGGTCAGTTCTGCTGCACTTCACCCCGCTGAAGGTGGGGTGCAAAGCTGATCATTACACACACAGAGAAAAAACCCGCAAAACCAGCCTGACCCAACTTCACTCCACCAGGAACTTCGACAGCAGCTTTACAGGCTGTCACTGAAGGGCACTTTGGAGAAACCAGAGTCTGCACCTGAGCACAGACCCAGCACGACGGAGCACCCGGAGAAGCGCGTCAGCCGGGGGTAACAGCCGGAGCTACGCCGGTACTCAGGTCCGACCTGGTACGCCAGTCTTCTCGAGGAAAGAAGTCTGCATTTCTATGTCCTTCTGAGAAAGCATGTGGACAAGACCATTAGCAATACAGAGTGATGGAGAAAAAATAATGCATCTATTTAGAAAATCATGGTATTTAATCACGTCTAATTAAGGGGGAAAATAGGAAAAGGAGGAAAGCAACCCACATGTTTGGCCCAATGTTATCCCCTCTTAAGATTGTTAATGTCATGCTATTTATTCAGCTAGTATTTCTAAAGCTAATAATATTAACACAGCTGAAACCTCTGAAAGAGAGGATTTGGTTTTAACGATTTTCTCCTCCACGATTTTAAGGTTAAATTCTTAGATTGTATCATGTGTTTCTATTTTGAGATGCGCAGAAATATACTGCCAGTAACTGTATCAACAAATGGGTAGGAAATTATGGAGCCACAAAGTACAGACAGCTAACTTAGGAAATATTGACAACCACTAATTTAGCAAAAGGTCAAAGCTGTGTTAGGGCAGAGTCTATGGTGATCATCACCACCATAATAGAGTATGGCTTTTCATCAACACAAATTCATTTTTACAGGAACTTCTGTCCTCAGGGAATGATTTCTGGCATCTGGGGAGAGGGCATCTTTTTCTAAACATTTTCCTAGATGCTACTAAAAACTTTCCAAAGCTTGGCTGAGATTTCAAACACCTGACCCTGGACAAGGTCCAGCCATTGCAGGTGGAACAGTGGACAAAGTTTCAAGTCAACTAGAAAGGAGCTGGAGATGAGACAATTCTGCACACACTTACAGGCAGCCAGGAGCACCTGGCAGGGATGGAGCCACAACACGTAAGGTACCAACTGACAATATTAATGCAGATCTAGCCCCCTTTTTCATTCACATCACATGTACAAACGTCTCCTGAATTCTACTCATGCCCTCACTCCTCACCAGTGTCTGCTGAAACATCCGTGCCCACGTCCATGCCCACGTCCATGCCCATGCCCACACAGGGCAGCACCCAGCAGGGCCATCAGCTTTTCTCAGTCTCTGCTTGCTGCTTGGTATTCACCATGCGCTATTGGCTGCATGAGTCATACAATACAGATTGGAGAGAACAAAATCTTTTAAATAGAAGAACAGCGAATGCCAAAGTATCAGCATTTGGCTGTGTAATCATTCAAATCTGAAAGATGCCTGTGATTTCTCAATATTTTTACAAATACCTAGTGATGGGTGCAAATCCAATCCAGAGAAATCTAAGCCAGTGATAAACAAAGTTCTGGAACAAACAATGCAGATTAGGATGAATTAACTCTACGGCAGTCTGCAAGAACCTCAAAATTATTCGTACGTTGAGAATTAATGTAACTATTGCTAGCATGGTGTCCTTGGTGACTATTTAGATGAGTAACTACTATTTGTTTTGGGGGGGAGGGGGGGTCTTTTGAAAATGTTCCTAGAGTATTTACTGGCAGGTAAAATCAGAGTTTGACAAAACAGCAAGCCCAAGGAAAGCTTCACCAGAGCCCAGTTTGTAACTCAATTTAGGGTCGCTATTGTTAGTAGTTTTCCCTGTTTTTTCTGAAAATCAAAGAATCCTTTCACTTTCAGATCTTTAAATTATGTGCAAAGCGCAACAGGATTTGGTATTTGCAAATATGGCTTTTTTCTTTGGACTATTAGGCAAACAAAAGAATCCAACAACATTCATTCCATGTTTGTTCACACAGAGATGACAAAGCACTGCTGTTGTCTTAATGTTGGATTTATTCTCTAATTTATTCTTCATTTACTTCTAGATTATAACATCTTATTTATTCTCCAATTTATTAATTTATCCCCTGATTTAGTCTCATATCATCCAATCCGGAATTTCAAATAAACAAACAAACAAACAAATAAATTATGTGCAGCAGGTAACCAATAAGCCATTATAATTTTGAACAGCAAGCAGAAGGATAAAATATAATGGAGGAGGTACGAATTTATGTGCAAAGCTCATTGCTAGATCAGGCATATATGTCATACTGAAGAGTATGTCAGAGGCAAACTAGGCTGGTAGTTATAGCAACCATATGCTGAGCTAGAATAACACATTCCTGGGGACACAGGAGGCTCAAACTCTGTTAGGAAAATAATAGTTTAGATCTTTAGTGAGAGAAAGCAAACACTTTTTACCAGATTCTGCGTTCTCTTCTAGGAATGGCGGAGATTTCAGAGCCTTGGGTGAGAGAAGAGCAGAGCTGGCTGAACAACAGCCAGTGACCAGTACGTTAGAATAAATGTGGCTTGTATTGTTTCCTAAATGTACCCTTTGCTAATTCCCCATTTAAATGAATAAATGTTTTGTTCATTCTGATTGAGACTTTTGACTAAAATGATACCAAGTGGTGCTAATTTTTAGTAGTAGCATCCTTTGTACAGGGTTTTTTTAATAAAGCAATGCTTCTTCCAGAGCTGGAAGATGCCGCCTTTGGGTTTGTGTGGCTGCAGGTGGTCAGTGCTTGTCACAGGTTTTTGAAACTTTGGGAAAACGTTTTAACCAAGGACGCTGCAAACTGTCCCGGTATTGCCACAGCATCCCCCAGCCTCCACCTCACCGAGCACTGCTACGCTCACATCCCCAAACAATCTCAGTGGGAAACTTATTCCAGGTTAAGAAAGAGCCCCGCTAAGACACCTTATCTAACACGAGGCTGTTAGCGCTGCTTGTCCTAAGAGCCTGTGCTCAAACTATAACACCAACTAGACAAACCCACATCTGTGCATCCGCACAAGTCACATCAACAGAGGTATCAAAACGGAGGTTCCCCAGAGCTGAAAAGCTCTCAGCTCCACACCCGCTCCCCCCGACCCCCGACACCAAAGCTGCCTGCGAGCCCACTGCCGCAGCTCCGGCGCAGGGACCAGCTCCGCTCTGGCCCTTAGCGTTATAAGCCCAGCCTTGAATAACAGGCTAGACCTTAAAGTCCCCAGTGTCTTTTAACCTCCTCCTGTTTGGTTACTGTCGGAACAATGAAATCTAGCAAATATCCTTAATGACCTCTTCTTGGTTTAATGTTCCTGGAGGTCTCAAAGTACTTGCAGAAAAATAAATTTTAAGAAAAATGTATTCATTCCCAGAAATAGCTCACAGAGCAAGTATAGTCTTTTGATGTAGAAGAGTTTCACGATGTATGCATTTAACATACTCTTTTATTAAAAAACCAACAAAACCAAATGCTTGTGGTTTCAAGTATATGCAATTGAAATAGTAACAGCACACGTTAAGTACCATTATTATTACTGAACTTTAAGTTATTGTTATTATTGCTAGCCCTTGAATTATTCAGACCATGAGGAAGAAAAGTGTTGAACGCCGTCAGCAGGACGACTCGTGAGCAGTCCCCACCGCGCGTCGAGGCCGGGGAAGCCGTCCTCCTCCTCCCGAGGCCGGGGACCCCCCAGCAGCGGCGGTGGCTGCTGCAGGGCAAGTCCTCAGGCTGCAGCCACGCAGAAAAGTTTTTCCAAATAGACCAACACCAAGCTCTTAACAAGAGCTTTGCCCATCTCAAGGCCAGACAGGCGTGTTTTCTAAACAAAGCCCGTTCCAGTTGATAACTGCACAGAAAATGATCCCAAACCCACACACTTTTCGTGTACTCTCCTCCTCCCTAAATTAAAACAGTTCAGCTGGTTGCTTGTTTGCTGCCTCCTAAGTATGTAAAGAAATAAGCACACGCGCTAGCTTTGCATTTCAATAGAGGGCAAGCTCTGTAACCCACAGAGAGCAGTTTACAGTGAATTGCTCAACTATAATTAACAACAGCAGCAAGACCTCAGAAGCTGTTAGAAGGATTTTTATTGTCTTATCAATCATGATGGTCTAGCATGTTGTTTATATTCCTTATTAATAATGTCATGCATATAGTGATGGATTTTGGCAGTCCATGTCAGTATACCCTCCAAGAGCCATTCTTCCCTCTCTCCTCCACCTTCTTGCAGAATTGTCCCCAAAACTATACCTTTCCTCTGCTAATTAGTTTATGGTCCAGGGCCCATATGCTGCGACTCTCACTCACAGGAGCTGGCCACAGCCCTGGCAAAGCAAGACGCCCGGCAGCGAGCCACCTTGTCACCCGCCTTCACCTCCCTGGGACGCTTTCACCCCTTTTTCTAGGTAAAGGACTTCATCAGTACTGGGCACATGTGTAACCTCATGGCCAAATACAACGGGATATTTAGCTGGGCTGGGTCTTCTTCTCACCTCCAGCAGAACAGTCATGAGAGTGTAGTAAAGCAATGAATGGTTTTAATTACCTGCTTAGCACTGGGTGCAGGAGCACTACGTTGACTAATACTAAGCAGAGGCATTAAGTGCTTTACTTTACCAGACTTGAAGCTCTGGCATCCCACCTATGAAATGAAAACAATAGTATTTCATCTTCTCCCATCCTTCCTCCGCCTTGTCACTGGCTGGGACTCGGTGCCAGCAGAGCACAGAGCACACCCGGAGGTGCCCATCCTCTCTGTAGCTTCTGGGTGCTGCTGCAGTAACGAGCTGCAGTAACGAGCAGCAGCAAGCAGGCAGCGCAGCCCTGCTCCGGTGCAGAGCGGCTGTGCGGTGGGTCCCCGCAACCCCCAGGACGACTCCAGTGAGCGGCCTGCCTGGATTCCTTCATGAGCCCCTTTTTCCTTCCCCTGTTATGTGAAATTCTGGGGAAACTTCCCCAAAGCTGCTTTTCAGTATAAAACATGCATGCAGTCTGATTCCATTTAATTCCAAAGAGCCAAGCACTTAAAAGGATTGTCAGTCACCCTTCTGGTAGCAGTAAATGACAAGATAAACAAGCTATGTGTTATACTAGGCAACATAACAAGACTGCCATTTAATCAAGAAGAGACTGGAGGAAGGATGCAGCAGTCAAAAAGGGATGTTGTTTGTCCATTTGTTACTCCATTGCCTAGAAATCAGTTGTTTCTCTTAGATGGGGGCTGCAGCCAAATTCCATACATGAATAGAGAAAACAAGGAAAAAAACATTGTGTCTTCATTAGTTACCAAATGTCCCTTTAGGAAAGAATATCAGATTTCCTTCTTTACCTCCTCGGAAATAGAAGTTCTGCCCCAAGGAGGTCAGTCCAGACACAGCACCTGGCGTGCACCGACCCATGGCCCCTTCTGCCAAGCCTGCCATTCGGGCAATATTCTCCAAAGTCAACATTTGCAGAATAAATGGGAATTTTTGCCTTCTGACAAATTTTTGCCCGACAGATTGATATTTTTCAAATGTGAAAATTTAAGCCAAGCGCAGCTCATTTGAAAAGGCGTGCTCCTGTCCACTGTAGTTTTCTCCAAACTATTCAGCTTAGCCAGACTTCCACTCAGATTCATTTGCTGTCTGCCCATAAACTGGGCTAAGATTTTAGAAATATTTATTTATTTGAAGGGGATATATTGTCCCTGCAGAAAAATGAAGCCAGGAGTTATCATCTGCAGCAATATTTTGAATTAGCTTTTACTGTGTTGCTTCTACTACCTCCCACCTTCAATCAAAACTGATAGGAATAAAAGGGTTTCTTCTGTTTCACTGGGTAATTTCTTCATACTCCTTTTTTCCTTTGCAGTACCATACACTGCATGACAATGAAGCCTACAAAAGTCCCATCTCGACAGGAAAACACTGCAGCACAGGTTTCCTAGTTTATTTTAAATGAATACAGTTTCTAGGCTGACAAACAAAACATTGTGAATATTCCTGAATATCTGGAAAGGCACAAGGGAATAGGCATGCAAAATACTTTCTTCCTACTTCAGGGTTATTTCTAGAGAAGATACACAGCTTTCTCCGCCAGACTTACCCTGGCCTAAGGTAACATTCAGCCGGTGAAAATGATGGCTGAATGTGCCCTTGACGTGAATGTGCAGGGTTTTTTATTTTTACTTATATTCCTTTCAATAAAGAAATATTCCAACGGAAAAAACCAACCCTACGGTCAAACGAATTCCCTGCCGTGCTGAAGCGTGTTGTTGCTTCCACTCGCGTCCCCTGCCCGTCTCCCGTGGAGCTCCAGGGTTTCACGATCCCTTCTGATGGAGTCACCCCCATCGCCGTCGCAGGCGGTGCTGGGAGAAGCATCAAGAACTCGCGCAGCCTCGCCATCTCAGTGCCGGTGGAACCTCCGGCGGCGTGAGCACCCCTGATCCTCTCTGTGCTGAGCCCTCACGCCCCGACCATCCTGCCGTCCCGTCCTCCTGCACCCGCGGCTCCTTCCTCCCCTTCCCGTTACCCGCACTGGGAGCATCGGCTCGCTCCTCCGTCCCAGGCGGGCACGGCGAGGCTGGCTGCGTACGGCCCACGGCTGCCAATCCTTCCTCAGCTTGCTCATCTCCACGCATTTTCCCAGGGAGGAGGGTGCTATTAGGGATTCCCAGAGGTCAGCTGCTATACTGAATGCAGAAACTCACTTTTCTTCGTCAGCTTTCAGATCTCCAGCAAAACTCAGCGGAGACTTCAAATCCCAACACCCTTTCAGGATTGAGCTCTCAATTTATCAGTAAATTTATCCTGCAATTGCTAGATGAAAATCGGAACAGGCAATGCATTGTTTGACAGGAGTTATTACGCATAACAGATTTGTTTATTTAGACACACAAATCATACTCCTGTTTATGTTGGCAGGAAAGCAGAATGACCTCTTTTATTTGAAGTACAGACTTCAGAGATTATTCATAGCGACTGCGAAATAAAACTTTGCAGAGAGACAGGCAAAAATAATAATAATTTCACAGTATGCAAAACTGCATCACTGCTATTACTGTATGTCTGTCTACTTGGAAAGATCTGGAAGGAATTAAATGCAACGTGTTTGTAGTTACAAAAGTTGAAAACGATGCTTAGCAAAAATCATCAGGATGGTTTTACAAGGCAGATGCGTTTGTATCTGAAGTGAGATTTTAATCTGTAAATAGAAATGTCACCAACTAGCAATACTTCAGGTTGTGAAGACCTGCTTATGGCTGCATTTGGATGATGCAAATGTAACTGTTTGGTTTAAGAGAAAAAATAACCAATTAGAAAATTCATCAGATGCAAATACGATGTCTTATTACGTGTAAGCAAATTTTTAAAAGGAAACAAATCAGTAAGGCAGAAAGGAATAACTAATTTAAGTCTTCATTTCACCTAAACTCACTTAAAAACAGGACAGAAGAGCAAGAAAATTCTTAAAAATGCATCCTACTAGTGCATCAGCAAAACAGGATATTTGAATTTAATACAGGTAATGGAAGTAGGTTTTATTGACCTCATAGACCTGTTTTCCATCCTGATTCCAGCTGTCAATAATGAAGCTTCCCAGCTTTTAGAAGTCTCTCCGTTACCGTCCCGACCCCACAGGGAGCTTCACGCCCACCCTGACTCTTGCTGCTACTGATGCTCTCAGAGACCCACCGCGCTTGCTCCAGCTTGTAACTGGATTCGCAGCCGCTCCTCCGGGCACCTCAGTCTGCAGAACCGATGGCATCGATCCCTTCACAGAGAGCCGTCTCCAAATAGACTTTCTGGGTTTACTGCTGTTCTCCCCAGGAAACAGAAATAATTTTGTATGCTGAGAAAGCAAGAGTAGCGTCTGGGCCCCGGCATCCAGCTGCGGGGCTCCCACGAGCTGCGGAATCGCGCTGCCGCTCACCACGGAGCATCCCATCCATCCCTCGCAAGGCGGGCACGTCTGCTGGCACACGCCGAGGTGTGCTGGGGTCCGCCGGCAGGAATGAGCCCTTGCGGTGGGAGAATCAATAAAAAAGTATCCCCAGGTGTGCTCTGAGGAATCCAGTGCCGGGCAGGACCCTCGATCAGCCCCACGCTCCCGTGGCTCGTACGACCTCGCCGTCGCTGTTCCGAGGTGGAGACATCTGCACAGGGAAAGCAGCTGGTGGAGGCATCTGCTTGCAAATTAAAGAGTGTCCAAACACTGATGCCAGAATTTTGGTTGAATCAATAGGCCAGATAAAATGCTAATTGCAATTACACTGGTCCCTGCGCCAAGCCTGGGACTCTTGGCCTGACTTCTCTGGACTTTAAAAAGCGTGGTAGCTGAATTAGCAATCGATTTTGCTGTCCAGTACTCCTTGCACATCCTCTGTGACACTCCATCATGAGATAATATGAGAATATTAGTAACAATCATAGAGTGCTCTGAGAGATGGCTCGAAAAGTAACATTTAACATGCCTGCATATTTGTTGATGTGCTAACTTTACACAGCCTGCCAGGGAAGCTGGAAATGAAGCACCAGCCTCGGGTGATGTCAAGAGCAGAAATGCTGAGAACATACGGTTCTCGAAAACTGCTTGGAAAAAGCGCTGCCAGTAACAAATGCTCGTAGATCATCCCAATGAAAAATGCTTTTTTTTACCCTTTTTAAAAATAATATTACTTACCAATATCAGCCTCAAGACAGCAGCAAGCTGTACAGTCTGGACCCTCTGGCATCACCATTTCTAGATGTTTGAAAGACCTACTATTCTTCTGAACATCAGTTAGGTAAAGAAACAGGATGTTTGTCAGTTCAAACAACACAAACATTTTAACTTTGCTCACAGCAGCCTGAATTTTTTATTGACAAGCCAAATTGACCGGCAGGCACAAAGCCTGAAGGAATATGGCTTGGGCATCCCATGAAATGACTGGTGTGTCGTATGCAGTCCATGATGGGGGCCTGCTGAGCTTGCCATATGATTCTGAATGGCTGGAAATGTCAACTCAAACCTTGGGAGGCTGGTGCAACCTTTATTTTAATTCCCTGCTTTCCACCTCTGAATTCAGGTTATCTTGGTGGCTTTTCCTTTCTCCACATACAACCATCAAACTGCTCTCCCTGTCACTCCTACTGTGCAAATAAAACCCAACTATATCATGCAAAGCCCCTCCTGAATGCAAACCACTGAGAAGCAGGCAAAGAAACCAACGTCAACTATTTGCACTTGTAAAGCACACATCGAAACACCTCAATCATGAGATTATTGCTGACAGTGCTGGCCTGCACTGTCCCCAGCCTGCGGATTTCTCCCCCCTGTCCTGCCTACCCCCATTTGTTGCTTTCTGTTCAACAGTGAGGTGCGGGGGTAGCTGATATGTTTTGGTTCTCTGCTTCTGCAGCATCTGCAGAAGTGGGTTAATGATCTGTCACTAAAGCATTATAACGCTGAATCAGACAAAGAGAAAGGGACGGAGATTATTCTTCTCTTCTACACAAATCATGCACCATTCATTAAGTTTGTATCAATAAAATCAAAGCACATTAGAGGCACATTAAAGACAGTAAGAACACAGGGCCACTCACGATGGAGAGTAAGAGAAATATCCTTGTTGTATGCCTGAAAGCCCAGCCTAGCACACTGCTTGCTAAATCGCTGCAGTCAGTCATGCTTCTGGAAGCAAACATTCATAGGTGTGCATCCCACACGTGCCATTTCACCAGCAGGGAAGATCTCTAGCGACAAACTCTGCCAGTCATTTCAAAGGATTCAGCTTCACCTCTCATAGTCAACTCAAGAAAACCCTAATTATAAAACCCGTTTGATTAGTAAAGTGACTGGGGATAGCAATGACAATTTACCACAATAAAGCTGGGCTTGCATTGTTTTCTGGCCCAGGAGAATAATTAAAAAACTCATAAAAAGCTTCACTGTGCAAAATTATCTCCCTTTTTTTGGGGGTGGGGGGGTGGGGGGCAGGTTTAGAATTCAAGTCTTTCAGGCAAACTTCAAGCTGTACCTGCACCAGAAATTCCATGCCTTTCCCAGCTCATTCATCCTTTGCTCTTCTGACCCATCCCCACCTCTTCTTTGGAGTTCTGCTTTCATGCCACATCAGCGCAGGTTAACTGAGAAGGAAGCTGTTCCCTCAGGAGAAAGGATTCCTTTGACCTCTCCTCAGCTGGAGATGGACGAGACGATTCATCAAGGTTATCTGGGATCTCGACTTGGCTGGACATTGTCTGCTTTATTACTTTGACCATCTGCTATGTGTCTGCTGTAAGAGAACACGCTCTTCCATGAAACAGAATTACTGGTAGAACTGTGTGTATTTTAGTTTCAGAGGGGATATAATTTCCTAATGGGTTTTGTCATTCCGTATGTCAAACCTATATGTGCAGAGACACTGTTACACTTCAAGCTAGTCCAGCTTGAGTAAAAAGTAGTGGAACAAAAAATAAATGTGGGCAATTAAATCTATTAAGGAAAGCAATTTTTGCTGTGCTAGGAAGAACTGACCTGAGAAACGAAATCCAGAATGAGAAGCCAATGTAAAACAAAGGTTCAGCCAAATTTCAAGGTTGCTAAAATTCAGCCAGAGAAAGTTTCAGCAATCTACAACTGAAAGGAAATTAAAACCAAGTTTGAAAGGAAGAAACAAAGAAACCAGGGAACACTGGGAAAAAAATAGCAGGAAAACAGTACGGTGAACCGAACAGAGAACGGAAAAAACTGGCTGTTGCAAACACACACGCTGTTTGAGCCCTGGAGCACCTCTAGCTGCATCTACCACTAAGCCAAGCCCAAAGCATTGCCATTTTTCCCTGTCAGCTCACAGAAGAATAGCTACAGGTTTTGTGTTTCACAGTCAGAGATGAGAGCTGCACAGATTATGCTGGAAACAACCTTGCCAGAAAGCACACGGAAACACTTTGAACTAATTGTGAGCGTAATTATTCACATCTCTGCAGACCTCTCCTTTGGCATCATCTCGTGTACTTTTAGGTGAAGATTTCACTCAGCCAAGCACTCAGCCATGTTCCTTTGAACCTGATGAGAGTATTCACAGCTGCTCGCTGGGAAGTGTGAAAGTATTTTGAAAAAATTATCTTTTTTTTAATTACAAGTACTGAAAATATTTTGACCAACTGTAAAGCTGTTGAGCTATCATCTTAAAAGATGTCACTACAGACATATTTCTCTACTACTTCTAAGCAGGTATTTAGGCACCACACATTAGCATGTGCACAGGACTTAAAGCGGGTTGCCCCACATAAGACACAGACCCCTCTGGACACTGGTGTATGTACAAAAACTATTACTGCTGCGAGTCTGGCAGATCCAGTCCTGCCACAGGTTTGAGCTAATTGTGAGAAAGAAACTTATGAATTATTTAAATGACAGAAAAATGTGTTTATAAGTAATAATCATTATTACTTCTTTCCTGGTGCTGCAATAAAGTGCAATAAACACAAAGGGGAACAGGCGCTCTGCACACTAAGACTTCTCTACCAGCATATTGAGCAGTGCTGAGACAAACAGACTGACAGAGGGTCTTCAGTGCCTCCGCCGGCCGGCACACAAAGGGGAACAGTGCAGTGAACCGTCTACTGAGAAGTGTGGCGCAGAGCTGACCGAGTCACAAAGCTCGGACAAACAATATACCAGAGACCCTCGCAGGGAGAAAGGGAAGCAGCAGACCACCGCCCCAGCCCATGCTGCAAAACTGATAGCATTCCTTCAGAGGGTATTGTAAGTCTCCGCACATAGGCAGGAAGAGCTGCACAATTACATGGAGACAGCAAGTTCCTCCTTAAAAAAAAAAAACAGACGGAGAAAGAAAATAATGCTGGCATAGCCTCGTGAGTCGCTCTCTGCATTCTTACTCCTTTTTCCCCAAACTGTAAAATGTAAAATTAATGCTGGCCATCCTTTATCTCATTGGACTTCAAAGATTTTCTAAAAAGGCAAAAATGCTTTTGCCTGCGTCTGTGTTTTCCTGTCTGCTACGTTACATTATCTGTTAAACCTGGAACAACCTCTCTGTATACCTGATTAGCTAAAAGCATAGATGTGCTCAGAACAACTTCCGACTCCTTCCCAGCTCACCATTTGTACTCGGCATTACGGCACTGCGGTTACGGAGCACGGTACCACGTGGTGACGTGGTGTGATGCTGCAGCACCAGCACCCCGCGTGCGGAACGCAAGCCGACCACCTCGCAGCGTGCAGGAAGCATCCTGGGCTGGACGGGCTGGACACCAGCGGGCAGTCCCCCCAGCCTGCCCGGCTCTGCCCGGGATATCCCGCTGCAGCCGAGGGCAGCACGCCGGCTCGCTCGCACCCACGGCAAACCCACCCGGCATCTCCCCGGCGCACCACTGCCAAGCCTGGTCGGGAGAGGGGGATGCAGGGGACTCTTCCCCACTGCAACCTGAAGGAAAAACACAGAAAAAGACTGAGGAAATGAGTTACAAAAAATTGTATGACTTGAGGATCTCAGTCTATTCACTTTATCCAAGAGATGGCCGAGTCCAACATCTACACAGAAGAAGCATTTCTGAGGACAGGTAGCTTTTAAAATCAAAGTGAAAAGCATAACAAGGCGGAGGGGACCAGAAACTAAATAAAACCAGACCAGAAATAGGCACTCGCTTTTACCAGGCAGGGAGGAGTTTGTACCACGGGAACCACTTAAAAGGAACACTGTGGGTTTGGATTGCTTTGTGTCTTTTTATCGATTTCCTTTAAATTTCTGGCCAAAGAGAATTAAAGTCTTGATTCGGAAATGCAGGAGAATTTTGGAACTTAATTTGCCAGAGGTCAGATTTGAGGCTTGTAAGGAAGCTCGCCAGCCTCAACACCAACATACTGAACTTTATAACTAAGAATATGTCATTGCAGGAGCTGAAGTCCACACCAAGTGCCTCAACAGCTCCATAAAATCATGAGAATTGCCATCAGTGCGGCAGACAGGACCCAGGCGCTGAGACGACCCAGCGCAGAGGAGGATGGGGGTCCTCTGCCTCCCACCACCCACGTCCCTGTTGTACCTGCAGAAGTCCAGCACCTCTGGCAGCTACCAGCCTTCCAAAGCCTTGTTAAATAAGTATAACGCCACACCAATAAAGACTTGCTTCACCTGGATCTTCAGTTGCTAAACTTTGATGGGATTTTTACACAGAAACCTCCTCTTTGGGATAAGACATGCCCTTTCGAGGGGTACTCTGCGTGTATGCTCAAACATTCACATCATCTAAATTATCACAGGATGTATTCTTCGCATGAGAAGCCGGGATGATAAGCAGCGATATAATCTATTACAATGACATTTTCATCAGCATTAAATCTCTTCAACATAAATTACAATGTGAACCGATAGAAAATATTTGGGGGGCTGTGCCTATGACAGTTACAATTTGTTGCTGGAGAAAACTCTGCGTGGAATTAATTTCTCAATGTCCAATTCATCATCTCAGATATGTTGTTTTGTGGCTATTAATGTATTCAGAATAATGAAAATAATTTAGCAGAAAGCTCTTTCTCCTCTTGAGAGTTACGGTGGCCAACTTGACCTAAGGCAGGAGCACGTTGCTCAAACCTCCAGCTGCAGAAGACAGTGCCCAGGCACGGGCAGCTCTCGCCGACGCCGGAGCTGTGCCGGCACCGTGGCCCTGCTGGGCGGTCACCGCCGGACTGCCGGTGCCCTTGGCTGCCAGGGGCTTCTTGATCCAAACTGTGAAGGACGTGGAAAACGGAGCTGGAGAAATGGCCACAGGGGCAGCCCACCGTCCCCATCTCTTCAGCACCGAAGTCCTTGAAATTCCCCCCTTTAGAATAACTTTCACTTTCTTCATCGCTTTTTCTTGGACCAACGAAGCTGGCCTTTGCCAGTCACATCAAACCTGCCCACATAACGAAGCTGTAATCACTGGGGAAACAACTAAACATGGGGACGCACTGAATAATGAAAGAAAAAGTCAAATATTCTGTAATAGCATCAAACCAAATCTTCTGTAATAACATCAATATTTAATACTAAAGTGTGGCTGACTACCATCACATCATAACTGGGTGAAGTACTCGGGTTAACCTGACAGTAGGTAAAACTGCAGATTAACTGCTTTCTCTTTTAAAAATCAACCCATTGACTTTTTTTTAATATGTGCAGATTTCTATAAGCCTACAGTGGTATCTTTTTTAAAGTGCTGCAAGATAACATTCACAAAACCGGAATTTTGAAAGCGATTTTCACTAGTTGTCACTTTCAATCAAAGGCAAGGAAGCGTCTATGCTAATCCTAAATTGGATTTTGAAACTGAGTAAACTGAAATTTGACAGAAACATTAGTGTCACAATAATAGCAATAATCAAGTCGGTGGGCTGATGGGGATTGTGCATAAGTAATGAATTTAAATGTATTCATTACAGATTCCAGAACCTGCATAATGTAACGTTCTCCCCGCAAAAAATTAGCATGGCTGAGGACTTTGCAATATATCTATTGCTAAAGAGGGTAAATATTATAGTGCCCCTATTAGCAACTGCATGAACTCATTACTTTCTTACTGTAAGATAATTAAGGACTAAAGGCATACAGACAATTACAAGACCCGAGGAAATCAGCAGCCCGGGAGGCAGAGGGTCTGACATCCCTGAGGACAGCACCAGCCATGAGAACCAGCAGCGTCAGGAAAGTTTTGGGAAGTTTGGCAAGTAGGATTAGTGCCCGTGCCCTGGATCTGGAGAGCAGGACAAACTCCCACGTGCCAAGACACAGCTTAGTACCATGATGTCTGAAGTCCCGTGGAAACATCCACGTTTTGCTGCTCTGCATAAGAATTGAAAACCATTGCAAACATGAGCACTACTTCTGTTTCTTTCATTGACTGTTTGTACTGTATACTCAACTTTTACTTGCTTTCAGTAACAGTACCTTCATTTTCTACACTAGCTGCCCTGATTACTACAAAAGGAGTGTACATCAGAAATGTCTCGTGTACAAAAATTTACCTTTCTTAATATAGCAATATTCCAGATTTACTGCAGAATACTTGTAGAATGAACACAATACAGGTACGCACAAAACAACCCATGGGAATATGAGTAGGGAAATAGAGAGAGCAGCAAAACGCAGGCTATAATTTCCAGTTAGCTGGTGCCAGGACCTCCTTCTGTATAATAGGAAATGCTTTCACTGAGGGGCCTGCAAAACAAATCACCCTCCCTCCACGTGCCTCCCAACTTCTCTAACTTACAAAAAGAGCTTTAAAGCCAGGTTTATCCCTCTGGAATAAATGGTCACTGAAGGCAATGTACCTGACTGCTTATACCAGCCACAGCTGTAAGTTTTCAAA
Source organism: Haliaeetus albicilla (assembly GCF_947461875.1). Classification (NCBI taxonomy): domain Eukaryota; kingdom Metazoa; phylum Chordata; class Aves; order Accipitriformes; family Accipitridae; genus Haliaeetus; species Haliaeetus albicilla. The sequence goes on along the minus strand of NC_091506.1, from coordinate 1,340,218 downwards.
TGTATAGTGTTTGCTGTATTTTACATTTCACTGGTGCTGTTCTAAAATCTCAAACAAAGGCATCGTGATGCCAACAAACTTGCCCCACGCATGCAGGAGGCGGGAGGGGAGCGGGATGCCCAGCCGGCACGGAGTTGGGGGCACGGCTCGGAGCACAGCCCCTCACCGCAGCGATGCCCAAACCAGTGGCTGCACAGAAGAGCGGCGGGGACAGGGACTGGGACAGGGACAGACCTGAGTGGTTTCTCCTACTGGTTTCATAGAATTATTTCTGGTTTTGTCGCTCATTTTTAGAAAAAGGATAGATTAATTCCCATAGAAGTATTTTAGTTATTATTCGTAGGGTATTGTTTGCTCTCCCCTTTATTCCTTTTTGTAGTTTCAATAGCAGTGAAAAAGGAATGAAGAAAAATAAATGACAGTATAAGCCATTTCGGGAACAAAATTTAAAGTTTTCAAAAGTCTCTTTATTTAGGGGTTTTATAGTGTTCATTATTCCCATGACATCAAAGTGGTTTTTTCTTGAGTAAGCAGTCAGCTTTCAAAATATGGGAAACATGAAGAAAGTGAATTTCACAGAAAATAATCATAAATTAAAAATAACATTTTCCAAGAGAAAGCATTTAAAAAGGGAATCCATAAAAATAAATCTAAGCACTTCTTAGCCTAACGTAAGATAGTTTAAGACACCAATGAATGATGTTCCTACTGCCAGTTACAGATGGAGGTCCTATTGTCATATTCCTTTCTCTCTTCCCCTTTACTGCATTTTATGTTTGTCAAAATGTATGCCAAATTTTACAACAAAGTGTAGGTCTAAAGGTCTAGAATTGGGCATACATCTCACACTATAGGTTCCCTCAGGAAGCAGCTGTGAACAAGAACAATAGTATCAATACCAACAGCACTGAATATAAATAAATATTCTACTGGGTATCAAGTTTCAATCTGAAGCAGTCCCAGCTTTCACTGTTAAACATACAACCCCACAGCCTGGCTCTTTCACTGGATATAACAATTTATGATAATGTAGAAGTCAATACCAGTTTTAAATGGTTCAGTGAACCAGTAAAAAAATTACACCAACTTCCAGATACCACTTATCTTGCTAGCTTTCAATCAGAGGCGATTCTGTGTAAGAGGTAATTATTTGAAAATGAAATACAAGAGTGTTTGTGTAGCTCACATTTTATTCCAGTGGTACAAAGTCGGCCCGTCACTCCCCATCGGCAATCCCTCGTCCATCAGGGAGCAGGGCACGACACCGCAGGGATTCAGGGATGCTCGGCCGGCGGGAGCACAGCGCAACACACCACGCATGGGCAGCTTCCAAGGGCCAGGTGGTACGTAACGAGGTCGACACGTGTGTTCCTCGAGTAAATCCAAATATTGCTATTAGTTTATTATGGTACAGCCCAACATGTGGCAAGAACGTTACTGGAGCGGAAAAAGAGAAGGTCCCCCTGCGCCTGTGGGGCTGGATGTCAGTATTTGGATGGGCGCACAGACGCGCGCTGGCTGAGAAGGGCTCGTCCTGCCGGGTTCAACGGCTGAAGCTGCGCTTGGTTCAGGCCAAACACAAAAAGAAATGTTATGGCTCCGGTGTTTCAATCAAATAAAACATTTTATTCCACATGAGATCACTTTTTTTCTTCTTCATTTTTGGGTCAGTTAACTGTCACCATGCTCTCACTACAAAAATATAAGGCAGTATTTAGGAAGAAAAGCACCACTTCAAAGGATCAAGGCAAGAAGTTCCTTGCTGCAAGTATCACCACCAAGGTTTTAACATTTTTTAAAAGTTGTTTCCATCAGTCTTCTGCCTGAAATTCCATTTTTCATAGATTTCATGATTTGCCAAGTTTCATACAACCCTTCTCCCACGGTTGGTGGAGGAAAGACAGCTCTTCAGAGGGTCAAACAGGCTAGGAAGGAAAAATTTGCTTTGACTCCGGTATGTGTTAAAGCCAGCCTCCTGCGGCAAGCAGGACGGGGTGACGTGCTGCAAGGCCTGCTGTAAAAGGGGAGGCAGGCGAGGGCTGCCCCTGACGGCACCCCGGCCGCTGGAGATGCTAACCCTGGTGAAGCCGTGCTCGCGCGGGGCTTTTCTCGCTTTCAAAGCCTCCCCTCTGCAGCTGGGTTTTCTGTCTCGGAGCTGGAGAAACATCCCCCCAGTTTCCAACTCATTTTCTATAGTTCCTCACGTTTGCAGAGGAAGAGAAGAGGTCGTCAGCCCCCTGCCTCTCACCACAGCTCACACCACCAAAAGTTCAAGCGAGAAGTGAGCGTCAGCTACACCTAAAAACTATGGTTTTTTGTGAGAAGGGCTGCTCCTGAGGCCATGGGGAGCTATAGCTGGGTGTTCACCCCTTCTGGCATGCTTATTAAGGCATGTCTTTTTCCAGATCTTGCCCAAAACTCAGCTAGCCAGTTACTATTAGGAAATGGCATCACATTTTAAACACCAGAGCTTCATCTGTTTTCCTCCAAGCTCAATTTCACCCACATGAATTCAGTGTCTGTGAGAACTGCATTTATAAACTCTTGAATCCAGCTCCTCCCATCACCACCTCAGCTGGGTTCAGTCCAGAATGCAATCATGTAAAAATAAAATTCCTATTGACTTCAGGGTCTTTGGAGCAGACCTATTGATTAGTTACTTCTCGCTGGGAATGTCCTGTTGAAATTAAAAGAGCCAACAGTGCAGTAAAGTTTTCTTTCACGTAAGTAAGATCGAGAGAATCTAGCCCGGTACCTTAAAGACAACACAGAAGCATAATGTGACTTGGCTTGTTTACCCAGAGAAAAGACAGGGCCAGGGGGAAATGTTTGTTCTTTGCATACACGCCAGGGATGAGCCCTGGGATGGGAGAAGAATCCTGCGACAATACCGGCTAAGAAAGGGTAAATATGAATCGGCCTTCAGGAGGTTTGGGCTGGAAGCACAGAGATTTCTAACCATCTTGGCTAGGGAAAGAGTTTGGGAGCTAAGATGGAAACATGTGCTCAGTCAGTTTATTAAGGTGATTAGGCAGCTTGGCTGCAGGCAGGGCGGCGTGCCACCCCACGCCACTCACACTCTGCCTCCTTCCCGGCCCAGGAACACATGGTACCACGCACAGCTCATGAATGCTTCTCAGCCCACATCTGCCATCGCCTTTTCGCACTCATTAAGAAAATCCAGCTCAGTAACACGATGGCTGAGGCTCCCTGCACAGCAAGCACGTGCTCTCCTGGCTGTACAGACAGAAACATTCGTGCTTTGCACACACCAGTGGGGCTCTCCCGAAGTACGCACGTAGCTGCCCTGTTTCCATTACATGCAAAATACATGTCTGTACTTCCTTTACATGCAAAATACATGTCTGTACTTCCTTTACATGCAAACACACATACATGCAATACAGAAAACTGAATCCAAATAGCCACACTGGTCTGAAACCTTTTCCTCCGCCTTTTCATTCCACACCAGAGAGCAGAAATTAACCCCCTTATACTGTCTTTATGCTCAGCTCTGGAGGGCACAAACCAGCCACGCTGCAGCGTTTGTCCCTCCGAGCCCGAAGAGCTCTCACTGACAGATGTACCGCACTTGCACCTCCACCTTCTACAACATGCCTGTAGTTAGTGGTTCTACAATACAGAAAGGAAGAAAGGCAAGTAAGAAGGAAAACTTTTGGAAAACGTTTTGGCCATGCCTGATCACATCTCCTCACCGTCCCAGCCCGCTGGCCAAGCAGCCCCTCTGTTTACTTGGCCACTGTTTTGCCTCCCAGTAGCATTTCAATATTGATGTCTCCAGGTTTCAGCTGTTCTCTTCTCTCCTGATTCATGTGCAGCAGATGGTGCAAATGACACCCCTTTTATTTTCTGGATGAATTCATATCACCTTGCCAAGATGCTAATTTTTGTTGCTAGTCATTGTACACTGTGTTACCAGTGATGAAGACCAGCTTTGCTTTGAAATGGAGCAAAGCTGCAGTCACAGACAGGTTAAAGTTGTAATGCATTACTAGTTATAGCAGGTTAAGTTTAATTAAGAGATTTTACTAAATAGCTTTTGGTTTTGTTTGCGGTTTGTCATTTTTGTTTGTGGGCACTTACCCATGTTTTTGATGTTGCACATTATACACAGCAGCAGATCTTCCTGAAGCTAATTTAGTTATCATTCTGTAAAACGAACCTTTGTCACAACCTTTCCAATGATCATCAATAAATCTCTCCTTGGCCAGACTTCTGATAAGTTAAACCAATCAAATAACAAAAGAGCAGAAGACATTTCGCTATTTCAGCTGTATTCCCCCCACCAGAGAGTGCAGCCAGGCTGGAGTCACCCCCAGGCAGAACAGAGCAGAGCAGGATGACTTCCCAGGTCTCTTCTCCCATGACCCTTCTGTTACACATTCCAGATGGAGTTTCCCTCCTTGACAAGAGCTTTGCACTTCTTACTCATGCTTCATTTGTCGGACACTCCAAACTCCCAACTCCTTTTCTGTCTTTCCCACTTACTCCCCTCCCCTCTCTGCACTGCTTCATACTTTACTTCATTGCATTTCAGCCTGGGGTTTTCAGAAACATCTCGGTTTTGCACATAATTTCTTATTTTAATTCTGTCCTCCGGAGTTCCTGTGATCCCTCCCTATTCCATGTCATCTGCAAATTTTACAAGTTCTCCATCATACATATTACTAATTAAAATAGAGAACAGACTCGAGAGCAAGACAGGTCCCTTTGGGACTCTCACTTGAAATGCTCTCCCATAGCTACTACTTAAAATAAATTTCTCAAAAAGCTGTATGTGCATCTTACACCTAGACATGTCTCTCCAGCTTACCTGCAAATAAAGAAGTCAAAGTACATCACAACTATTTGTTCCCCTTTTACCCACCAGGTCAGTTAATTAGACTAATCTGCTACGCTTTTGACAAATCCATGATGGTTGTTTTGTTTCGATTTTATTCACCTCTTCCAAGTGTTATGGATTGATTTTTTTCATTAATTAATTTCAGAGCCTTTCCAAGAACTTGTTAGGCTTTTTAGTCAATAATACACTAGACTGTATTTTTTTCCTTTTACATTTAGATCTGTATTTGCATTTTGATAGTTCTGAGACCTCCTCTGAGCTCCACAAGCTGTTAAAAATAATTGCTTCTTGTTCAAAAATAGTTTTGATTAATTCTTTCTAATTCTAAGGAGAATTTCTTCAGATCCTGTGTCCCGACCTATCTAGCACATCCAAAAAACTCTCGCCTGTTTGTTCTCTGTTCTGGACCCTTATTCGGCACTCTGCTCAAAATTAACCAGGGCATTTTAGACCCTTCTGTAAGCAGCCACTTTTCTGTCAAGTACTAGATCTGTATTCCCTCTCCTATCTTCTTATTTCTAATGTATTTATACAGCACTACTTCCTCCTGCTTTTTATCTCACTTGCTAAATGAAACACATTTTTTGCCTTAGGCTTTTCATTTTACCATTATATGCCTGTGCTATGCCTTCACCTTCATTTCTCGTCAAGTGCCTCTGCTTTTGTACTACTTCTTTGGATTTTCAAGTCCTAAAGGAGCTCCTGATTCTGCCCTAATGGTTTTTACTATATTCCTGCCACCCCTGTGCATGAGGATGCTTGGCTGCTGTGTGTTTATCAGTTCTCTCTCAGAACCTGCCCTTTCTCATCCCTTAGACCATCATCCCAAGGGATCCTACCTCCCCAGCCCACTGCATCTGCTGAGGTCACCTTCTCCAGAGCTTATCACTCTTAAATTGCTGCCCATGCTTCTTTCTTTCTTACAGGAGTAGCCTGTGCCATTTCATAGTCTGTCTCTCCCAGATTTCCCATCTACCTTCGACTCTCCACCAATTCTTCCCAGCAATCAGAACTACGCTGAGGACAGACCCTTTCCTCTTCTATGGTGAGAAACACATCAGCCAGCCACGGGGAAGGAGCAGGTACGGTGTCATTCCCCACACATGCAAGCCCTTAGTAGCCTCAGGCAGCAGGGACAGAAGGTGATATTCAGATTCACAGGTATTCACATCCCGTGAATGATGATGGGATGGGTTTTTTTGCTCCTAGGACCTTCTCGTTGTAGCAGAAAGCAGGAGGTCTTTCTGCACAGACTTGCTGGCCTCAGCACTGGTCATAAGCAATGCACCAGGTGGCTCACGTGGGCTGTGGCACGTATCTCCTGCACGAGCTCCACGGCACGACTGTGTCCCTGACTCTCCAGAGCTGCTCAAGTCCTCCTTTGCCAGCAACCTCAGGCCCTTTGGTTCATAAAGCCCTATGATTAAACTCTCCAGGCAAGGACGTCCCACAGCTTTTAGAATCAATCCAATGAGCGTGGAAAGGGGAAATTTAGGATAAATGTATGAGAGGAAATTCTGAAAGCCCCAAAGCGTGGCACAGTATTTATTTCCCATTAACAGTCAGTGACAGGCAGGTACTTCAACACGCCTTCATAGCCTGGAGAATCTCCTTCAGGTTAGATGCCAGTAAATATTTCTGCTCCTTCCCCCTCTGCTGGTATGTTGAGAACAACAACTACAATCGATAAAGATAACTTGAAGCTTTCAGATACTAATTCTGAATTACAAGCAGTCAGTTTCTTTTCCAAGTCCTGCAAATCCTCTAATAAACAGAAGTTAACCTCCCAAACTCAGGCCTCCAAATGATTTGCTGCTGTTACCCTCTTGCACTCTTTGATCGTCTCCTTTCCCTGCATGGGCTGTCAAAGTCACAAGTGCTTCATTTTCTGAGATAAAGAACAATATACTTGAGAGTGATGAAGCAAGAAAAGAAGAAAAAGCACCTTGCAATTAAATATTTTAATAGACATTTTGAAGATGGTTTTGAAAGGATTTAAAATTAATGTTAACAATCATATGCATCAAAGGGCTCAGGCTGAACAATACCTATCACTTTTTCTGCTTAAGAATAAAGTGTAAAAATAATACCCTATAATATTTTACACCAGCATCCCTTTTTACTCTTCCAGGCTAGGCAGACATCTCTGAACAGCTGTGCAAAGCAGCTCTAAATCCTGCCCCCCGTACTGACATCAAGCAATCGGTTTATGACGGCTTTGGTGAACCTTTCTGATGCTGTGCATCTGCAGGCAGTTACCTCCTGGGACAGACCGGACACCAGCTCGGCACCACTCCCATTCGGGTAGGAAGAGACGTTGCTCTCTTGCTTCCTCCCAGCATGGCATCCCAACTCATTTTTGATTTAATAAGCTGGCAATTAGACAGGGAACCAAATGGACAGAGGTAGAGCACAAGGACGGAACCCAATCCTAGCACTATACATCACTCAGCACCTTATGCGCTGCCTCTGGCATGTGACCACAGGGAAGTCTGGATTTATATTGTTGATTTTCATTGGATTTCAACGGAGAAGAGTTTCTGCAAGGAGCCCAAGGCCCTGCTTTATGACTGTAAACCCAAAGTTATGACTCCTTACTCACACTGAATGGAGTATTATTCCAGAAGCAGTCCCAGTGAGGCGGTGAATGTTTTTCCAGGGCACAGATCTACTCAGTGAGTGCAGCCAAGGTCCGCAGATGTCGTCAGCACAACCGCCTCAGTCTCTTCAACTACTGTTTGGGCTCCCTTTTTGCAATGTTAATGAACACAGACAGCCCTTCGCACACAGGTGAATTTCAACAGGCATGACTGGCTAAGAAGTTACACACATGGTCTCATAATTGATCAAAAATAAGTATTAAATGCAGATACTCTTGATAATGGTTAGAGATACGAGTAACAAAGTTTTCATCAGTATAAATGAACAGTTCAGTATACAGCCTTGTTTATAACTTCCCTCTAATTTTGATCTATATTTTTGCTCAAATTTAGGCAGATGTTCATTACAACTTATGGCACAGCCATAGCTTCTGAATGTTACAGCTGGCACAGGCACTGCCTGTCATGACTTTCAAACGGCGTTACACCAAACCGCGCAGCTTCTGCAACATGACCTAAAGCAAAACTCTCACAAGTTCAGCACCTCAGGATATTCTGCTTCATTGTGGCAAATGGAACACACACCACACCACCAGATTATTACTGTATCTGAGACTAAGTAGACTCTGGGTAAGAAAGCATTATTTCCATTACATTTGGCTTAAACCCACTTATTTATAATTAAGTTACTGATCCATGCATTGGTGTAAAATGACTCTACAATGTAAGTACAGCAATAACCTCGAACAAAATCTTTAAATAACAATTATCAAGTGAGAAGTTATATATAGAATTAATAGTGTTCATCCATCTTTCAAAACAAGTTAAATGTGCCTGTTTGTTCTGGAAAATCTGTGTTATGCTCACTGAACATTTTATTTTCATTACATTTGAACCTTTCAGTAGAAATAAAATACACAATCAAAGTAGGACGGTTGGTTTGATCAGTTTTCAGACATTTATACATTAGAAGAAAAAGGAAGTGCATTAAGATTCACACAGACATTCGTACTGTTGACCACTGGGAAGGAAGCAATATAAACTAAGGGTAACGTGTAATCAGAAATGACAGCTCAAGCACAAATCTTATTAAACAGATATTGTAGAACAGGCTTATAAAGAAAGGAAGAAGTCCTAGCATTTGGGATATTTATACGAAGTTTGGACAGAGACTTATAAAATAGCATGCAGGGAGCAAGCTGTTCGAGCCACATGCTGTATGACAGTAAACATGGTGAAATCCTAAGTATTGTGACTCATTCCTGAAATGTCACACACAGTCTGCACTTCAAGGTCAACCGCTCTCAATCTGAAATATTTCTTCTCTGAATAAGCCTTATATGAGTACAGGCTATTTTTTCCTTAAAACAATCACGAAACACCCAACAAAAAATTCTGACCTTGCACACGCAGCTTAGAAGAGCTCAATATTTAGTGAAGTCGGGGTGAAACAGATTCTCAATGTCTCACCCGTCTCAAGCTGGAAGTCTGACCCTTCGCACCGAAAACTACAGCACTCACATCGCTTCAGCAGAACTGAACATAAAAGCAGCGTTCATGTACTCAGCAATGTTGTACATGGATGTTTTAAAAAATTCTGCACGAATTCATGCATGCCCATTGCACTGCCATAACTGTAAAACAGCGCCTTCCTCCAAACTTGTTCAGATACGAGTACAGATGTTTTGTGAGTAGCGAGGATGGACGGTCTTCAGTCATTTACGCTGATCGTATCAGGCACGCTCTGATTCTGAGAGCACGCCTTCGGGGAACTGACCGCCCAGGTTAACTCCCCTTTAACAACAGCTGAAGTCCTCTGACATTTTACAGACCAGACACACTAAGATTGTTTTAAACTATTGCTTTGTTTTTCTAATGCAGAAGCAGCTCTCTAAGAATCCCAGCTCCAACTCCTAAGCAAATGATAGGAAATATCATCCTTTTCGGTACGTGCTGCTCTAAGGGCAATAAAAGCTGCTAAATGAGCAGAGTACCATTAACCCAGCAGAGTGGCACTAGCACAGGACAAGCACGTGGGCTGACTGCTGTCACACAGAGCCCCACACCATCAGCAGCAGTTCAGTGAGGCACCAGCAGATCCCACCATGCAGCTGGGGCTCAGGTCACCCCCAGCCAGGTGACGGGAACAATGCCACAAATGGGAATAAGAATGATCTCAGTACATAAAACTTGTTTGCTCTAACTCATAAGTATACCACCACTCAGCTACAAATATTCATTTAAATGTCTGCTTGTCCACATTGCTTTCTGTACTTGTGATTCATTAGACATTTGTTTACAGAGCTTCAATTATCCAGTAAGGAACTAAAAACAGCTCTTTGGTTCTTCACCTGTATACACCCTTACTGTAAGGGACCCTAAGCAGTCAAACTGAAGCCAACGCTGACAACCCAAATTCTGGAAGGCACTAATTCCTTTAAAATACAGAGAATACATCTGAAGATGATCGCTCCTGAGTAATGTATAATTGCTGAGCCAACCATTGGCGACCTATTGTGAGTAACTAGTTCAAGCAACTTACCTGTCTCTCAGGAACCGTAGAAACTTCTGGTCATCGCTGGCAGCAGGAGACCTAAAAGAGGTAAACAGTTTCAGTTGTTGAGGAAGCATATTAAACACACTTTCCATGAGGAATTCTATAGGAAGATGCATTTTTCTTTGTCAATGCTCACTGCACACTGCTTGGCATAATTTTCAAACTACTATTTTATGCATCCAGTTCAGAATACTTCTGTGGCTAGACAGGGACATGTAGAGAATCACAGCCATGATAGTTTGAAAAAGTGTTGCTCCTAAAGCAATGCATTATCTTAAATGCTTCCAAGCCCTTGTGAACAGATCTAACCTCATAAAGAAACCATTATCCTCAAGTTCCTCAGCACACTGTATTTTCAAATTCATTGCTGACTCTACTGTATTTCCTTTTGGATCCTTTAAAGACATCTCATTTATCTTTATTGGATTTTCTTTCATTTGGTTTCAAAGTTAAGCCATGCCAGAGAAGTTAAGCCATAGCAGAGAAGTAGTAATCAGTGCATAAAGTCTGAATCTTAAAAAAGGGTGTCCTATCTTGCTGAAAATGCAGAATATTGTCAAGAAAGATGTGCTAAAGAGGTTGCCTCAAACAGGGCTATCTGTGTATGCCGTCACAGGTAAAAGAGCTGGAAAGAGTTATTTGCACTTCAGAAATCTGACTCTTAACAAAAACTCATCTCTAAGTTATCAAGTTTTGCCAGGCTCCCAGGACTCATATGAATACATAAAGCATAAAATGAGGAAAACAGAAAAGTGTTTGGTTTTGAAGCATCGGAGCTGACAGCTGGTGCAGACAGGAACCATGACAGTCACTGTTTGGCATCAAAAGACTAGAGATGAGGTCAAGGGTGGGAAAGCAAAGACATGGAATCACAACTGGAATTAGGGCTCCAGATGTTGCCCACTCCAGACCCTGTTATATTTTGGTAATATGGAGATGTCCTGGTTTCTGCTGGAATGAAGTTAATTTTCTTCTTAGTAGTTGGTACAGCGCTGTGTTTTGGATTTAGGATGAGAATAATGCTGATAACACACTGATGTTCTAGTTGTTGCTAAGCAATGTTTCCACCAAGTCAAGGACTTTTCAGCTTCTCATACTGCCCTGCCAGCGGAGGCTGGGGGTGCACAAGAAGTTGGGAGGGGACACAGCCAGGACAGCTGACCCAAACGAGCCAAAGGGGTATTCCATACCATATGATGTCATACCCACTATATAAATTGGGGGGTGTGGGGCTGGGGGCACCGTGGCTCCGGGATTGGCTGGGCATTGGTCAGCAGGTGGTGAGCAATTGTACTGTGCATCACTTGTTTTGTACATTCTAGTAGTAGTAGTAGTATTTTCCCCTCCTTTTCTTCCTATTAAACTATCTTTATCTCAACCCACAAGTTCTACTTCCCCCCCCCCCCCCAATTCTCTCCTCCATCCCACTCAGGGGGGATTGAGTGAGCAGCTGCATGGTGCTTTGTTGCCAGCTGGGGTTAAACCACACAACAGGAGATTAAAAGAGAAACAGAAATTAAATTTTACTTTTTTGTCTCCCAGATTATTTCAGTATTTTTCAGCATGGAGAAGATAAAGACACTGGTCACAGTAACCAGTAAGTATTAGGCACTACAGCAGCTACACTTAAACGTTGTTTCCTCCAGCTATATAAAGGTACTGTACTTGACTTCACAGACCTTTCATACTACTTGCCTTAATGCAATTATTTTAGCCCCAAACATCATTAAGCTGCATTCACTGCAGTTATTAAGTTGATAGCTACTTTACATATCCTGCACCTAAATTTACATGGATGCCCCTCAAATACTTAACATTTGTCAGACTACAACATTTACTGTGCTATTTTCTACACTAAAAATACAGAGAAGTATGTTGAGTGTTTAACTCTTCATATCATCATTATCATTCTCAACTGCTCACAGAAGAACCACCTTCCTTCCCACCATGTTCCTGCCGCTGAGATGTCACAGGCAAAGACAAGAAGTGAACCACATGAAGGGTAACACACACAGACAATGCACAGGTAAAGGACTGCAAAGGAATACTGAGGTAACATTAGATGGTCGTGGTTACCACTGCATTGGGAGTTGAAGCTAGCCAATGCAGAGGTCCTTGGCTCTGAAAACTGGATAGCTCAGCATTTAAACTGCTCATGGGCTGGGACCACACTAAAAAAGCCTTTAAAAAAAATTGTAGTTGGTAGTAACAGAGCCTATAACATCGGAATAATATGTGTTGCTTTGTATACTGTAGTTCACGCTGCAATTGGCAGCGTGTGCCCCTGTGATAAGAGGAGCAGCCTGCAGCACCCGAGCAGGGAAGCAGATGCACTTCGCAGCAGCAGGCAGAGATTTTCACCCAGCGGCAACGAACACCTGGGGCCTCCGGCATCTCCAAAGGACCCAAGCGTGGACAAAGCTGCCACCTGCACCAGCTTATCCTACAGCTCCAGGGCCTACTGCCAGGATAAGCCAACACACCCATCCTTTAAAAACACCACTGTTAACAAACTCCTGTTTTTTCAAGGAAGGTTTTGAATTCCCAGGTTTGGTGTTTGTTGACCGCGTGTCCTCTTCAACTACCCCCTCCCTTAAAGATCTCCTTCCAACCAGTGACCAGTAAAGAGGAGCACAGACACCAGAGGTTGGTTCTGCAATTAGACATATTTATCAGCTGCAAATTCCCCTGGCAGCAGCTAATACTAACTCCTTCCCTGCCAGTTCAGGGGATCCTGTAGTTACTCCAGAAAAAGTCAACCACAACCTCACGAAGCTGTTAAGAGTTATTCCTCATTTTACCACCATATGAGAGATTAAAGTTAACCATGACATCATACTTGTGCTTACTTTTTTATGGCCCAAGCATACAGATACTCAGAATTTAACTGTATCTGAAGAAATAACAACGTATAATTCTTTGTTTTTATAAACCCAAATTATTACCAAGTTAACGTTAGCACATTTGGAGACCAAATGAAAAGGTACGTCACTGAACAGTGCACGTCATAAACAGAATGTTGTCTTTATGCATTTCAAACGTAGAAAAATACACAAGCACATATGTAAGGAATCATTCTCCAGCTTTCAGAATCACAGCATGCACATACACTAATGTTGAGTAAACCATGAGTAAAAAAGACAAAAGCAACAAAGGCAGCCCTCCTCCTCACTGGATAATAAACAAGAAAATGCTAGACTTTTAATCAATATTGATAAGCATAAATGCATTATTTTGATTAATGGTACCTGGCTTTTGCTGTTAAATCATTATAAAGTTTCCTAGTGGGGGGGGAAATAATCTAGTCTAGCCATAAATCAGAAAATGAGAAAGATCTAAAAAAAAAAAAAAAAAAAAACCCCCAAAAAACCCCAAGTGGCTTAATACATTAAAAATAAACCACCCAGAAATGTCCAATATAAGGACATCATCTAAACAAAAAGGTGGTGTTCAATTGTTCTTTGATATTATAATGCCTGTCGCAAGATGTCATACCTCCCCTGATGGTTAGCCAGCTGGTTAATTTGATATTACAGTAAAAGTCACTGATCCACTGAAAATAAAGGCAAAATGCAACTGCAGTATGCTTGGGTTTAATTTGTCTCCAGATGACCTCAGAAGTGGATCCACAGGAACTTTGCCAGATTCCCTTCCAGACACGTGACCACATTTTATGCTCTGGAATCAATACCTGTATGTTTTCAGGGGACAATAGTTTAAAATGCTTCAGTTTGACTGAATGAATTTACAAGGGTCAAACTCAGAGAACAGATCTTTGGTCAACAGGCAAGGTCCACTTAAATCCTAGTATATCATCCCAACCTCAAATCCTACGTACCTAACACCGCTCTCCAAACTTCCATCAGTTACCTGCCCTTTGTTAATACTCTGTCACTACGTATTCCTTCAAATTTACTTATGCACACAAGCACAGGACTTTGATTCAGTCTGAGGTCTACAGAGCTTTGTGGGAGACTCCAAGTGAAGCCAAATGGGATCAAATGCATTAAAACAGCACAAGCCATTTTTTACCATCTCTCTCTTCTTCTCATGCTTCTCCTGTACTCAGTACTGTCTGCCATGTCCTGTATAATTTTGGATGCAGTCCTACAATAAGATTCATCTCCACCTTTGACTCATCTTGCAACTCACCATAAGTGCTCTCCGTAGATGCTGGCACAGACACCTCACTTCACCAACTGCAGCAAGTGCAAAAAATAGATTCATCAAACTCTTTGAACCCTATGAGAAGTCCTTGTACGAATAACACAAACTGACTCGGTCCAAAGAATTTACCACGCATAAAATAAATAGATTTGGTTGTGCTAAATCAAATATTAGTATTGCTTGTGCATCTCTGCTGTTAATGCAGATACAGATTTGCAGTGAATCAACTGAAGCCAGGGAAATCACCCATGTTTTGCATTTTGATCTGCAAACAAGCTGTAGCTCACGACTCGGCTCTGCCATTTTCACTGCTGAATCAGATTCATCAAAGGAACAACTGGTAAGTGCTGGTTGCTCCCCTCTCTCCCTCAGTTGTAAATCTGTTTTGTGAATTATGGGAGACTTCACATTTAAAAGAGCCAATTAGAAAATATGGATGTTCAAGGTACACTAGTGCTGTTTACCTAAAATTGATTAAAGACTGGAGCAAGTAACTCCTTCATCATTTGTCCCAAGGGTACAAACATAAACACCGCCAAATGTTTGTTTTTACTTCTACCACTAGATTAAAATAACATTGCTCATAAACAGCACTTTAGGGAATATGGGTTCAGTTACAGGGGTTTGAATCTTCCATGATATACTGATGTTATTTGAAGTTTATCTTTATTGAGCTTTGAATACTATATGGTAAAAGGAAAAAAAAAAAGTGGTAAAACTTCCATTAAACGAGTTACACATGCAGCTGTTTTAACACAAGATTGCAAAACTATGCAGTTATTCTACACGCTGCTTTACAGAGTGCACTTTAACCTGTACTGTGGCACTCCAAGGAAAAAAGAAAATGGACCAAAATTCAAGATGAAAAAATCACCAAAAGGAGACATGTCATCATCCTGTATTATAATGCCTTTCAGGGTCATCTCCTTGATGACTCACACATTTTAGCAGCTCTTTTGATACCATCACATTCATTTTGAAAGTATTCTAATTTCAGTTCTACTTGTAGATCAGAACAGCTAGAAGAACTTCATTGAAATTACAGTATAACTGTACGTAACTGACTGCAGCTGGAGGATCTGGCTGTAGGTTTCTTTTCCAATTATTTGTCTAATCTACTACCTGTGATCTGTTTGTGAGCTATGAACCCATCCCATACTACGTATAACTGCAATCCGTTATCACTGATACTGGACTTTGTTGTCAGAGTTTCAATTTAAACTTTGATATCAGCAAGAAAGAGATCAAGGATGTCTTCTTCCCTGACCAGCATCTCAATTTTCTGGATTACAAAACTGTCTCCATAAAACTGAAGAACTCACTTAATGATGCCCTGGTTTCAAGCAGAACTGGGCAAGGAAAAGATATTTTGGAATCACTGATCATTCTGAGAAGTGTTAAAAAAAAAAAGAAAAAAAAAGCCTAACTAAAATAAATGTTAACATACTCATGAATCAAAAAGTTCAAATATCTGGTTTGGGCTGAATACATTTTTTTTTTTCTCTTGGCAATGTGCAATCTTACACCTATCAATGTAACACTGAATATTTTCAGAAGAAAATGGCAATTAAAAAAAAACTCTAAACAAGACATCAATAAATCTAAGCAAAATAATAGTTTTAAAGCCTCCATCTGCTTTATAACTCAAAATGAATGTACTTTTCAAATCATGCTGAGACAAAATTTATATTTTTGTTGAAAAAGTTTTGTGCGAAAATGTTCTCCAGTCTGAAATTGAAATATTAGAACAAATACTAACAAGAAGATCTCCTCCAATCCTAATTTCTAACATCCTCCTTTAACTTCATTTCTTCCTTCCTGATAACCTTAGGAATTTCACTTCCACGCATTTAAATGGCTGAACTGAGGCTCCCTGAATACAGTCTTGATCCAAACCGAAAGGCATGCAGAGGAAACAGCTCCCACCAGGAACTCTGTATTTCTGTTTCAAAACAATATTTTACGTTTCAGCCAACACATTTTAGAATTGCAATTTTTCATCAAGAACTTGGTTTGCTAGCCAGCATATCTCCTGTGGGACATGAATAGCTTGGTAGGACCTTACTAAGACAAAAGCCAGGTAACCTACGACAGCGTTGTGCTTTAGGTCTACAGCAGCCTATGGAAAGAGCATAGGAAATTCTGGAAAATGAGAGAGACATAAGTCAAGAATGCAGTTATTAGCCAGGCTGTGTGGGGACATCCCATAGAGACAAGCTGCAATAAAATAATACTCACTGCATTTCTCTCTGTTTGGTTTAACACCAGGGAAATCCATGAGAATGCAGTAGCTGGGAACAAGAGCACGGGCAGCATGCTTCGCAGAGCCTACCCCTCTTTTGTTCCTGGTAACCTGTTTCTAAAGAAATCAGTATCTACTCAGTATATTAAAAAAAAAAGAAAAAGTGGTTACTTAGGAGAGAAAAAGGAAACCCAGATGTGGCCAACAACTGCAAGAAATACAAACCTGAGAGAAGCTCAAATAAAATGTATTTGATCTGGTTCTTGCTTAAGTGAAATGGAGAGAAGGCAGCTCTAGCGTGCCAGAAAACACATGTTCATCCTCATTGCTGCAGCAAATGCAAATTGTTATTAAACAGCTTATGAAATTTCATTGGGAACTGGCTGACCTCCCCAGAAAACAAAGCTATTAATTTGTACCAGCCAAGACTCCTGTCTAGCAGTTCTGTACCAACTTCTGGAAGTAGAGGGCCAGGTTCTGAAATCAAGAGTTACTTTTGATTGACGTAAGTTCACCTGGTTCAGATACCATGCATAGACTCCAGTCTGAATCTTAAATATTAGTCCGCTGTTTCATGGACATTAAAAGAACCAGCACTAAAATTGCTTTAAAAATTAAATTTAGCAAAGCCAGAAGGAAAATGCCGATATGTATCTCTCAGCCACTACTAAGTTAATCTTGGGTTTCAAAGCACCATTTAAGCTGTCTGGGGGAAATAATTGAGTGGAAATCTGTTTTAAGTACTGCGCTTTGATTTTATCTAGGAATACAGATAATCAATCTCTGGTCTGAAAGCTGTGGATTACAAAATGTACTAGAGCAAATGCGAATTTTATTGGCTCAGAAATAAACATGAAGGGGCAAGCGTACAGATGACCTTGTGGTGGATGGATGGCAGTGAGGGAGGAAAGGCAGCCGGCACTGTTCTTTAATTATCCAATGCATCTTCTCAAGAAGAATCCCAGCTTCTCAAATGCAAACCAGCCACCTCTGGTGCTGGACCAAGAGGATAGGCTGAGGCCACTGAGAAAAGAGCGGCTGGTGGCCACTGCCAGGAGACAACTACGTACTGCCTGGGAAGGGCAGAGAGGAAAGTACAGGAGCAGTGGTTCTCCACCTGCGCAGGAAGGCTTGTGCACACTGTGTTTTCCTGTAAGCGATACAGGAATAATGCTCTCTCATGGCCTTCAGACCAGATTCAGATTCACACTGCTCAACTCATCTTCCTCTCCTAGAAGCTACCTAGAAATCTAAGCAGATAAGGGTTAGGATGGTTTCTTCCACCAACACCCCTAAAAAATAAAAGTAGCACAGGCGTTGTTTTTGTTCATGCTTTACTGTTCTCGGGCCAAACAAGCAACTTCAAACTAAGTAAAAATAATCCAAACTTTTGCCCCGAAGTTGGAAGGAGAACCCCTTCAAACATTCCCAACACTTGAGCCCATTTCTCCGAGTTTGGTGTTGGCCAGTGCCTGGCTGACAGCCCCAGGGACAGGAGTCCTCCTCTGTTCATCTGTGGAGCACATATCTCATGGATAGCTGCAAGGCAGGATCTTCCTGCTGCTTTCCTCAAATCATTCCACCTTCCTAATATACCCTTTCTTTATAAAAGAACATTACTTTGGCTATGAATTTCCCATTCTGAGTTCAGACTAGCAGTTCACACAGACACAAATAGTTCTTCAAATTAGAAGGAAATGAGACTCTTCTCTAATTCTGCTCTTGGCTTTCCAACTTTATCTTCAGATCCAGGTGACCTGGACAGAAATCTCCTTTTTTTTTTTTTTTTTTTTTCTCCCCCTGTTCCATGTAGATATTTCTGCCAGGTTCACCACCAGAATATCCGACCTTCCACATAAAGCTTCAGAAAACATCTTACATATGAAAGCAATGCCCAGGCAAACCAGACCTTGTGAAATGCAGCCTGAAAAAAGTGCAGAATAGGGAACTGAGTACCCAGTATTTAGGGTAGTTCTGATGTTGCTGCTGCCCTTCAACAAACTATGACAAGCTCCTGCCGTTGTCACCTATACCTTGTGCCATCTCTCTGTGCATACTTCTTGAAACTGGTTTTTCAAGACAGAAAATAAAGCAAAACTAAGTGTCTCTTAGAAAACAGACTGTCTTCTCAAAGCATTCTCATGTCTTTTTATCATGAGCAGGGTGAAGTGACAAGGCATGCAATGAAACATTTTGAGTTTCCACGCTCAGAGCATCTTTCCCATAGCATACAATTGATTCTTACTGCACTGCAAACATTCACACAAGAATGACCAAGTGAAAGATCCTACTGTGAAGAACACCGTGGAAGTATGTGACAGAAGTAGGACTTATGTCTCCAAACTAATGTGCCACCAACACACAACACCCAGAGCACCTTTCTCTCCGCTGCTTTGTGAGATGCCCTTCTCAAAGCAGCTTTTGAGGCTGTCCACCACCCCAGGCAGGCAGGGTGGCTACCATCGCCTTCTCTGGTTTTCCCCACTCACATCCACAGGGTCAGAAGGAGGGATACCGGTGTCGTGAGACTGTACCAGGGCAGAGGGCTCTGAGTGCTTTTGTGAACAGACCTGTACAAAGACAGACTTCATCTCAGTACAATGTTTTTGCGTCCCAAGCAGAGTATGCCTGAACACTCACAAATATGCATACATAATTAGATATAAACCCCTTCCTCTCTTCCCTGCTTTCACTTCCCCTGAAGCCAGTTTCAAGGGTGCAAAGTTGTAGTCAAAACTCCTTACCAACATATAACCTGGAGAGTCTCTTTTTCCACCGATGAGCTGATGCTCCATACCTGCTTTCATGCCTCCTACCCCTCTTCAGGTGCTGGTTGGACTCCCACACTCAGCGAAGGGCACACAGTGAAACCACAACTGGTTCTAGGAGATTTTATTCTATTGTGCACACATGTATTCCACTTTACACACACTGTAGCATGTGATAAACTATTTGTGAACTTTAATATTCAAATCTGTCTAATATTAAAAAGGCTTTTGAAAATCTCTCCCCTCCTCAAAAAATTTCTAAGCCACGGCGGGTTTTTTGTGAAATAGCTTTTTCCTTCCCTTTCAGTGTAATACAATATGTTATTCAAGAGCCAAAGAGTTGTCAGTTTTTATGTTATGATAATCTTCTCAAGCATCCAATTTTATTCTGCTTTTTCCCTTCGTGCTGTCACTCACATTCTAGCCTGTCACAAAAGAAAATGTCTGAATACATTAATTACAACTTGTTAGACCTCCATATAGTTAACGCTATTGAGGAAATCAAATCACTTGGAAAATAACTAAAGAGAAACAGTTGCTGGTATTGCAGAATTTTTATGCATTGCACTGCAAAGCTGGAGCTTTGCAAGACAACAAAAATGATTATTATAGAGAATGAGAAAATCAAATACAACTTGATCCTCTACCCTTAGAATGTTTTCTGAACGCATTACAATATATATTTTCTATCCTGGAAGGAGCAGTTGAACCCTTTTCACATATTACCTTCTTTTATGGTGTAATTACAAATGCCAGTTCTGAAATTATAGTATAAAAACTTTCTGAAGCTATGAAGAGATTCAATTCTAAGCCCTCACTCACACAAACATCACAGTCGACAGTGATGGTTCCATTAATGGAATAAAACATAATTCTGTTGGGTCTGAGAAGACAAACAAGTTACCCTGGGATTAGTAAGGGGAGGTATTCACATGGTTACCCTCAGTAAGGCTTGTCAGCCTGACTTCTATGGCTCTGCAGAGTGGTAGACTTAGATTTTAATGGTAAAAATCACACTTAGAGTTAAGCATATACATAACTATTATACTTATAAATGAAGAATTCATTTCTGTAATCTGAGACCCTAAAATACCAGCAGTAACTTGGATAATTGTTCAGCACAACGTACTTAAAGTACTGACTACCCATCGGATTTCCATGGGAGTAAAAACTAGCTAACACCAAGGTTTTTATGGGGTTCACCTAGAGAGGCAGCTCTGCAGAAAATTCTACAAGAACATCCTTGAAGACTATGTTGTTAATGAAATGTGATTTCACTGAACAAAGAAAATGTTATTAGGATTATGCAAAAGCATTACACACAGAAGCAGGCGAATGCTTCCAAAATCTAAGCTCTGTTATCTTTCTACCTTAAAGATATTTAATAATTCTTACATTTGAATGAATAGCCACTCTTACATGTATTAAATCATATTAGAAGTGAGAAAAGACAATGAAATCTTTCTAGGTTTGAAGAAGTTATCCGAACAAGCAAGACAAAAATAAAAACACCTTCAGATGATGCTGATCTTGTCCACTTTCTCACAGAGGTAAGATTTTGTTAGTCAGCCCTGTTGAAAGATCCACCCTAAGAATGTGGAAAAATAGATACTCATGCACTGATATTTTATCAGTATTTCTAACTGTGCCACAGCACTGCTAGAGCCAACAAACTGCAAGCATATTCTAGTGAACATTCTGCTACTGCGTGTAAAACATTTAACTTTTCATTGAAATGCCATTTGATGTAAAAAAAAATTAAGCCACGTGTAGTCTTTATTAACTCTACAGTTCCAGCACAATCTAAGAATAAGGTTAAAATACACATGGTTCCATCCATCCTGTGAAAGAGAATGACACCAGGCGTGAGCACCCGCAGAACTGCGGCACTCATCCCCCGTGGGGAGCAGCAGGCTGATGGTCAAGTCTTCCCGCCTGGCACAGCGGGGGCTGACAATTTTCACATCAGGGCTCTACCTCCACAAGTTGCATTCAGATTTTCACCTTAGTATTGATATGCTAGAAAACAAACCTAGTCGGTCTGTGGTTTCCTTAAATCATCACCTGAAACTCAGCTCTCAACATTCAAATCTCTCTCAATACTCATTCTGAAAAAAAAAAAGGGCAAAAGTTGAGTTCATGGGTTTCTTTACACATAAGGTTTACACACTGCTCGATTCAGGAATAACTGGCCTGCACACAGAAAAAATACTTTTCTTGAGGACCATGTCTGAGTTCCTCTTCAGTTGTGTCCCAAGGGGATGAATGGAGAAAGTCTAGGAAAGTGCTCAAGCTCAATTTGCTCTTTGCAGCAAAATATTTGAGAAGACTTAGGAAGAAATTTAATAAACATTCCTTGCCCTCAGAAGAGAATAACTCAAGACACCGTGGAGTCTTCTATTTCAATAGCAAGTAAGTGCCTTTAAAATCCACAGAACCAAGTGCTCAGACAGATAAAACCTGCAGATTACTTCTTTTCACAAGTGAAATGTAACTTCGGTTTTGGATATGAACCTGTGCTGGAGCAGGCATGATCACTCACAGTCCAAAGGCTCTGACTCACGAGCTCCAGTGAGCCGTGCCATGGTGGTCCAAGAGGGCACAGTCCCCAGATGCCCGTCCCAGTTCAAATTCATCTATGGGGTGGGAAAATGGGAGGAGTGGGCACAATTCAAGTTGTGCTATTTGCACAATACCTGGTTGACAGCTGAAATTGCCCCAGCGTGAATTGTCAGAGCTTATCTGAGCTTTAAGAAGCCCACATCTTTCTAAATGTCTAGAGACTCTGAAAACATCTGCTTCAGAGTGCTCAACCTGGCTGATAAAGATTTCTAATACATACAGAGCACTTCGCCTGTTTGAGGTTTATACCTCCCTCCTCTCCGCTACAAGGCAGTCGTGAGTAACAGTGAGACCGAGGTACGGCACTGACATGGACTGTATGGTCAATTAAGTGGGTGTGCTGTGCTGGTGGGATTGGTGGAGCTGGTGCTAGGTGAGCTTGTGGGCTGATGTTGTGCCCCAAGTGCTCCATGTAGCTGGGGTGAGACTTGGCCTCACTCAAGCAGCTTTCTGGGTATTTCCTGCGGATGTACGTTCTCAGAGAGGGCCCTTGGGACTGAACTAATGCAGCAGTGCGGAAACAATCATAACGTCCTTCCACCAAAGTGCCCTTTAGGTGACAGCTTGTTCTCTCTTCAGCTCTCCCAACCGTAGCACTGCTATACTTAGACTTCCCACCTTCTTCCTCACTCCTGTTTCTATTAAAGCACAGCTACCTCCGGATGATGAGAAACAAAAGCAGAATAACAATGAAGTGGAGAGCAAACAGTTTCTCAGACTCCCACTAGATCCTAGAGGTCCTTCACACAGTTAATATTATTTAAAGAACAAAGACACAACTGGGTCCAAAGCTGAAAGTCTTTGCTGAATAACTTACAAGCCAAAAACTTGCCAAAAGTCACCTATCGGGTCAATACCACAACTGGGAGAAGCACTCAACTTCCTGGTAAGAAAAATTACTTAATGTAAACATATTAAAAGGTTAACTGTATCCCAGACCAGATTTATCTGAAACATTAGCAGCAGCAAGAATTAAACAAGGAAACGTACTCTCCATTACTAATGTCCAATCCTTCATTGTGATCAAGAGCACTGTTCTTAGTGAACTAGGGGGGAGGAATTACTGAGTAAATTGGCACCAAAACATATTGCCCAATTTAACTGAACAGATGTCAAATAGCCATTAGCGTTACAATGATTAGTAAACTGAAATTACGTCTTACGGGTTTAGTGCCTTAGATTAAGCGTTAACCTGTCTTAATTAAATTGCATCTCAGTAATTGATTTCACAGTGCTGAACTGTAAGTAACAAATTGCACATGATCTGTTTTTTTATCTAGCAAGATAATGTAAATCAGCCTTTACACGTTGCATTACCTCCTCATCTCTATCCCTTCTGATGAGGCTTGCTCAATCTGCTTTTCACCTAGACACATAACCTTCTCTGACTTTACAAGTACATTTAATCACTGCTGCTGTTTTTCTTTTCGAACTGATGAAAGTCACAGCTGGTTATTTCTAGGGTAGGCAGTACCCAACGTCTGATCTTTGTATCTGATGTCTTCACTCCACTGTAAAGTTTCTTTGTGTGCAGAACCATAAGCATTTGTCCCACTCACACAAACATGGCTCGCACAACCGTGTAGCTACTGAGTGCGTACAAAACGATGGGACTGGGGCAGTGAACCAGCCTATGGCAAAGTAATGATTATATAACACGGACTTCTAACTATTCCTGCACTGTGTAACAATTTCTACTTAAATAGAATAACAACATAATTATAACAGTTTCATTTTCTTTTGACTACACTGTTCAATATAATCAAATACATTCAATGAGAGCAATCAGTGTAAACAAATACTAATCAATTCAGTATCTCAATGCAAATTCAGGTTCTTCCCTAAGTAAGGGACTGACAGGTGATCTTTGTGTCAATTACATCCTTTCAAAATAAGGGTCAAGAGCAGAATCAGAAGCTTGGGTCTAGAGGGAAAGGAGGTAGGAGTGGCAGGGTGAACTGCTCTCAGTCTGGGCCTCAAAGCTAAGTAGTCAGAGATCATCAAAGAACCACCTGCCTTCCACTAGCATGAAAACATGAAATGAGAGCGGAGAGGAGGGCAAATTGAAAAAAAAAGAGTTTAGGAGCTACAATGAGTAAGGGGTCTTAGGAAGCTAAAGAACAAACAGGAATTAAAGCAATAGTACAGCTACTGAATGTTGAGGTGGTAGAGTAACATTACACCAAAGACCCTTAGGAGTTACCTTCATCACTTGATAGTGATTCAAAGGAAAGGAAGGCCTGTCTGTTTTCTAAAAAAGCCAGAGGAACTGGTGGCCAAGGACACCTTCTCGATAGAGAATCAGACTTGTTTGTTCATTCGATGCTCACCTCATTCTGCTTTCCCCTTTCCTGAACTGTGCAGCCATGAGTGTCTGCGACGAAAATAGGTCATGAGGCTGAGTTGCAGAAGATGAAGATAACCACAAGGACAAATGGCCCAGAGAAGCCTGGAAGTGAAAAACTATGATATGACGTATACAGGACATTGGAGGCCTAAGTGGATGCTGCACAGACACCCCCATCTAGCTCTGCTTGCAACCTTGCCATTCTTTTAAGAAGCCTAGTGCACATGGGTTGCAGGCGCTACACTGATGGTGTATTTGGTCATAACTTAAAGCTCGAAGTTCAGTGATTCTAGAACCAATTTTAAGCAACACATCACATTTCAGGTTAGAATTTAAAAAAAGGTGAAAAAACATCAAGACGCCTCTAAGTCCCTTGTACAGCTATTTTCTTATATCTGCTACTGCTTTTCTGAGGTATCTACTTTGTCAAACTTGAACTGCTTTGTTCATTACAGAGCTTACAGCTGTAACCATGAGGGCCAGGCATCTGCATTCATAATTGCTTGATCAAGCACGATTAAGACAGATTGGACTGATTTGCTCTAATGCAACTATTAACCCTTCATACCACATGTGTTGTAAAGTGTCACAAACACAATCATTTGACCGTGACTCAGAGGGCTTTGCAGACATAACCCAAAACTGGCAAGCTGTATCACTGAAAAGATGATGACCCTGACAAGTAACTTCTGCCTTTAAAAGATGGTAGCTGCTGCACAGTTAATTTTCAGTAGGGTTACAGAATCCAAACAGCAGAGTCAGCTTGACCGTTACGGTCCAGCACATAAGCCTCTTTCAGTATAGTTGCTTCCATATGTCACCCTGCATTCATCACAAAAATACCAAATAGCATCAGCCAGTCTTTGCTCACACTAAGAAACACTGCACAGCTTCAGAGGAGGTGGTGCAAAGCTGCTTGGAGCCATCTTTTGCACCAACCTGACCTTGAGATGATCTTCATTACAACTGGGAGGGAGGATGAATTAAGAAAGGTGAAGGAGTAATTTCACACCAGCTGTTGACAGTACCTGAAGATGACTGGAGGATACCAGTAGCCTGGCCACACACACTCTGCACTCAGAACAGGGAAACACAGCCAAAAAGCCTGACCAAAGGAGCAGGAGCCTGCACAGAGAGGGGTTGTAGCTGCGTCAGGAAAGGGAACAAGTAGAGATGCACTGAAGTACAGATTCAGGATGCAATCTGGCCCATGGTAATCAAAGAAATATAATCAAATAAAACAAGGAAAGCTTTTATGATGTCCCTTCTGACCTTCACTGTGCTTTGAGTTGTGTGTCTAATTAAACTACCTACTTATTAGGGAAAGGCCTAGAAGAGAAACTCTGCCTCTGAAGAAGTCTAGTACAAAACACCCACAGGTGAGATAGCAGGGACGTTTGAATACAAGACGTGTACAAAGCGTGAACATCCCTGGTCAGTCTGCAGACCCTTGTCTCCAGGCTGACATCAGAACCATGCTCCTGCCACTCGCTCAGGCCATGTGGCCATTTTTGTATCCCTTCTCACTTTCCTTCTGCTGTTTTCTCCTGATGTTTTTTCTGTTCCACTCACTGTCACGGATCCATTAATCAGCAAAGCCCCATAGCCCCAAAGGGCACTATATTCTTTCTTCCAAGTGGGCTGTATTTTGGTGAAGGTTTACCTGATCTTCACGTTTTTCCTCTAGAGAAGCTGTCAGTCCTAGCACAGTTTAACGCAATCCATAACAACAGGTTGAAAAATTGGTTAAAACACATTTTTATACTGTCTGCCTTGGTGTTGTCACCTGACATAAGTATCTGTGATACTCACTTATGCAAATGAAACCTTCATACATCTGACCAAACTGCTCTTCAAAAGCGGCTTACAACTGAAGTGCAAGCTGAAAGATGTACTGTGGGGAAAAAACCTCTATAAAGGAAATGCATTGTCGTTGGGAGGATTGTGGCATTTTGAAATTATCACCTGCCTACATTTGGCATGCAACTCGGATCACTAAGTTTTATTTCTGAAAAGGTATTCCTCTAATGAGCAGTGTCAGGCAACCTTAGCAAGAGGTAATGCTATCAGAGCTGCCACATCATCTCTATGATAACACAGACATGCACTGACTGCATTAGCTTAGAATATGAACTTAGAACAACACACTAATTATTCATATGCTATTAGTGTTCCTTTTCCCTACAGTGCAAGGCTCAAAGTAAGCCTCAGAATCTCATTTTTCTCCACTTGCAATTAACAGGAGCAGAATCTAGCAAGTTCTTCCAAGAACACCTCTGCGGAAGAGAGCACAAACAAAACGCCATTAGCAGACCCTGAACTACATTCTCCTCATAATATAAGAACAGTAAAAAGCACCTCCTGGCACAGACTGCTATGGAAAGCAAGGCATCATTTTCTTTTCTTTTTTCCCTTAATTGATTTACAGCTGCATGATTCCACATCTTTCCATTGTTTTTACTCTTGAGCTAGTACTGAATTCCTCACAACTGTCATTTTCAGTAGTTGGGTATCACACACCACCATAACCATTCACACTCAGGAGGAGATAAAACGTGGTAACTGAAAGGAGTAGGTCAGAATATTACATGAAGATGCTGCAGGGATCCCACCTCTACAAGCTACAATCTAGCACCAAGTCACGCTGTCCGGATTCTCCTGCTCTGGTGCTACCTGGACTCCAAATCATTTTTTGGTTTTAGTCATATGAGTTACATCATATTAGTAGAGTTTGTCAGCAGCTACATTAAGCATGAATACTGGGGGGAAAAAGAAAACCCTAAAATATCACCAACTTCCCTCTTCTCCCAGTTATGCAATGGAACCCAGAGACTGACAGTTTCCCCTCTTTTATTTCAGGTTGCTTTTATACCCACGCAGACTTCCAAGTAAGCTGTAGCTTTTCAGAGACTGACTGCCCTTCTGATGTTAAAACTGTAATAAGCAGACTAAATTAAATTTTATCACCAAGAATTTTTTCTAAGATACCCATTAAAATGCACACTTGTCGCTACCTGCTACTACGTGTTGTCACCAGTGCTGTGCAAGCAGCCCGTGTCACCTGTGCAGGTTGCGGCCAGCAGCTCAGGAAGGAGAGCGGCTCTCCGAGGCACGGCAGCCCAGGGAAGGAAGGCTGAAGTGGGCAAGGAAAGACATGCACCACGGAGGAGCTAACAGTGCCTGTTGGCGCTGCTCAACACAGCAGGCTCAAGCAAAACTTACAGATACCTGACAGGTGACACCTCTACTAGACTCCTTGAAAATCAGTAGCTGTAGAAAAATGTAGCTGGTCCCACAAGCATGCAGAAAATTTGCAAGATAAAAGCTAAGCACGGACATATGAGATAAACACTTCCAGATATTCAGAGGTTCTGCAATGCAACTGACAATAAGAGGAAATAAGAGCTGTGCTGCATAACTACTTAAAACCAACAGTCACAGGGACCAGATAATCCGCTGCCACATGACTGCAGAGTCTCACTGACTGCAGCTGCCCAATTTATGTGAGCTCTGGCCCCGCACTCTGACCCCTGAAAAACCCTAGCATACTCTACTAGCTTAAGCACAATTGCTCTGGGTTTTTCAAACGTAAACCCAATTATTTTTTTTTATATTGAATTATCTTAAAGCATAAAGCCTATCCGACCTAAGACAAACCAGTCTTTATTAAATTGTTCTAAGAGTAATTGCCATAGCAGAAGCGTACACTTCCTCTAGCTTTAGAAGCATGATAACTGCTCTCATCTTGCAAGAGATGAAGATGAATTGAGTAGGAAAAAAAACATTAGGTTATACCAAGCAGGCCACGCACTCCATCCAGCACTGCAGCTCAGGGAAGGAGGTGCTGAGGAAATTAAGGAAAGAAAGCAGTGAAGATACGAAGCACATTCAAAGGCTGGATATTGCTGCTGAGACTTGTCTTGCATCACAGCTGAAGCGTGATCTGGTGGGACACAGGCAACCTTGTCCATGTGGCTGCCCCCAAGCAGTGACTGAAGCAGTTCTTGGTCTATCACTGCCATGCTTCTAGGAGACACCAGGTTTTTTCACGCTCCCTCTTGCACTCCCCTTTCATTTCTAGACTATTGGCCAAATGGTGAAAAGGGCTGTTGGAAGACCATCTCCATGCTATGCTGAACCTCAAACAGAATCTCCCTCCAGAAAACTTAGCAGGCTTTCCAAGCTACTTAATGATCAATTTCTTGCCCACTATTGTACAACATTTCTTCACACACCAGCTTCTTCACACCCCACAGAGATCATCTGTATATAAAGACAGGACTGAGATCACTCCCAAAACCAAGCATGCATGGTCAGACATGGCTGTCTACCAGTGGATAAGGTCAGCAGGAGGTGGGGAGAACACACTGTGATCTTTGCTCTTCCAACGAAGTACAGAGATAGCCTAAACGTGCCTATGTATATTGCTGCTCTCCCAGTAGGAGCTTCACACAGCATGTCAGTGAAAAACCAAAGAGATAGCCACTGAGAAATGGCTTCCTGGTACTTTGAGATTATACCCTGCAATAAGCTACTCAAGCCTTGGGATTAGTGGAACTTAGCTGTTTGCTTCCAGTTGTAGAGCCCTGGCTTTGCCTTGTCATATTATTGTAAGCACAATTAATAACTGCAAAGAATAAGCAACCAGTAGTCTACTTAGAGTGAAAACACGGATCTTTGATTCTTATGACTGTTAGGGTGCTGGATTGTGACAGCTTCTTCCCTGCAGCTTACTTCTAGAACGCTTCTCTTGGATCCTGCCCTAAATCCCATTTATATACTTTTAGTAGAATCAGTCTCTTACCCCTAGGCCCCAATATGCAAAATGAGTATGCACACTTTGCTCCGTGATGGCATATTACTACCTAGAATTACTCCCATTACACAATATAGTGACATGCAAAGGGATGTGAATTTCTGTTTTAATAGACTTTCATTGTCTAATGTCCATGTTCATAAAATATTTAAACATCACTTTCACTGTGCTAGTGCTGCAGGAAAACAAAAGGCGTGCACACAAAGGAGATCTCCTTGCCCGCAACCCATTACTGCTGATTAAAAACACCAAGCTTACCTTCCCTCATCCACCTTGGATCATTAAGTGACCGTAAGTTTCTTGCTTACTTCAAAGAACACAGTTTTTGGCCCTTGTTCTCAATGGTGAAAATTTAGAAGCTGCTGAGCAGCAGTGAGCACGCTGCACATGGGCTTCCCTGAGTGCGGATGAAGATTTTATTAGCTCTGAGATGGCAAGGCCTGGTTATTTATACTCTCTGCTCAGCTCCTCTTAGCAATTAGGATTCTTCCCTGGCATAAATGTCTTTATCATTTTGCATTTCCCAACTGAGTACATGCTCATCACACAGCTCTGCATTGTTTATTCCACTCTGAACTTTTGTACCATTATATTTTGTCCCACAATACACATTTCTTGTTGTTTCTAATGAGTAAACATGGAATACAGCTTCTTGTAGAACAAACAAGGGCTGATCCTCAGGTGATGTGAGGCTAAACTTACTGACTACAGGCATTTATATCGACTGCTAATCTAGCAGATAATGCTGCAATGCCTTATTCATCTTGGGTCTGATTCAGAGACCGTGGGAGTTGATGGTAAAAGTCTCTTGAGTATTTAAAGGGTACATATCTACTACTTACAGTTTCAGTAGAAGGCTCAGGAGAGCAGAAAAGTAATTGGGGAGCTGCCTGGGACAGCATAAAGCTTGGTAACGTGTCTTGGATTAAACAATGCAAGATCCAGAGGGCAGATTAATTGAAAATAAACTTGCCGGGTAACCCACAGCACAGCTGGGCTGGGGAACTGTTATGAGTGTGCAAACGCGCAGTCACATCTCCAGCACCCCTCCATCCCCAAGCCCATTCCCAACAAAGCGTTGGGGTCTACTAAGCAAAGACAGATGAGCTAGAAAATGCTGGTAACCCTGTATGGTGAGGCTCAGTTCAGATCTGAAATCGGGAGTTGAAAATAAAATGTTAATTTTCAATTGCGCACAGCGACAACGTGACGGACTCGCGAGGCCAGGCGCATCGAGCGGGAAGGGCAGTGAGCAGCACCGGCAGCCGACTCGTCGCCCACGGGGGAAAGGCCATAAGCAGCAGGGAAGGCGGCCGCTGGGAGGAAGAGGGCTGGAGGGAGGTTCTGCCGGCACATTATGAGTACTTCATCCACGGGGGCATCTGCCAACTGCCCCCCGGCCTCTGAAACACGGTGCTGGAGAAACACATTCAAAGGAGCAAGAGCTGCCCAGCTGCAAGAAAGAACGCGGTCCCTCACCGAGCAGCCTCGTGAGACCAACCCCAGGGACCGTAGGCACACAAGTGACAGCGAGAGGTTGGCTGGTGCTAGGAAACCTCCACTGATTAATAGAAACACACAAATAAACCCACTGCCATACCCAAACACCACTCTGGTAAAAATCATCATCTTCTTCAGACAAAGCCTAATAAAAACAAAAGCACATTGATTCCTCTGGTTTTGATGGAATGAAATTGAAAAGCAAGGATTCCTCCCCCAATTTTCTCTCAGAAAAGACAGCTCAGATGGAAAAAGTAGGCTGGCAGCACAGCACGCAGGACTCCCCAGGACAGAGACCCCAGCCCTTGTCCAGCACCACTGAAACAAAACAAGATGCTGGAAAAAAGTCTCATTCCTGAAGCCACCACACACTGCTTTTCTGTTTCTTCACTAATGCTCCACCCTCCCTGTAAGCTGTTTCTATTAAATACTGTTTCTATTTTAAAAACACCACCAAAAAAAGACTTGACAAGCTTTATTTAACTTGACATACCATAAATATTATGATGGAAAGGTACCAGCACCTCTATACAAGCAATTTAGTTCAAAACCACCAGCTTCTCACCCCTACAGCTATGCTCCCCAACCAAAGCGTTAAACTCCTGCACCTCACTGATCTACCACAGCTGTGCCTCATTCCTGCCAGTTTATAGGCGAGAACCACCAGGTAACTGTGCTTTCCTCTGATGTCCACCTTTTATTCTCTTCTCTGAATAGGACCAAGTTTTGCCTACTTCAGGTCCTAGCTCAGGGACAGACAAACACAACTCAGATGCCCAGTGCATTTCCCAGGGAGCATATAATAAAATCTGACATTTCTCCAGATTCTTCCTGTTAGAAAAGTATGCATTTCAAGTAGCTACCAATTACTGATGCATCTTCTCAGAGGACTAAAAAGAAGGTGGGCACAACTGCCCATCCTCTTACAATCTGATCTGCAAAAGCCTCTGGTTTTGTGGAAAGCACTAAAATGAATGGAATAAGGGCAAACTGTGAAATTATTTATTTTTGTGAACAGCAATGAGAAACTACAGTGAAATCTTGCACTCTGTACTGGTGCCTTTGCAATGACAGAAGGTAACTGGAGTGTATATTTTTAAAACAGCTCAAAAGGCATTTTAAGTCATGTATCAAAGTTGCTTTTGTTTATATTTTCACATCAATCATTTACAATGGGGTATTTACCTGCCATTATATATGCAGATGTGGAGGATTAAAAGCTTCCAAAAATTAAACCTCCACAGATTAAACGCTTTTGATTGTGAGAGTTTGCATCTCTTGTTTGTTTTTAATTAGGAATCTAGACTGTTAATGCATAATATCCTGTTACTATCCCTCCACAGAATAATAAATACAGTCTTCTTGCTATGACTAAGCAAGCAAAACACTACGTAGGCTACAACTGGGTATCTGAGCATGCTAAAATCAAATCCGGATGTTCTTACTCTCACCCATTTTACATCATCTATTATTCAGCCAAACTCCCACTGCAATCAATAATTGGTTTCACTTAAGGAGCAAAAGAAAACTAACAGTGCTGATATCATCCATTCATGTATTTTCTTTCATCTCGGCAGATCCCACTAAATTTTACCATTTTCCCAATTCTGTGCTGATGCTCCCGTAGCAATTTACACCAGTCAGAAAGGACTGCAAAGTTGACTACAAAGCAAGATTAAACCCAAAGGCTAATATTCTAGCCTTGCTTTGAATTGGTGCAAACAATTATGAAGTTATAAGGTAATTATCTGCATGGTTTACTGATTTTAGTAAAACGCTGCAGAGCTGATGTCAAATAACTCAGCTGCTGCATGCCCAGCTATCACTCCGTCCACCACCAGCTCAGGCAGCAGTGCCTCATCAGGGCTTTGGGCTGGAAACAAGTCAAACCTGCACCAGCCCTGCCCCACAACGAGCTCCAGGCTCACACTCAGCCAAGATCCCACTGCTCTTGGGATAGTTTTGTGAGGAAGATGTGACTCACCCCATACCAAAGAAAGCACCTAGCTCAAACAGAGTGTGGTGGCCAGGGTCAACCCGTCACACAGAGACAGCATGACATTCAGAAAGTGGGAAGGTGGGCGAGGTGCTGCTCTCATCCCCTGCTGCGTGAGCTGTCCAGCACATGCTTCCAAGGGATGCCCATCTAGACATTTCTGCTAGTTCATCTTTGGCCCTCCCCAGAAAGAGATTGCCAGTTTGTGCCAAATCTGCCAATTCATTCAAAAAAACTGATCGAGACCTCAACTGAAAAAAAAGTATTCAACAAAATCACCAGCATTCACATACCAAGAAAAATGAGATTTGCCTGTAAGAACATGAAGGAAAACACTAACGGAAAAATAAAAAAAATCCAGTTTATAAATTAAACTGTGTCAGTATGAGGTATTTTATTTATTTATTAAATCAGTGAACAATTACTGGAAACAAAGTACTTCAGACCTCCTTCAGAATGCTGTCTTTGAGCATGCAAATCAGAATTTCAGTGCATTGGAGTTAGGTATCGCCAGGAAGAAAAGACAACTGTGTTTTAAACAGAAACGCCCTTCCTCCAGAAGCATCCATGCAGTCTGCAACAGCCTGATAACGGCCCATGAGGAGCAGCACAGCAGGCGGGGTACTGGCGCTGGCAGCACGCATACGCATTGTGATAAAGCGCAACTCATTTCTGAACACAGCTGGTTAAATACAATTTGAGAAATGTCATCTGACCAACTTTAACCGAATCCTCTCATAGAAGCCCTTTGTTTTCTTCAAAACAGCAAGGCCAGGAGGTGCCGCCCAGCTTTGTGCCGTGCCTGGCCTTTCTCCTCTCCATGCGGACCCACTGCCCCCAGCACACCAGCCACAGCCCCACCGGAGCGGCTGTGCCACTGAGGTCGGATGTCTACCAGCAGAGGACGGGCACGGCGTAAGGGAGCAGACCCGTCCCTGCTCCCCATCGCCTGCTCCCTGAGTCCAGCCCTCCCCGGGGAGGAAGGCGCTCGTCCCCGCCAGCAAGGGCTCAGCACTGACTGGGACTCTCCTGTCCTTCCCAAGAGGCAGGTGATGCCCACGCCAACAGCAGTTCTTTTTCATCGTAACTATTTCTTTACTCTGTTTCTTCTTTGGCTAATTTCCCCTCAGCCTACTACCACCTTTTCACAACCTATTCCTGCTTCCAAAGACAAGATTTTATGGCAGAAGTTAAAATCCACCACTTGTAGGATTTCCAGATTGGCTAAGGCAAGCGGTCCATCTGGACAAGTCCCTTGTACCCAACAAGGGGCCAATATAAGCAGCTGTAAAATCAGTAAGGAGGTAAATAGGGGGCTGCTGTCAGCTGGAGGCACGGACAACAAACCTGCGGTGCTGGGCTGGAGCAACACACAGCAGTGAATCCAGTGCAGCCAGCGTGTCGTCATGAGAGGTCAGCTGGTCTGGGTGAAGCTTAATCTCTTTCCAGCATCCAGTATGACAAGCAAATCGTATCTCCAACCCACACTGGCATTACCACCTGCAAACTATTCTGCATTCCATCATAATTCATAATTTAGGATATTGGACATCTTTAATTAGCTCTTCTCTGTTTCTAAAGAGAAATTCCTACCACAAGTAAAAATCTTTATAATTATTGGTGAGTTAAAGAAAGGTAAAAAATAACTCATTGGGAGCTTTTTCTCTTTTTATAGTCATTAAATGATTGAGACGATAAAAGAATGAAGAATCTGACAGATTAAACAGTTCTTGAGGAGACATGTCAGCTTCAATAATTTTAAAGCATTAGAACTGTCAAGCTTTCAAAATAGGAAAGATTGTATCTTTAGAAAACAAGGTTCTACTAATTGGCATGCATGAAAACCCAAATGGAGGCTAAAACTCAAGTGATTAAAGCCTTTTCCTGATTACAGATATTTGAAAGCAACTCGCTCTGCAGAGTTGGGTCTCCCATTCTGGAAGACAGTCAATTCTGACTATTCCTCTGACTGCACAGGCACTTACAGCAGCCATACCTGAAGATCAGCATTTCGGCCAAGGAGGGCTGGGGTTTTGGGTCTTTTTTACCTGACTGAATGATTCTAGTATCTTATAATTACCAGTCCATTAGTGAATATTTGAGCCCATTCGAGGTGCTTCGCATATTTTCAAGACAACAAAGACCAAGCTTCAAACCAAAACCAAAAAGATGGCTTCAGCAGCTGGTCAAGTTAGCTCTTTGGTGGTGCCCCTTGCTTTGCACACATTTTTGCATACATAAGAGATAGCAATATCCTATCAAACTAACCTGGAGATTTTAGCAGAGTTTTAAAAGAAGCTACCCATACCAAAAAGAAGGATGTGCAGGTCAGCTGTCTCTCCAACTCTGACAACGATGGCAGGTAGGCACATGTTAGAGCTGCAGGAACCCATCTGATCTTCACATAGTCACCCAGATAAACCACCATCACTGCACGAGTGAGTTCCAAAAGATGCTGAGTGCTCAAAAGATGCTGACTGCTAACCGAACACCTGTAACATTTTCCTATCACTAACTCTGAGAAGTAATTTATAAATCAGCTTGGAATATGCTACATATGAGAGTTAATCTCCGAATTTATTTCCTTTAATAATGGGTGTCTTTGCAAGTGATACGAGCCTAACATGCAATCTCACTACTCATTTGAAGAAAGAGCACTAATTTGGGTCCATTTGTACATCAACACCCAAATTCCTAAAAAATAGGCGAGAAGGAAGACAAACTGGATATATTGTGCTTGAAAAAACCCACAGGGAAACCTAATGTACCAAATCTTCAGCCAAGCATAAAACAACAGAGAACCACTGAGGACAATTTAGAGATGATGCTACCTACCTGCCAGCTGAGCACGTCTTAAGGTTTCCTACTTTCTAATGTAAAGAAAAGCTTAAGAAAATGCCAATTTAATAGCAAGTGGTTATCTTTATTTTCATCTGCTGGATTCACCTGAATGCCAAGCAAATAATCTAACACAAAATTGATCTATCAAATGGGAATATCTGCATGAGTAACATTATCCAGATACAATAGGTGTTAGCGAGTATAGGTCTTAGTTTGGGGTGAGGGAGGACTTGCTAAGCATCTGATAACCATCCAAATTTTTTTAAGGAGTATTTGAGATAAGCCAGATTTCAAAGTATTTTGACATGCTGTAAACTAATTCATGTGTATATATAGTACTGATGAAGGCTCACTAGAACTGAATATGAGAAACTTTGCTCCCTGCTGTAGCACATCAATAGTTCGCAAAATTCAGCATGAGATAAACTGAGCCTGCATGGTATATTCCTTGCCGTTTCTCTAAAAAACTGTTATTAGATAATAGGGAGCTTATAAGCATGATTGGTAACCACTAGCTGTTAGCTATAAGATACTAGTGAAACTACTGGCAAAATTAATTGTTTCTAAGAGCACAGCGAGGGAATACCAGTTTGGACTAAAAACGGCCATGTTCTGCTGCCTCAGATAAAAATATAACATCTGATATCAGAACAAGGTATAAAAGATCAAATTCTGTTTGTCTACACCAATGTAAACAGGCAATCATTCCAGTAATTCCACCCATCAAATTCCTGACTGGCACTGGCATACTTCAAGCATGTACTACCTTGTCTGTTCCTTAAACAGGCTTTCAGCCATAATCTCTACTGTAGAGTTTTATTCGCCAGATTTTCATTACAATTCCATCACACTAGTTTCATACCACTAACTCCACTGCAGTCAGGTTCATAATCCAGAGAGTATATTAAATCTCAAAGCTGTGCATATATAGTTAAACAGTGACTCGGTTGGCTCCAAAATATAAAGAGCTCGGTAATAAAAATCCAAAGTGGCTTTCTCTGAGATGCCGTTTCTCCCAGGATAACACTACTAGGTCAACGGAGTGCTAAAAAGAGTAATTTCATTTGTCATTTCTGTACTTACCAAACCTGACTTTCATGGAGAAGTGCATTTCACAATGCATGTCAGGCTTTATTAATCTGATTTTCCTGTTCCTCTCCAAAGATATTTAATGCTTTAGTAATGATCAATATACTTGCTCTGATGATAAACAAAGACAAATGAGTCTGTGCAGCCTGGATGGTATTTGTAATTACCACCTCTGTAGGCATTCAATTACATCTGATGAGAGGGTGACAAGAGTTGCCTTGTGTCTGACAGAGATGCATTTGCAGCGGGTACTTGGCATGCAGCTGTCACTGTGCTAATTTCCTCCACCACATTCAGTTCACTATTGCCAGCATAGTCCAGCATGTCTATATTAAACATAAATGCCATGACATCCCTCGTAATGGAATTTCAGAGGAAATAGTTCAGAGGCCCATCACGCTGCCATCTCACTTATCCACCAACCAGAGCTCTGTTCAGCCAGCGTAGGTTTGCCTGGGACCACGTCGGATCGATTCATTGACATCCAAAACAGAGGTGAGCTGTGGCAAAGCAAAGCAGCGCTGGGGGTTTGCTTCATTCCCAACACCTTCCCTTGGGGCTGGACAGCCTTCAGGTAGCAAAATGCATGAGCTTTGGACTGTGGTGTCCTTCCTGTTGTGCGAAGGCACCTGGACCTGGCTAGCAAAGTGAAAAATACTGCAGTCCTAGGTATTACTCTGTTCTCTTGCTGCAGATCCACTGAGAACAGAACATGACTGGAATGGAGGAGAGGGGGCAGGACTCAGAAGACTTCAGTTTCTCCAGGGAAAATAAGGCAGAGCCATACCTCTGCTGTGTTACCGCTATTTGAACGGTAGCACAATTACTCCTGTTGCTCACCTTACCCTTGAGAAATCTCTTACTCGTCTTTCATTTGCATAGAAGTGCCCTGTTGCTTCTACTCACTGAAGCCAATGGGATTTCAGTTTCATTTGATTTCAATTAGACCTGAATCGCACACTTGATTATTTAGATTATGTTTACTCATTTTGAGATGTTAGCTGGGTAACAATGAGTCCCCAAATATCAGCAGACTTAAATAATGCATAATCTTCTCTCATTCAAATTCTCATACAAGTTCATTTTGCTCAATTTGTTATTCAATATATGCCATCAGTTAAGGGAACAAATACAAAGAGTAAGATGTCAGAAAAATTCAAGCACAAAGCAACACTGCTAGAATTACGCTTCGTATCTCCCAAAGATTCACATTCACATCTCATGGCCGAACTCAACAGTCAGATTTAAAAAAAAAAAAAAAAAAAAAAATTAAAAAAAACCCACATCACTGAGGAAAACTGATCTGAAAACAGATTCAGATTGGTAAATCCCTCAAACTGTGCCCTCATGATTATTTGATTTTACGTTTAAACATTGAACATGTAACGTGTAATATTGATACCCTTCCTGCATTTTTTTAACACTGAAGTGTTCCCATACTATTCTTGATGCAAGTCTGAGAAGTGAGAGATTTGGGAGAAGACCAGAATAAATAGAGGCTACAGCTTCACTGCTAAAAAAAAAAAAGAGAGAAAAAAAGTGCCTCAGTAAAACATTTATATTTATCACAGTAAAAAGCCCACAGAGCTACCCCTGTTTATATACTGTCGTAGTCATGTTTTCAGGCGTAAAATGTCATTAGTGCAGCTACTGCGTGTGTCTTTCCAGCATTAGCCCCCAAAAAAGTCAACACTTTAAAAAGCTGAAAGTCAACTGCACTCTGTGTTTGCCGAGATAAACGCTTTGTGATTTGTAGTCACAGTTCCTTTTTCCTCTCTGTCCAATTTTCAGGTGAAGTCTGCTCTGTAAGAGGTGTCAGCTGGGTAGCTGAAATCCCTTTTTTCTGTCGACAGGGAGAGCAGGCAGCAGCCAGGCTAACGGCTCCTCTGCAAGGACCAGCAACACCCCGGCAGCCCCCTGCCTCCCCTTGTCTCACCACACACAAATCTAAACATACAGGTATAACCACAACAGGAACAGTGAAGTTAAGGGATCTCAGAAGACACATTCTTTTAAGCTTGCCATGTATGCAGAGTCACAACTTCACACCATCCCGAAAGGACTCGGCCAAACCAAAATGCATTTGGTCAGACGGAAACTGTGCTCCATATGAAGTACATAAACATATGACATTAGTTAAAACACAATTTATAGTCAGCTTTCCACTTCAATATTCTAGTTGATTTGGGCCCTTTGGGAACAATTTTCATTCCATATTACCCAAGCTTATTAAATAAACCCTATAAATTGTATAAAACTGTTACGATCTTGGTTTACGAGTTTAAGTATGGCTTACCTTTCACTGCTCTCAGCTGTTCATAAAATGTAACACAAAAAATAAACATGTGCATATTGTTTTCAACAGCTCTTCTTGACTGTAGAATAATTATTAAAAAATAACTGAAAAAGGAAATCTGATGTTCAAGACTGAAAGCGTACAGTTTTGCTCTAAACTTTTACAGGAAGAATACACCTTACCTTTTCAAATTTGTCCTAAACACTGGACTAAAATTTACTACATACTACTGGGCAATGTCTATAAATACCTACTTTCCTCTGGAGTGGTAAGATTAGTGTTAAAAGGCCTGAACATATGTTCTTCTCGTAGTTTACCAGCAATCACTCTTCTACTCCATGATTTCCAGGATGTTTCAGAACCGGATTCAAACCTCACCACCCAGAATCCTCTCCCATCACCCAAGGCACAACAGGCACCTAATGGAAAACACGTGGTGATACAGCTTAGCTGCCCCTCCTTGGCTCAAAATATTTATAGCGGGATGCATGTTACGTCAGCCAAGCCAGACTCCACTAAGGCTTACTTTGAGAGCACCTGCTGCTGGGGAAGGAGCCGTGCTCAGAAGTGAACCTGCTCCGAAGGTGCTCCCTCCTGGCTCTCCCCCAACCACCATTACTGCTCAGAGCCGTGAGCACGAACGGCATCCTTACCATTGCCATGCCAGCCCGGTACTCTAAGCCCATCATTACCAGTAGTGCATATTTTTGCTACCCCCATTAGAAGTGAAAAATCCCTCTTATTTGCCATTGCTGGGTGACTTCAAGAAAGAGACCTTTGCTTGCTGTATACACCAATGCACATCGATTATTTCAAGCGCTGCAGAAAACATCACTGAATTTACTGTACTCATCCGTCAGTACTTTTCCTTTCAGCAAAATACATACAGCAGAGATAATCTTGGTTATTACAGTCTGATACTAATGTATAATTCAGACAGTTGAGGTTTCTTTCAGCTACCATGTGCTCAACCATTTGAAGTGTTTTAAGTATATTTGTGTTTTCATTATACTGATAAAACAAAGAGGAGAGTCTGATGTCTTTTGATCTTGTTTAGGACTGATCAAAATTCATCATTATTGTTATAAAGAAGAAAACATCAGTATTAGCAGATTTTCACTAAAATTATCATTATTCTTTATATATGCATACTAGAGAGCAAACTTCAAAGGAATTCCACAAACTTAGAGCAGCTAAAGATGCAGACTCAGATTTTTCTTTTATATTATAAAATGAATAGGACAGATAAAAGCTTTACTAACCTTGGGGTGCTCTTCCACACAGTACCAGAGGCTCACTGACATACATAAGGGAGCCATAACCAGCACACCAAGAACAAACAGAAGTTGATGCTTTTCTCCCAGATCACATAAAAGAATTTGAAATACATGGTAAGTCCCTGTTTTGAATCTGAGCTTAAAAGGAACTCGGAATTTTTGAACAGTGACAAAGAAAAAAATATACATGTTTGAATAGCAGGAGCAGAGATACTTCTCTATTGTCAAATCTTGCCTGGGTTGGCTAAGGAAAGGTTAATACTGGCAAACATGTCAATATATTGAAATAAGAGTTATTATTCTGTGTTGCTATGCAAGATTCTTAAGTGTAAGTACTGAACCACAAATCCAGCCCGAAAGGAGAAGGTGCTGGCTATGTGAAGAGGCAACCAGGTCAGATCAATTGCTGCAGTTTCACACTACAAAGACGACGCACTGCCCCTGAAAAAAGGGCCACCCTAGGAGCACAATTATGCTCCATGAGA
Organism: Haliaeetus albicilla; assembly: GCF_947461875.1. Taxonomy (NCBI): domain Eukaryota; kingdom Metazoa; phylum Chordata; class Aves; order Accipitriformes; family Accipitridae; genus Haliaeetus; species Haliaeetus albicilla. The sequence goes on along the minus strand of NC_091506.1, from coordinate 1,299,751 downwards.
CAGCTATTTCCATACATTAAAGCATTCTGATATTTGTGCTTCAGAGAACTGCTTTTAGGTTAGCTCATGAGATTTCTGCTGTGCACCCACAAAAGGTGTGCCATTTTAGGTTTATGATTTCATCTGTACACTGAACATACAGAACTGAAAACTGGAAGGAACTTCTGCCAACCTGAATGCAAAAGACTTGCACAGCTGTAGCAAAGCAGGGCTGCAAATCCTCTCCTCCACCCCCAGGCCAGTCAGAGCATACCTTTGTCAATCCTGACAGACACTTGCCTCATCAGTGCTCAAGGAGCTCTAGTGCTGAAGACAAAGAAAGTTTTTCATTCAGCCTAGTCCTCTCTTTACCGTTGTCTCCTGTGAAGCATATTACTCCTCACTCTACTCACCAGGGGTGTGGATAGGTTGTTGCTTCCCTTCTTGAAGTATTTAGGCACCTGATCGCCTTCCTCACTTTGCTCAGACTTGTCTTCACTTATTATAAAGAACTTGAGTTTGTTTAATCTTCTTCACAGGTCATTTTTCCTAAGCTTATACTCCTTCCTGTTGCTTTTCTTTTGGTGCCCAAAACAATGGAAAAACCTGAGTGTTACTTTGCTTGCAGATTCAAGTGTCTCTCCTTCTCAGTTAGTTTCCCAAGGCCACACTACCCTGTGTCCCTGATGCTTTGAGTACTGCTTCCCTATTGATTTCCCTCACAGCTACTCAGATCTTTGTCTCATTTACTCACACAGCTTCACGGTCATAAGGCGTGCTTCCAGCAGCAACGCTAGCTGTATTCTGGCTGCAGCTCCTCAGCATGAGTTTCACAGTGAGGACCTCTCACAAACATGCCAGGCCACACTCTAACTTCAAAACTCCCCTTGACACTTTGTAGATGGTGTAGCCTGAAATGTACCTGTGGGGCTGGCAGGGAAGGAAACCAGTGGTGATCCTCTGGTCTGTCCCCTAAGGCAGGAGGGGCAGATGGCATCTTGTGAGCCAGTGGGACTTGAAAAACCACTGGCAGAGCTATATACTAAATCCTGTCCCCAAGGCTGTGGCTTTCATGTCCAAACTACAACCCTGCAAAGGACTGACACACAGCACATACAGGCACAAGCAAAGAAAAGAGTATCTCCCCAGAGAGAGAGAGATTTCACAGCAACTTTGATTTTATAAAGCCACGGGATAGAGACAGAGCCTTCGAGAAGGCAAGAAGCTTTTGCAAAGACATGTATTTTCTCCTCTTGAACATAAAGAGAACAGCGGATTTGTTGCTCTGTCTAGGGGAAAACATAAAACCTGATCTTTATTGAGCTGTTCATGTTTGCTGGTTTTGTGCACATTGAGAATTGCCTGCTACTGATCGGAAAACATCAGGCCCGACGCCCATGTTGGACTGCCATGGTCTGCAGCATGATGGATTGCTTTGAATCACCTCCCAAAAAACACTGAGTATGGGATTCATCTGACCAGATGGATGTTTCTCCAGCAGTCATGCCAATGATGAGCTGGACTCCCTTTATGGGAGTCCATCACTGTATTGGTTTTGGCTGGGATAGAGCTGAACTGTGCTGCAGCAGCGTCCGCTGCATTCTATGTATACATCTGAAGATGTACACAGGGATGTGAGATGATTTCCATGTTGGAAACAGCAGCCCACGAACAACAGCTCTGCAGGAAGACACCATCTTAACCCAGGAAGAGTCATGAAAGCATATCAATAGAGCAAGGCAAATATTTCCAGCTTCCTTTTTTTTTAGTGCAGAAAATATAAAGCAAATGTTTCCCATACTAGTGCTGGTTTGTGAATATTATCTAACTCCACTCCTCAAATGGAACTGTTAAACAGTTTCTATTTTTAGGAAGAGACATCACTGCAGTCAAGGTAGGTTTGACTATAGAAAACACCCATAAGTCTGCCATAAGGCAGGGACACTGCAGCACTGAACTGCAAACTAGCACACATCTCCTCATTCCTCATTCCACGTCGAAAACAGCGTCAAGCCCTTTTCCCATTACCAGACAAACAATACCATTTCTAATGCATTTATTCATGATTTACCTCACTTCAAGTAACAGCAGACTCCATTTGGCTCTGAGTTTCATCAGGTCCCATACTGCACAGACCTTTCCAAATGACCTATTCTATCTAATAGAAAAGGCATCCCCACAGATTTATTACTTGTGTCCTGACAAGATTGCCAAAGGACCCAAGCACGATGTGGGCTACCCTGTGGAGGCTGTTACAGGAGAACAGGCAGGACACAACCCCTACTGAAATCAGTGGGAGACTTCCAGAGATTTCAATGGGTCCTGGTTCTGACCTGCCAAACCAAATCTAGCCTCTGATCAACACGACCCCCAACCATAACACTGCCTTAACCATTACCACACAAAATGGCTCTCAAAGAGGCTTTGGCACTCCTTTATGCATATATCACCCTCTTGTCGACTTCTCCTTCTAAGTCTCGACCATAAGCTCCTGAAAGTTTCAGCACACCTGCTGGCACATATGTTGCACCTTCAGCTTTGTTAAATCAAAACATGCTAAAAAAATCCAATACTTCCAAGTAAATGTAATGCATTTCCTGAAGAAAAAATTAAGAAATTAAATTTAGGTAATTATTCAATTAACAGTTGTTATGTATACAAGAGAATCTGATTTATGGGCAGCTGTTTACACAGGCAACTGCTTTAATTTGACAGTGTGCTCCTGGCTTCTCCCCAGACTTTGCTGTTTAATTAAAGTTAAACAGTTCAATACCCATTTAACCTACCAACATATGGAGAATTTAACTAATACTGAAGAGGGAGGAGAACTCTATTCATTTTTAATTGTACTGTAATAACATAAAGGAGGTCACTGAAGTGCAGAACTGCAAGGTGAACTGGATTCAACACTAATAATCTGCCTGGGATCTCAAAACCACAGTAGCATCAACTTTGCTCTCACAAATTGTGTCCAACCATCTCCCCTCCTTCTACAATTTCCAGAAGGAACAACAGGGAAGATTAAGAAAAAAAAAATAACATCAATGGATATTAAGATACAACAAGATCAGGCATCTTTCAAAGTCACGCAGGAAAATAGTGGCAGAATCAAGGATCAAATCCAGACTCCCCAGTTTTCAACGTACAACACTAACTGCAAAAGTGGTCTTACATACTACTTCTGATACAAACAAAAGTATTCTGAAGTTATACTGCAGAGAATAAAAATTAATTCTGGTTCCATTTTTACAAAGAGAGGTAAGTTTAATTATCTCTACCACACAGATCAAGGTGCAAGTTGAAGTGTTTAGCATTGAAGCGACTTGAACAAGGTCAGACAGCAGGTCTGTAGTCACTCTCTTCCATCTACTCTTCAATCCATTGGGATGCTTTTGAACCCAACTCTTAAAAGTCAAAGCTCACAGAGTAGCATTTAATAATCCCACAAAGCATTTTGTTTCAACTGAGAACAAAGGTTTCAAAGGTACTTGCATTTGCTATGAATAAATTCTTAATGTCAAATTTCTTAAATAAATAGCATCCTAACTAACATTCTTAGTAAGTGAAAATTAAACCTGACACTCAGCTCAAATACTCTGGTTTTAAATTTCCCCATTGCTAAACCTTCAAAAAAGGGAACATTCTGTTTGAATTTGTAAATGCTTTGTGTCCAATGTATGATTAAATATCATGGGATTTATTTACTCTGAATTATGTGTGACAGACACTAGACTAGCAGACTTACTGGGTCATGCAGCTAAGATACAAATAAAAGCAAATTTTATCTCATGACAATGAAGCCAGTATGCAAGCCTGTGGTGCTTCTGCAGAAAATGAAGATAATATATCAGTGAAAACGGGTAGCTCTGTAAGTAAGGGGTTCATTCTGGCCATACTCCAAATTCTCTGGACAAGCCAGCGCAGATCCTGAAACCATATAGCCACATTACCACAGCCCTGTGCTTGACCTCATAGGTCCTGCTGAGAAATGGAGATTATCAACTGCAAAGAAGGAAAGCAGCATTGCTTTTTCATGGCAGTATGGATCACACTGGCCTACTTGGAGTTTAGGAAAAGAGTTTGCATCTAACTGCACTATGTGGAGGTACCTTATATTTCTAAGTACAGTACAACAGGAACCCTGTGGCATTTCAAGATAAGTAAGAAAAATATTTCTCTTAAAAAAAATTAAAAAATCAGAGTTTCAACTGAGGTAGCCATTGCAGCTGCACTAGTTTACACCAGTTTAGGATCCTATCTGGAGAACTAGAGTCAGAATGACAACAGCGCGTATTGGTACAGGATCAAGTCTTGAGCCCTGGAACCTACAAACAACCTGCTTCCAGAGGCTTCTCGGCCAGGACGCAGAAGGCTCAAGGAGAAGTGCATCAGTCTTATTGTACAAGCACTGCAGAACTAGCAGCATGTGTCCAGAGCCTTGCAACCCTTTAAAAAAGTCTGGGTTCCTACTTAGACATGCTTATAACCAGGCTACTGCATCTGAAACAACCTAAAAAAAAAGTAGTAAGGCTTGGGAAGGAGAGATGAGAGATAATATCAAAACTGCTGAGACAGTTGGAGAAAAAGCACAAGCTTTAGGGCTTATAGTCCCATCAGACCTAAGCCTGAAAGTGCATCTGTTTTTCCAACTATGTTGGTTCTGCCTAATTAAAGATATTACCTTTTGCTGCAGTTCTGCCTAGCATTAAAATAAGCAAAACTAAACAGATATTAGCTAAGAGGAAGCTGATAACTTAGCTAGCGTCAAGTACAATTGCACAAAGTAAATCTGCCAGCACACCTTTGTAGTTATTTATTTGTTCAAGTACTGAAAGAACAATCATTTCCAGGGTAGCTCAAATGGGTAAATACGACAGAGCTGAGTGGTAACACACTGCAAAGGAATCAAAGATTTACTCTCCTGATATATGATAAATTCAACCATTAGAAATCTTCCACCTCAGCACTTTCATGTGCAACCACGCATTAAGCACAAAAACCCCCTCAGATTACAGAGAAAATACACTATGTAAGATTTATTTTTCTCTCTCAAGCACCACCTTAGTTTAAAAAACATTTTTGCACATGCACAGAATCATGCTTTTGTTTGAACTAGAAGGGACCCCAGCTCAGGAGGTACCTTCAGCTGCTATTTTTACATATAGAAATATATCATTTGCTATAATGGATGACTCAGAATTAACTATTTCTACTTTATTATTAAATCTTGCTAGGGTTATACACATCTGAACACGCTTTCCTAGTCTGTTCCTCTAGCCTTACAGTCAAAGAGTGTTTCACTGTTACCTTCAATGGACACAGGATGAGGGTAGCACCAACATTAAAAGCATCTACAGGCTTTTAATTAACAGCAACACCAGAACAAGATACAGGGCTACAACATTTTGTTCTGGCATCTTATGATGTCCAATTCATAATATTTTTTTTTATTTGTTTGTTTGTTTGTTTTTCTATGCCATTTTGGGATCAATCTTACAAATCCTGAACATGCTCAGTGCCTGGAGGTTACAGTACTGATCACAAAAGACCTTCAATATTTTAAATTATTTGATGTTGGCTTCTGAAACATTTGGTATCAAGGAAATTTTTTAAGGTCTTTCAGTACTGACTTATTTATGGAAACTAGATCCATTTATACTTAACTCATAGCAACTAAATTTCACTCTTCTGTTTTAAATTACTTTGCTCCCTTTAAGTCAGAAAGGCTCAATCTTGCCACTTCCATTCAAGAAGTAAAAAAATGCTTTCTTCTCTGCAATTAAGCAACTGTTAGTATCTTAAGCATTTTAGAAACAATATTTTAACAGCAAATTTTATATTTAATTCTGCTAATCTTCATATTTCACATGTCACATCAAAGTCCTAACCAACTAGCTACAGAGTTATTGTCTTGATTTTCAGATGTCCCAATCACTATTTATATTTTCAATGACCATAACCCACAAGTTATATGGAAAAAAAATTTAGCAGTGATGTAAATTATAAACATATGGGAAGTATAGAGGGAATTTACCCTATAGATCTCAGCTTGACCATCTTCTCCCCTTCTATTAATTCCACATAGCCAGAGCTGCCTATCCAAAGGTAGCCCTCCTGCCTCTGAATTTATCTCATGTTAGTCAGCATAACATCAGGAAAAACAAGAAAGTTTAGGTTATGTATCAGTATATCAAGAAGTAAATCACAGAACATCTCAAGTTGGAAAGGACCTATAAGAATCACTGAGCCCAACTCCCAGTAAATGGTTAAACTAAAGCATGCCAAGGGTGATCCATCCTCAAAAAAAATCCTGATAAGATTCAACTATTTTCAGAATTGCTCCTCCAGGTTCTTCTGTCAGGTGCCCTATCCACTAACCTAATGGATAAAAAGTACAATGACAGAAAAGTGAACTTTCGTACCTACTGCTTTCTCACACATCGGTGTTTATGAAACATTTTATTCAACATGACACAAAATTGTTTGTCTTCTCTTCCAGGGTGAAAGAATGTAAAAGGTTTGAATTCAGCTCCATTTGAACGTCTACTGCTGAATTGTCCTCTTCAGCAACTGAAGCAAAAGACCATTTATATCACCTTAGCAACAGGTCCCACAGGCACCAACCTATTTGGGCTTATTTATGGCACTCTGAAAACAGCAGCATCCCCTAGATCCCAAACATGCTCCTGGTCAGGGGGAAGAATTTCTTGTAACTGAGGAAACAGGTTAACCTCAGTGACCCATTCAAACCTTTCCTGTCGTCTTCACTGATCCTCTGATGCTCCAGACACCAGAGAACTATTTTGCCTGTTTCCTACGGAAATGCAGGTGATGCCATCTCTCTGCACACGTTTATGTCCACAGGCATCCTTGGCTTCTCCGCCTATTTTCAGGCCAATTTCTGTCAAACACAGCAGAGGTTACATTATTACAGTCTGTTACTAGGTTTGGACAAGTTTGATATAAGTATCAGCCAGCTGGGAGAAGGAGCCTGAATTAGCACTCGCACTGAATTAAATGCCACACTGTAAATGCTTCTTGTTAGGTATCTGAGGGTCTACCTAGGCAATGCCCCAAACACAGAGTAAGTCCCATATGGGCCTCTCAACTTAGAAAAATACCCCGAATCCAACCATGAAGGCAGGCAGGCAGGATTTGTCTGTTCCAGTCACGTTTTGATACAGTGAAAATGGAAGAATTATGTGAGGAAAATGAAAAAGAAGTGATTTTTCCTATGTATATAAAGTTTGTGTCACACTTGATGGCTTCTGTGAACAACAAATGTTCATAATATTGTGAGTCTGAGAAGAAATTCCTTTTTAGCTACCTGCAAATGAGGTCAATTTCTTTTTCAGGTGGTTTTTGACAGGCTAATATTCATGCTCAGCTTATGTGAAAGCTATGGATGTATAGCTTAGCTTGTCAAGAGCCCTGATTTTTCAGGATTCTCACAAGCTAGACTGAACCACCTGGGAAGGCACCTTCCTCTCCTCCCCAGCCTATCCCTGGCCCCTGCATCGATACACTAAATTACACAGGTAAGTGAACAGAGTCCATCTCCTGTCTGACCAGTTACAACTGTGGTGCTGATGTGGGAAATACCCTAATTTGTGTCAAAGGCAACTTTCTGCCTATGCACCAGAGAGGGATCTGGGTCACAGACACACACACGTGAGCGGTGAACATGCTCGTCAAGTCCCACTCACGCCTGAGCCTAGCAGCAAAACACCTCTGCAGCTCTGACACACTAGTGAAAAGAACCGATTTCTCCCTGCTCCATGCATACATCAGATAGTTTATTTTACTTCTACATGTGTCCCTCCGCAGTCAACGCTAAGGTCACATCAGCATTTCTAGTTTGCTTCCTCAGCCTGAGATGCAAGTTCATTTACAGCAGTTCATCTTTTGCCTTTTCCAGCAATTGCAACACCATAAAAGCTTTGTTTACATTTTCTTTTCTTTATTTCCATGAAGTAAAAGACAGACAACACAAACCTGCTGGTGTCAATAATTATGACTCCTGTAAACACTTACAGTTTGTTTAGTACAATATCCCCTACAAACATTTTACAGTTTATAAGTTCCCATTAGCTGATTCTCTGAAGTTTTCTCAATACAAACTGAGAACTCAGCTTGCATTTTTGGTTTGGCTTTTTTGCTTGTTTTTCTTTTTAAAACCGTACATTTTCCCCTTTCTCCAGATTATCCTTCCTCTATTCTATCCTAATAGAAACATGATAGAAGTTTATAAAATACTTGCTGAATGCTATTTAATATTACAGATAATAGGTCCAAAGCAAGTTATCCCCTGCTATGCTTTTTAATGTAATACTTAATTCTTTACACAGCAATGATACTACTTGTTTTGTGCACCATTGTTGCAACTAAATTGGAAACTGATAATCAAACTCTTACCAACATTCTGTCAGATTTGTATAGCTACCTACATCAAACCTTGAAAATCATTGCCTAAAGTTCTGACAATTTTTTTTCTTCCTTTAGGAGCGGTAGCTGCTGTCCAAAGGGTCACAAAATGTTTTCCAGCAAAGACAACACTGATGCCAGACACAATCTAAGTTTTACCAATAGGTACACAACACGACTACAGAATGTTGTGGAGCACACAGAAATCCTTTCTGACAGCTCAGCCCCCAGGGAGTATTTCTGCTGTAAAAACCTTATTTTAATCAGGCAGTAAAAGAGACAATAGATTCCCCTGCTGCTCAGCTAAGCTTCCTCTCCCACCACCTTCCACAATCTGCACAATAGCTCCATCTCTTCTGTTGCTAAATTCTTGCTTGTCAGAAAAAACACTGCAGACAGCAGTGGCACGTACTGACTGCAGCCAGGACGACAGGAAGAAGCACAGGGTATTGTCCTGTACCAACACGCTTCTGCTTCCAAACCCGCGGTGCTGCCGCTATCCCGCCAGGCAGCTCTCCCACTGACCGCAAAACGAGCATCATCCAGTAAAGACTCCGAGACCAGGCACTGCAGTAAGAACACTTCAAAAATAGTCAGACTCAGGGCTTTTAAGTACAACCGTATCACTTCCAATTAACCCATTCATCACAAGTTTTCAAGTAGCCATATCCAGGAGGAATATAAACAGAGGAAACTGCTTAGAGAGAAAAGAAACAAGTGTTCTGTAAGATAAATGGACATCCCTTTAGTGTAACACTTGACCTCCCATGCCTGTATTGGTCAAAAAAAATGTACACTAGTTTTAGATCAAAGCTCCAAACCTACTAAACATGTAAAAAATATTACTAGCTCTTCCAGCTCCGATATCTAAGCTCGCCTTGCTGCTTTTACTCCTTGGTATTGTCACACATGAACCATACTATAAATTTCTTTTGCAGAGTTAATAAATTATCATTTTCCTATGCCACCCTCTTCCAAACAGTATATGAGTGTTCTATATGCTGGAGACATAAAAAGATCCCTAAGGCAGCAAGAGGTTATTTTGATGTCTTTGAATATTATGGATGGGGCCCAGTGGGAGACTTATTGCAGACAGGAGAAATAAGATGCCAACCCAACAACGACACCCCTGAGATGGCCAGGTCTCAGCTGCTGCAGATGGTAATGATGGCGATGATGACAATATTGATGCTTGTCAGCTACAGTCTGCAAGCTTGTACAACATAAAAACATGCTAACAGGAAAATGATGTATTGAGCTAAAATAGCCTGTTACTCTTCAAGTGGAGTATGCAAAACAAGTAGAGACTTCTACTGGCAATTACACAAGAACTTTACCAATCACTTTACTAGGTGTCTTTTGCTTCTGCTTCATCTAAGGCAACATGCCATTAATTTTTGTTTTTCCTAGTTTAGTATACCTCTTCAATATGAGCTTCCAAGAGATGTAGTTTTAAGGAGTTACAGTCATCTCAGTCTATGGAACAGGAAGATATAACCAGCTGGATTTCATAAAGTGCTCAGAGTATTTTGAAATTAATTGCATGCTGCCTTTTTATTTTATTATTCAAGGCAATCTTTCAAAAGCTTCAGATAGTGTGTTTCTTTTATCAAGATGCCAAAAATTGCAGTGCTCTTCTGTGAACCTCTACCTTTCTGATCAAAAGGCATCTTGCCATTTGGAAAAAAAAAAAAAAAAAAATCAGGTTCCCACTCCTATTTAAAGTAATAAAATCAAGTGCAGGGAGTTGAATTTCAGCTAAGCTCTTCCTCGCTGATGGAAATGAAGCTACACCACCTGAGAACACGGACCACTAATCATAACTTCACTTATTTACATTTATTTTCTGCACATTCTGTTAGATTTCTATGGCAGAAATCCCAGTTTTCTGGCAACCATTGAGTACTCCAGATGTATTAGCTTCAGCACACCAGTGAAGGAGCATGACTTGGATGAACTTGGAAAGAACTGACTTCTCCTGTGCATGGCAGCCTTGTTGAAGCGTAGACCCCACGTGTATCCCCACGGCAGGCCTTAGGGAGGAAGACCTTAATAAATCTTGAAACTCTACCCATACTGAACTATCAACCCCTCACAACCCTTTCCACCGAATTCCTATCCCCAGCAAAGCTGCTACATCACTGAGAGCTGCCCTGGGCTTTCCGGCAAGGGATGAGGTCTGACCTCCCCTACCACACTCATTCTGTTAAAGTAAACAGAACCTCCTTTTGTTTCCCAGCCCTGAGGTTGTGATTTAAGCAGATTTCAATGCTGTCTTTGCAGGAGGAGGGGCAGCAGCCCAGGTGTGCAGCTAGAGCACACTGGCAGGTCACTTCAAACACAGCTGTTTGCACAATGCGCAAAGCTGGAAGCAGCAGCATCTCAATTGCTTTTCCCCTCTGCTTCGCATGTGCGCTTTGCTTTGCATTTCAGCTGTGCCAAGTGGGCACACTTGGCTAGTTACCCCAAATGAGCTGACGAACAGTAGCACAGTTTATTGCGCTGCATTTGATCACGAGCTTATACCAATAATCGTTTGTTGGCTGCAAAGAGAGTAGCACTGCAAAATAAACCAGACTCTTAAATAAAAGAGCTGTTGCTGGAAAAAAGGGGGAAGAGGAGTTTGTTAGTAGGCTTTTTGCAGCGCCTTGATCCCCAGGAAAGTTCCCTTAGTCTGAACCACAGGAGGATTCCAGGATCCATCCTGTTCCCTCCTGCTCTGCCCAACATGAGCTGTTCACACAAGTTGCATTCAACTTTAGAGAAAAAGATACTTTCACACTATTATAACTGGCAGAATGCATGTTTCTCTGGTAAATATGCATGTCCAAATTATCATAATAATAAAATAATGGTTTTAATCTCATAGAATCAGAGAGTGGGTTGGGTTGGAAGGGACCTTTAAAGGTCATCTAGTCCAACCCCCCCTGCCACAAGCAGGGACATCTTCAACTAAACCAGGCTGCTCAGAGCCCCATCCAACCTGACCTGGAATTTTTCCAGGGATGGGGCATCTGCCACCTCTCTGGGCAACCTGTGCCAGGGTTTCACCACCTTCATTGTAAAAATTTTCTTCCTTATATCTTGCCTGAATCTACCCTGCTTTAGTTTAAAACCATTACTCCTTGTCCTATCACTACAGGCCTTACTAAAAAGTCTGCCCCAATCTCACAAGTTCATAGCTCTTAAAAAATCTTCTAGTTGGATACAAGATCCCATAGGTGTGTTCCTCTTGGCTATTTTCTGCAGATATTCTCAAAGCTGTCTGCAGACTGATGCTGAAAAGCATGGATCTGAACTGGCTGTGCAATACACACAGGTCATGCTCCCAATGCACAACCCACATCTTTCATTTCTACCCTAGAAACGATGGTCATTCCAGCAGCTCATGTCCTTACCCAGTGAGTGGAACTCTGCTACCTTATCTTTACATTGAACTGTTATCAACTACAGCAGGCATCAGAAATTAACATTAAATAAATCACATCTTCAGAAAGGAAAAAACAAATGAAGCAGCTGTTGCATTTTTAAACTTCCCATAATCCCAAATAAATATTTCAGTTAATGAATGTGTCTGTGGTAATGAAAAGATGGCAGGTTTCTTAGGAAATACATATTTTTAAAGGTTACAATTTATAATTGTTTCAGCTTTGTACTTCTCTGTTCTCCAGAGCAACTAGTTTTGAGAGATATGTATTTTCCAATTGTTCCTTTCTACTAAAAAAAAAATCCGTTTCACAAATGTAATTCCACAATGTTTTGATGCAGCTTTTGTGATTTTCTTCTTGCTTTATAATTTTCATTTGCCATGAAAACAAGAAACTAAGACACTTTCAAATCTAACACGCACATATATACGTGTGTGTGTTTTAACTTTACATAATCTTATCCTCCCATCATCTTCCTTTTGCTCTAAGACAAACTACTTATTAACTTTCCATTCCAAGAAAATGTAAGCTCATTAATGAAGATACAGCACTCATGACAGAACACAGCCCCAGACACCAGCGGGCAATAAGAAGATCCATCTTTTAGAAGAAGGAAATGAGCACACTTCAGGAACATTTCCACAGTGTTTACAAACACGTACATCTTCCTGTTGCAACAGCTGTTAATTCACAGCCTGCTGTACATAATCTGTCTAAAATCAGAGGATTCAGCATTACAATTTCTTCTCACTACAAGAAAATGCATTGAAGAAAATGATGACTATTATCATAACACTATGAAACCCAATAAAGATGCATGTATCTAGTATTACTGGAAACTATTATAAAACATTCTCCCCCATTTTTATGTGACATTATTTTATATTACTGCATAAAGGGAAAGATTCTTCAGTTCTTAGGGATATTAAAACCTGGGCAGGCTATGCTGGCACTGCACTGTTTTGCTTGTGTCATCTATTATATATGGGCGTATGGAGGAAAAGGAAGACACAACCTGCCTGAAAGAAAACAAACATGTAAAGTAAAACTGAGAACATTTTTTCCTTCATTCCTAGTGAGCAGCCTACTAGATCGCCCTGCACCTATTGGTCATACGTTCCGCCCCTGATTTCTGTAATTAAATGCATGCCAGAGAACACAAGTGCAAATATTAGAAGCCAGGTATTTACGTCTAACCATGCAGTACCTCTAACACCTCCCTTAAGAAAGGGGAAACAGTCTTCCCCGTTGTGAGAGTATTTGTTTACACCAGTTTAGCAGACAAAAGGTGCTTTACTGTCAGTTATCAAAGCAAACTGCTAGGGAATGGAGGCTGCAAACACACCCAAGAGCACAGAGACTTTTGTGTCAGAAGTGATTCTTCTCCCTCTTTCTCCTGCCAGTCAGGATTTCCACCCTCTGCTCAGGAGGAGCGTATTTCTTGTACCCAGAGCAATAATGACAATTTCTATGCAGTGAGGCAGAGCCCACAAAGAGCTCAAAATAAAGCTAGACAGGGGAACACCCGATTCTGATATGAGAAGTCAAAGAGAGGTTGAGCATCTCTGTGACGGACACCTCTGCAGCACTGCTCTGCTCTGATGGAGAATCTCCACGCCTCCACTGCTGCCAGCTGGAAAAGGCTTCCTATGTGGTTTAAGGAGACTGAAAGTAACAGCCTCAGTAGAAAGTGCCAGTGGGCATGAGCATAACGGGAAGAAAAAGAAAGGAATAAAACCTCTATATCACACTAATGACACAGGTCTGAAATTCCAAGATTGCACATAGACATGTGCAGAAGTTGAAAAGGAAAAAGAAAAAAGCCCAGGCTAAGAGACATCTTTAACAAAACCTAGGAAAATTGAATCATCTGTTTGCATCACATTTCATCACGCTAATAAAGCAAACCATGTTATAGTATCTTCTACAGGCTAAACATTTTCCTACCATTTCCCAAGAGAACTAAAGGCACCCAAATCCTTCTGGAGTTTTGAATGCTTCAATTTAAAGCAAATCAATCAACAAGAGACAAAAAGCATGCCATGAACAAAGCAAATTCTTAATTATTCAAACACCATTGTTTTTGTTCTAATGAAATACATAGTTCAATAATTAGCTATTAAAAGTCTGCAACAGGTTCCGGTTCTCACAATTTGCCTCTAGCCTCAGCTTCCATTTGGGTTACCATGTGATTACTCCTACTATCAGTTATATTTAAATCTTTCAATAGTTCCATAAATATGCAAAGCTCTTTAGAAGAAAAATACCATGTTTTTAGAGACATGCTGAAGTAAGTTACATGTAAAAAGAAATTCAGGGGTAGAAAACTGACCTATAAAACTAAGCACATGCTCGTTTTATAGCAATTCATTCCAGAATCTATTGCAACGGACAAGACCAAGATCAATATCCCATCAGTGAAGACTGCCTGGGCATTTGGTGAAGGTTATAACCCTACACCACTGCTGACACACAAGCACTGTCTCAGAGACTTCCTCACTCCATTCCCAGAATCTGGCATCAAAAGCCACACCCCTGTAAAAAACATCTCCAAATCAGTTAATTATCACACTTTCTACATAGAATCTTACAACTATTCAGCACTTCACGTGCCCAGCCTAATTCAAAACAAACTCCAAGATCTTTACTGCTACAACACGACCCTTTTGTTTCCTTTTCTGTATTTAATTTTGTAGCTTCACTGTTGAGAAACTGCCTATCTTAGTATATTACAGCATGCATCTTGGAAGGCTTAAGTTTTCTGTTCCAGCCCATTCCTTCGTAGCTCTACTCAGCAGCATCTGAAAGTTTTAATGCAGCAATAACCACCCTCTGCACAGAGCTACCCCTCTCCCACACCCCTTACAGTTTAAACTGACACAGGGAAAAGAAGAATTATCCCTGCTTTGCAGATGTCAAACTGAAGGGAGAAGTCTTACATTTTAAGAAATGAGGCAGAATGGTTAGAGAAGTGATGGGAAACTTGCTTTCATTCACCAGGGCATCTGCATGCTCCACGGCTAAGCCAGAGACCTGGAAACAAAACCGAAGCCAAGAATGCCAATGCCACCAAGCTCCAACCACTTGCCGACAATCATGCTCAGAGGGCCTGGGGCAGGGGGCTCACGGCATATTCACTGAGCTGGAAAATGTAGCCTAGCATACAATAGACTAACCAGTCTGAAATACAGTTGATATAAAATCAAGAGGAAATGGAAGATGTCTGTTAGAGGATTACATCTGGTATTAATTTAGAAATGACACGGCAGTGAAAAGGCTAGGGAAACTTAGAGGTATAATAGGGAAATCTGGTCTTTGAACAGAAGAGTTATCAGGTCTCTACAATGTATTTCCAGGTCCACATCTAAAATGCTAGAAAAGCTCTTTGCTACATATGACAAAAAGATCGCAGTAATTTCAGACACCAGCAACATAAATTATAGACCTGAAAGAGAGAGAACTACAGTGACACCTGAGAATTCAATAGAGGAAAAATTCTCTAAAAGGATATCAAGAAATTAACAGATAATATGGAGGAAAAGAAGGGACTAGTGAGATTAAGAGCTAGAAAATGTTTGCTGACATCATGACAAGACCTGTAATTTAAAACACAACTAGGTGAAATACTAGCAAACGTACAGTAATGAAATAATTGCCTACGAAACAGAGACCCACTGATGGACCAAATACATCTTTCCATGCTTTGTGATTTCTAAAGGCCAATTTCATCTCAAATGTTTCCTTTCAATCAAGTTGTACCAAGGATTAATTTGTCTCTGTAATTCCACATGAGGCTGGTGATTACCTTCTTTCTGGGAAAAGAAGAAACATATTACTGAAGATTTGTGAATCGTGAGAAACAGTGCTACCCTTCCGGCGCAGCCTGGGAGCAGAGGGGAAAGCTTGCTCAGTGGGTATCCTGGAACATGAAGGAGCAAATATATTAAACCCCACCCTTTCTGAAAGCACCTAGAACTCTGGGCCACTTGATTTGACTTTAAAGTTTGAGGATCCAAGGCCCAGGAGTTACTGTTTGGGAATAGCATGCAACAGCATTAAAAACCTTCACACTATACATACAATACATTTTTTGCAGGCAGCACATTTATGGAAAAAAGCACCCTGTGCTTCATATCGCCATGCCATCGTAAACAAGAGCTTTAAGGGGGAGCTGCCCTTAGGCAGCTGCACAATGGCACTGGAGGGAGCGAGGTCTCCGTCTCCGTCCTGCTGCCTGGGAAGGAGCTGGTAGGAACCGCAGCTCGGACGCTCAGACAGTTCCTCCCGAGGGGCTGGAGAGACCCGGGGTGAAGCCCTGGGGTGGCCAGGACTCCTGGGAGGGGCAGGCGGACTACAGCTGCCCTTCCGTGGGGGCCAGATCCACCAGCTGTACGCTCACCCAGCACATCCCCGGTGTGGAACAGTGGGACACCAGCACAGAGGCAGCCCCGTGTCTGCAGCAGGAGCAGAGGCTGCAGCACAGGAGACTTTTTCTTCCCAGCCACACGCTCTGCCGAAGATATGCAGCTCCCCCTGTTGAAATCAAAGCTTATTCATTAGGATTTTTTTTTTTTTTTTTTGAAGTTTCATGTCAAAGTTCAGAACTAGCTATTCTTAATTGCAATATAGGAAACAGTGCATAATTAATGCAGTGCTTCTGAAATCATGGTCTGTAAACTGCTCTAACGACAGTGGCTCTTTTCCAGATGACCAGCAGAGCTGTTACTTCCATAAAGGTGGAATTTGTCCAAACTGAATGCCGGATTTAAGTAATGGAGCTGGTGCCCAACCCAGCACTTGCTACAGAGATACTTAAAAGGATCTTTAAAAGATAGAAACAAAGCAGGTCCCAGGAAAGTAGTCCTTAAAATGACAATCCATTTCTCTTTTTTTCTTTTTAAAGAAAATTTCTGCTTTACTTGAATCATTTTTCTTATTTCAAAGGTTTTGTCTATTTCTGTGTGTTTTGGCAAAGAAATTAAATAACCCAGTATTTCTCAGAAAATAACTATTTTTTAAAAAGATAGTTTTCAGCAATTTTCAACAACATTTTTGATCCACAACAGTTACTGATCCTGGGTTGGTGGGGGTGGTGGGTAAGGCATTATGAAAAAGTATTTTGGCTGAAATGTCCATAGGAACAATTTATCCCACCTAGTTCTAAGCAGTAAAAACTTGGTCGGGTCACAAATTCGGTTCCTGCTGTAAATGCAGTAATTCTAATTATGTCAAGCATTTTAGAGAGGGGGCAACAAGGAAGGAGGAAAGACAAAAATTCCAACTAAATATGATTTTAAAGTTGCCAATGATAAAGCTAGAAAAAAAATCATCATAAATTGCCCCTGTGGTTATTGACCATTATGAACATTTCAATTGCAAGAGATTCTTGATCAGAAGTCAACTAAGTTCAGCTTCCATTGACCAGAGTTTCACAGGGGACTGATGAACCTGTGAAATGACTGACTGGAGAAATCCCGTTCTCACCTAGAGATATG
This sequence comes from Haliaeetus albicilla, assembly GCF_947461875.1. NCBI lineage: Eukaryota > Metazoa > Chordata > Aves > Accipitriformes > Accipitridae > Haliaeetus > Haliaeetus albicilla. Next base: position 1,282,425 of record NC_091506.1, on the reverse strand, counting down.
CACACACCATTACTGAGTTGTTACAAACCTCCTCCGATAAACTGTATGGATTAGACTTCTTCATTCTCTCAGTATACCACATTTTCCATTTCTTACATCATTTGTGTAATTATTCTCTGTTGTGGTTTAACCCCAGCCAGCAACTAAGCACCACGCAGCCACTCGCTCACTCCCCTCCACCCACTGAGATGGGGGAGAGAATCGAAAAAAAGTAAAACTCGTGGGTTGAGATAAAGACAGTTTAATAGGACAGAAAGGAAGAAAATAATAATAATTATAATAATAGTAATAAAATGGCAATAATAATGAAAAAATTAAAATATACAAAACAGTGATGCACAATGCAATTGCTCACCACTCACTGACCGATGCCCAGTTAGTTCCTGAGTAGCGATCCACCCCCCCCAGCCACCTCCCCCCAGTTTATATACCGGGTATGACGTCACATGGTATGGAATACCCCTTTGGCCAGTTTGGGTCAGCTGTCCTGGCTGTGTCCCCTCCTAACTTCTTGTGCCCCTCCAGCCTTCTTGCTGGCTGGGTGGGTACAAGAACCTGAAAAATCCTTGACTTGGTATAAACACTACTTAGCAAGAATTGAAAACATCAGTGTGTTATCAACATTCTTCTCATCCTAAATCCAAAACACAACACTAGAACATAACAAAGAAAATTAATGCTATCCCAGCCAAAACCAGGACGTTCTCTAAACACACTTTTTCATCATCGTTCCTCAAGGAAAGAGAAACAGATATATCATTCCTGTCCCAGACTCACCAGGATCAAATACAGTTTTCATGTGTGTCGTGCCTCTACTTAATATATAATTGTTTCAAATTTAAAGGCAGTTTTAGCCACAACATCAAACTGAGAGCTCATGCTGAGCTCTCAACCATTTCAGTAAGTTCTTCTCTACAAGCATGGCCTCTGTTTTCCATTCCCAGCTATGTAACTTTGCAGTGAAAGATGTGTTTAGCTATACTCCTCTTCATAATTTAGATAATTTGTTGCACATTAGTCATCTCTTCTTCATTGTAACTACTCTTCTATTGCTGCGTGAAAAAATAAAAAGTAATTCTGTTATTGTTTCCCAAATTTCAATTATGTCAACACTTTTACTTAAATCAGCTGTTAGTAACTCTTGAAAATTATGTTTGACGAAATCTATTTTTTCATAAATTATTCTAAATTACTATTGTTACTACTGTACCCATAAGCCCTCATGATGGAGGTAAGCAAGCTCCATACAAACAGAAAACAAAAGTTATTGTCTTCCTCAGCAGGTTTAGAGTTCTGTACCTTTGGGGTTGATGGGTAAAACGATATACGGGTAAACAAACAGAGACAGATCTATAAAAGGGAAGAGTGGTTATCATGAGAGGCACTGATCTCAAAACACCAGCTGTTTCACTACCAATGAAGGAAAGGTTAATGGAAGGTCTCAAGAAAGAATAAGACAGACATTAACCAGCAAAAGGAACAGCTTGAAAGAAGACACCACGCACCTTGGAAATTCAACAGAGTCAGAAAGCCAAAGGAAAATGAGATTTCCAAGAAGGCGGCATCTGCCATTGCACACACACAGCCGTGAGGAGGGAGAGGGTGCCTCGCTGCCGAGAAAACACTGAACTCTTTGGATCAGAGAAAGCATCTCTGTCTGCGGTCCTTATGCATTTCTGATATGAAATCCTGCCAGGCCAAGGCCACGGCCTTTGTAATACACGAAAAGACAGAAGCAGCTCATCACATTAAAGAAGGGAACAAGTATCAGATGTGCACGTGTATTTAGTGCTCCTCCTCCATCTATCTGTGAAGTGTGCCAAAGCATGTCACTTGGTGGAGCATTGCTTCCCTCTGGAAACAGGACCAAATTCTGCCATATCACAAGTTTTGAGACTGCTTAGTAGAGAGAGACTTACTTCTAGCCTCTTCAAACTTAAAGCTGTTATCCTTGCCTTATCCTACTCTCTTTAGCAAAACTGTGTACTACACATAATTTGAAAGAGTATTTAAACTCTGGTATTTGGATATAACTGTCTCTATTCTGTTGTGACAATGGACAAAGCTTTTCAGAGCTTTGTCTTTGGTTATCACAGAAAAATAGAAGACTAGGGGTAAAAAAAAAATTAAAAAAAAAAAAATCAACATATGGATAGTAATATTGACAGTCCTGAACCCTGAAAAATCATCAGTCATTCTCTGTAAGGATCCTGGTGTTTGAATTGCATTTTAATTGCTCTGTGAGCTTCTGAAGTGCCTTTAGGACATATTTAAAGCTTTTTGTACTATCTGGTTACAAGGAGAAACACTATATATTAGAAGATCAATGATAAAACTGGAAACATTGAAAAGGTATAGGGTTTGCACATCTAATACTTGATTTTCATAGTAGAGACAAGAATCTTCTCTCTTCCATCAGTATTTAACAGTCTACATAACCCTAGGCTTACATTTGTATTTTTAAACCTCCAACATTTGGATTAGAAATGAGACAAAACCTATTTTCTCCTCAATTATTAACTAGACATGAGGAGTGTTGGCTGCAGAACTCAGGAGAGCAGGTTCTCTCAAACACTGATGCTTTGTCAATCGTTTTAAGCTGACAAAAAGCTTTTCTGGAGCTTGATGTTACTTTCCCTTTTAGTGATGTTTACACTTAATTAGTATAATTAATATTTACTCATTCAAGTAATAAATTCTTGCACAGTGATAGTGATGTGTCAGAATTGGGATTAGAGGCTAACAAGACACAAGCTATATTAGACGGTCCCTGCCCCAAAAGACAGCAATGTACCACAAAAGCCTGAAAAACACTCAATGAAAGGCAAGAAAACCAGGATAAACAGTTAACCCAGAAAATCAGGGACAGAAACAAACAGGAAAACCAAATAACGTTTCTCAGTTTCAGGATCACAGTTTTGTTCTCATCTGAGCCTGTCCTGTTTTTCTTCACACCACTTAAGTGCCTCTGCTCCTAAGAAGAGCAAGATGCAGTGCAACTCCCGACCCTTCAACCATCCTTCAAAGAAGGTTTCTGCCTCTCAGAGAAGTCAGCCTGTACCTCCCATAGCATCTGTCGCCCTAGGCTAGCTTTCTCTCTAGCCTGCCTTAGTGTGCAAAATATGCAAACCAAGTTGCATTTTCCTCATTAAAGAATTAAGTAAAGTATGAATAAAAATACATTAAATCCCACCTATCAGGCTTCCGTAGATTGTTTTATTTCTTTTAAGTACCCTTCATGATCCGTACTTTGCAAAATAGAAACTGGAATTCAGAATTGTTTGAGTTCATTTGGAAACCTTCAGCTATGCAGATCTATGTGCATAAGAAAGACTTCTGACATTAATAAGAAGGCAACATGGTCTTAAATTGCTAGTATTAAGTCGTTCTGGAAAAGATACCAGAAATTCAATTATATGAAATATACAAGATCAATTAAAAAAAATCCATAACACAAGGTCATAAAGAGGAGAGAATTACTATCTCTCCTTAAAATAAAAACATATCCAACTACTTGGTGACACATTTTGAAGAGAAAAGGTAAACATTTTCCATTTGCTCAAATCATTTTTTCCATCTGCAAAGATCCAAAGGTTTTTGTGTCCAAGCTAATAAAGTATTCAAACAGCTCCCAACTCCTTCTCAAGGTCTAAATAATCTCACTTTTGTGATTCAGAGGTAAATTCAATGTTTACAGTATTCAGTTAATCTCCAGACACCTGACAGAGTTAATAACATCTTGGTTGGGCAAATGAAAATGGGGGGGGGGGGAGATTAATACCAGCCACAGTTGCTTGTGTCATCAGCCTTTGCTGCAAAGACTGGGAGGTGGTTCCAGAGCAGTTTTTTACTTTGATGGCCATTTAGTCACATTGAGTAAGCAGAAATAAGCCCAGACAGCTGAAACAGCAGCACTGTTCACCCGCAGCCATCCTCTCCTTGCACTTCAGAGTGTGTTATCATCACAGAAATGTCATGAGTAACTTTTTTTTTTAAGAAATGACATCTTCAACCAATTGAAAGTAAGAATCAGCCATGGTACTTGGCTTGACTATTAGAGTAGCAGTCACAGTGAGCGATAACTTAAAAATGAAAATGGTATGTTTAAATTAATACTCAAAATCAAAGTATTTTTTAAATCAAGCTTTTAATTACTCACCTTTTGAAACCAGGCCTATACAGAGGTTGTCTAGACTGGACAAAGGAAAGAGAAACTGTGCATCAAGCATGTTTGGCTGTCTGGCTTATAGCAAAAAATAGTTGATTTCAGTAAATATCCATGCACCCATTTAGAGTCCTCTGAATCTTGCACAGACACTACCCAGCAGATGTGCTCTGGTAATCTCATAAGGGTGATGAAACAAGCAGCACCTTGAATTGTACATTTGAAGAAATTTTGCAAAACAATAGGCTTTAACACCTTTCCTAGTCTTCTCTTCCAAAACATAATAGGAGTAGATTTTCTGCAGATTCCCCAAGATTACGGGTGTAGTTACCCAAACAAATTTACAACACTGTTGCAACACCTGTCTAAATACTGATAAAGGTTTATTTAATGCAATGTTTATTCCCCTTGTAACAGAGATATCCATTTGAAATACATTTAGAACATCAAACAAAGCACAGACAACAGAAAACAAAGACAAATCACCATATGAAGTACCAAAACCATCTCAATCTACTTCCTGCACCAAAGTTTTGACAGTAGGGATAGAAAAGTGTATTAAATTAAACCCCAACAGATTTTGTTGCTACAGGTGAGAAAATGGAAAAAAAATTATACTCAATTTGGACTTCACAATTTTTCACCTCAAGCATGCTAAAAGGTAAATTTAGATTTTTTGAAACATAATCAATTATAGATGATGCCTACAACTAAGGGAGGATCATTCAAAGATCACTGACAGTGTGGTATATGTTATTGGTCTATCTCAGCCTCTATGCTAGATATACCATTGTCAAACTTAATTGTGGTTACTTGAAGCGAAACAAATGCATTAAAACATGCTGCCATATTATGTTAACAGATCTGAAGTTGTATAGTGTCATTCCATTACATTGCATCTTAAACTGATTTAATACTGTGTAATACAACATGACAAATTAGTAAACAAAGGATAACAAGCCTGCCTACCTGATGTCAAGTTAGTTTGCAAATTAACATCACTGTATATAGAAGGAAACACCTTCCCTCTCTACTGACTGTTTAAGAGTACTTTTCTGTATACCTGACCAAGGTATTGCCCTAGCATTTGCATTTCTGATGACCTTCTTAGTCTATATTCCTGTAGCAGCCCGGTAAGGCAAGTAGAATCATTTCCCATTTCATAGACATGAGGTTAAGCAACAAAGAAAGCCTAAAGGACATGAGGTTAAGCAACAAAGAAAGCCTAAAGGATATATCCAAAGTCAAACAAAAAGCCTTTGTGAATACTGTTTTCCCAGCCTCTGGCCAAGTCTTTAACCACAGGACAATCCTGTATTAAGTCTTAGGATTGCAAAAGTCACGAGTTACCAGTAGAAAAGGACTTACTCAAAAGAATGAAAGTATCAAGGAAGCAACAGATGCCTTATTGAACATGCCACCCAGTTGTGCACACATGTCCCTGGCCTCATGAGCAGCCAACCCCACCCTTCCCATCTGAGCCAGGCAGCTGCACTCCCACACAGGAGATGAGGTATCTAGCAAGATGAGCAAAGACCACCAGATGCTGGAGACTATTTAGGGAAGGTATCAGTATATACTTCTTCCATACCTATATGCTTCCTTAAGTATATGGTATTAGACACTGTCCATAAAAAATGAAACAGAAGAAGGACTGCAGACTAACAGACAGACCTTTGACTTGATGCAACACAGCTATTCCTACAATCCAGAGAAAGTGCTTCAGAAGACAAACATTGAATCTAATGATAGAGTATAACTTATGCTTCTAAGTGGAGACAGTGGCATACTTGGTAAAACACGAGCGTCAGAGTGACAGCAAATTCATGGTGGAAAAGCAGATACTAAAAGCTTGGTAATAAACCACTGGTGCTCCCTATCCCTGGTCCTCCAGCACCACCTGGGCCTCAGGCAGATCTGTGTCAGGGACCTCCTCTCTGCCGGCACAGGCAGTGCAATCGCAGCAGAAGGCTGTGGTTCAATATGCACAAGAGCCCAAACTCAATTCCAGCTGATAGTGACCCTCCCAAGGCTGACTGACAGTGACCCTCCCAAGGCTGACTGACAGTGACCCTCCCAAGGTGTTCCAGCACACAGGTTTTTCCAGAGGGGTAATGAACAAGGGAAGAGATAACTGCCAAATCCTCCCTCCCTGGTGTTCAAAGAACACAGAACCTCTGAGTTTTCAGTGGAAAACCCAGAGTGGGATATGCCCCCTCCTGGAAACAAGCTTTTGCACTGTATTTGAACATCCTTATATCTCTGACTCTGTATTACACAGATCCAGCAGGTCTCCAGGGTGAAGCAGGGGACCGAGTTTGCAGACACTGCTACAATCAGGCTGAAGGCTGCTGTACCTTAATCTGATTACAGGCAGAAAATAACGTGCAGACCTCTGTGTGGCATAGACTCACCTTTGACTCCTACAATGCAGGGCTGAGCGGTAGTGTAGCAGTATTTTGACAGACTGATCCACTGCTTGCAGACGAGAACATCGTAAGTAGTATAAGCACAGTCCCACCAAGCATGGGAATCAATCCCATTCTCCCTTTCTTTTACCCCTTTGCTTGTGGCTGCCAGTTTTCTTCCATCTCAGTTTTCTGTGGAGAAAGTCGGAGGAGTTAAATCAGTATGCAGGATAAGGAGACAAAGGCCAATCGCCGTAATTCCCACTAGAAACCAGGTAGGGAGACTTAGAGCCTAACAACGAGGAAAAAAATAGATTAAAAAGAAAAGCAATCTCCCCCAACTGGAAGAATGCCATGCTGTAGAAGGCCAAAACAAGTGCTTGAAGCTGCATTTCAAATCCATGGGTGACTTATCTCAAAACAATGTTTTGAGAACAGAAGAGATTCTCCTCAAATTATTAAATTGATTTCAGATGAGATCCTTCTGGCAGACCCATGAGAAGCTGTTAAACCCCACAACAAATCTAGCCTCTCAGATGAGAGGTGAAAGACAAGCACTCTCCACCCCAGCTGTGAGCAGGACTTGCACACCGGCAACTTTTGGCACTTACCTCACTCCATGCCAAACTGGGCTTGAAATTCAAAACCCAACTCTCCAGAGGTTTGGAACCAAAAGCAGGAAGAGAGAGGGAAGAGACAGTCGGGTGATAACTCGCGCTACTGGAAAATCATCAGTCTGCCCTGAACTCTGAGCAAAATAGTTTCTCCACCTCAAGGACATGCTTGGTGACTGCTGTCAGATGGCTCTGACAGTTAAGCCTCTGATGCACCAAACCTCAGCACACGTGAAGATTGGTAAACTGAAGCCATTGACTTGATAAGCTTCAGCAAGGAGAACGCCATCTGTTTCAAATCCAAAAGGCAGCTCTAAGACACGTTCAGTCTCACTGTTCCATTTTCATCTGGACTGGAGTTTTAGTCTGGCCTCATCCAATGACTCGTGATCAGCATCTTTAAAATTCAATTAGAAACAAAGATAAAGCTGTAAGTACAGACATACTCAAAGCTGTGGTCTTTTCTATTTGCTTTTTTTTGGCTAACAGTTCGGTCACTATGGAGTCAGACTACTTAAATAGGTTTTAAATCTTGAAGGCCTTTGAAGACGTTAGGTCACACAGAGAACAACTGTAGTAGACTGAAAGTTTTGGCAGTTTATAATTATCTCTTGGGGTTTCTCTTACAGATAATTACATGAGATTCTCTTTTACAGTTCAACTAATTAACACAACTTCCTTCATCCATTAATGTCACCAATACTCTGGCCTCTGCCCTGCAAGGGTGCCCTCATGGACATGGAGACGTAGAGGAAATCAGAAGGGTCCTGTTATCTTTAAATGCCTTGCAAAATCTCTAAGACTGTTACTTTCATCACTGTTTTCCCAACTGCTGTGGTTCCAGGCCAAGACAGCAATTAAATGCACACTGCTATTCAAAAGCATGGGAATAACCAGACTGAAATTAAACTAAACAACTAATCTAGTAAGTAAAAAAGCAGAGTTGTATCTTGGACACAGCTACATTTCATCTCAGTGCAGAGAAACTGAATTCCATTTCCTACAGATCAAATAGCTTCAAACTCTGGAAAAGTCTGAAGTCGAGATCTAGGAATGAACAGCAAGTGGAGACTTCTTTTTGGTTTCTATGGAAGCAATTCTTTCAGTTTTATTTGTAAAACCAGCTAAACCTACCACTCAGACTTTTCTGCTGGAAGACTTCTTAACATACATAGATACTGTAGTCTAAGGACAAGCGCCATTCTGTGTTGAGTGGCCATGACAATCCATTAAATGAAGCAACTATATTAGGAAAATATGTCTGCTATTTTATTAGCTGTTCTGAGGCAGACATGATGATCTGAGGCTAGAAGATTTATACAGACAGTACATTTTATTAGATCAACTGCTGGAACTGGGGAAAAAAAAAAAAAAAAGACAAGCTCTCAGGCACACAAGCCATGAAGACACTTGTCCCCATTACAGCAGTCAGTCTAATAAAATATATTACCTCTTACTATAAACCTTCCTTTTCTGTAATTTTAGTCATTGCTAATGTAAAAAATTTTCTTTAAGCGACTCATGCTTGCCTTTTTTTTTTTTCATTTTCTTCTTTTCTGAGGAGATGTTACACCTCAGCTATACAAGAACCCGAGTACACAGGAGGCTTCTGGAGCACATCAGTCACTTAAACCTAGCACTGGTGCTAGCACTCACTATTCGCATTATCACCACTGCCTCCAGCTGCATCAGCAGGAGGATGCCATTGCCTCTGGGGTGGAGTGATTAGCACAAGGCTGCTCTTAGCCCTGTGACTCCCCACAGCTCAGTCTCTGCCACCAGAAAAACATGTAAATATCCTATTGATTTCAAGAGAACTACACCTGAGTTTCTTCCTCATTGCAATTCCTAAATTTCTTGTTTGCTCCTTCCCATATGTGTACTGCCAAGATACTTTGCCTTAGCAAGCAGTGCAATAACCTCTCCACTGACAGGGGATGTGTATCTTGCTCAGCTGTGTCAAAGGTTCACTTAAAAAATACCCTATGTGACCTTGATGCAGATTTAATCTGTCATTGTACACTCAGTTTAGCTCCAGTCTTGCCTTTTTGCAGTCCTGTCCTAAAAAAGTCAACTAGATATCTTTTCATTCACTTGCAATGTATTGAGTGACCTTGGCAATAGTCTAATCTATCTTGGCAGATTCAAGATAGAGAAAACAAGCAATAGAGACAGACCTGCTGGTTTCTGCTATTGATCAGTGACTTGAGTGAAAACTCATTATGAGCAGAAGGAACGTGTCAGGTACAAGTTCTCCTACAGAGCAGCAGCAAGTGAGGTGCAGAAACTCCTAACCAAAGAAAGGGTGGTTATGCGTTTGCCTTTTTTTTTTTTTGGGGGGGGGGGGTATGGCTGTGGGAAGGAAGAAAAGGGCAAGGCAAGAAGGAAGGAGCAGACAACACTTCATGTCTAGTGAGGCTGTGCATCAGGAACTCCCAATTAAGTAAACTGTAAGTTTACTTAGCTAAAAAATGGCAAAACATTTATCTTCAAATTAGCAAGGTTACACTGTCAAACTTTACAACAAGAAAGGCCAAACTCTTAAGAAAATACTGTTTCTTAGTGTGTGTATATACATACACAAAGATAATACTAAGATATATATACATACACACTAAGTAAGACACTATTTAGAGTATTCCTTCTGCTACTCATAGAAACTCGAACAAAATCTAACAACACAAGAACAGTCAAATAAGCTCCTATTATTTTACTGGCAATCAGTGTATAACACGAACTTATTGATATGATTGTTTGAATAGTGCTGCCTCCCCTCGAGACAGGTCTTTTTTTATCTCAAGACAATTACTCTGTACTATCTGCTGAAGCACATCTACCCTGACCTAGTGCATCTCCTCCAGCCTCCCCAGAGCACAAGCTGGCAATCATGCCATGCTGTTTGGCACTTCTATTATCCTCTTTCCTCAGGTTGCCTTTGTGCCCCAGGATGAACAGAGACAGAGGAGACTACTTGCTTGTCTCTGTATTTTATGTGGGGGAAACATAATCAATGCTCCTTTCACAAGATGCTCCAAACAAAACACTGCTTGGTCACTGGGAGAGACAGTACCCATTGCTAAGACTCTAATTGGGCACCAAGAGGAGCATTTGCTCCTGTGAGGGAGCTGCTCCCACGGCAAGAGCCAGAAGCGGTTCCTGGATTCTGGGGTCTCTCAAAACTCCTCCTTACAGCAGGAGGCAGTTCAGATGACAAGCACTGCAGTCCAAGCTCTTACTTTGGCTTCAGCCTTGGAGTTAACAGCCACACTCATGTTTCTCACTAGTGCTGCACTCTTCCATTATGTCTTAAGATTGTAAGAAAATACAACCATGCTTCCTCTTACTGCAGGGTGGCCTATCCCCCACCCTCCACAGGTCAAACCCATGTCAAAATTTCACATAAGTATCAGATGGTAAGCTGAGCTAGATGAAAAGGAGAATTTCCAGCATCCAGCTGAGAAGAGGAATATAGGACACTGAATGATGTTCACTGTTTACAGACTTCACACCAGGAGAAAACATAATGGGGGTGGAGGGAAACAGACAATGGAGTAATTGAAAACAACCAGGAGTAGGCACACACAGTGAGGGGAAAATGACAGCACAGGACAAATCCTACATGGGAAATCTGATTTCTTTCACATTCCTCAGTTTTAGAAGTCTAACCCTAGCTCATATTATTGTGCCTGCATGGTCTCCTTTAAAGGGTCTGTTAGGTCAAAGACAGACTCAGTCGTCCTCCCTTCACTCATACTTCCAAAAAAAGGAAAAACCTCTAGATAAAAATTAGGCAGAGCAAGACATCAAAAGGAGAAAAATCACATAGCAGAACTCTGGGGAAAGAGATAAAGCAAGCGAGTGAGCAGTCATGTTCTATGTGTGCAGCTGATCCACCCCAGTAAATGTCAGCTTCACTAAAGGTCACCGGCTGTATTGATTCCTCAACACTTTAATGTAGGCGATTCTGTAAAGCAGCTCTTTTCATGATGGATCAGACAGTCAAACAATCTAGCATACTGACGGAGGGAGGGGAGAGGGACAGAGAGCAAAACACATGCTATTTCACTTGCTGCTAATATGTATGGATAGAAATGACATCAACCCATAAACACATTCATATATGGTGGAACAAAAAGTATTACTGACTTACAATGCAATCAAACAAATACCTTCTCTAACATATCCATATATGTAGGTATAAAACTAGGATTATCTCCATCCTTGCAGATTTTCAACATGAGACTGGATAATGCCTGGAGCAACCTAGCCTGATCTCATAGCTGACCCTGATTTGAGCAGGGCATTAGACTAGAGACATCCTGAGGTCCTTTTCAACCTGAATTATCCTATGATCCATGAAACTAAGGCACATATCATAAAGGTACATGTATGGAAGCTATACGCATGGAAGGAGAACATGATGGGTCATATCCTAATTTCTGCACCAGTAGTTGATAATCTTACTAAAATAATAATCTCAAATACAATGCAAGATTTTAGAGGTTTCTTATATTTGAGGTCAAAGAAATTACCAGGAGAAGATTCTCAGCCATTTTAATATTTAAAGTAGAACAATGTGCTTTTTAAAATATTTGGCCATCCACAATTTGCTGAGCCAGGTATAGAATTCAGTAGGTGAATTCACAGAACTTACATTGCATAGGAGAAACCTGTCATAATCATAATGGCTTCCACTGGTCTTGCTCTATGAAATCAACCTGGTCTACATCACTGCCACTGTACCTTTAAATCTGCCAAAATGCAACTTTGCAGTAAATACAAATTCAGAGTTGGGGAAGCCAACTGGGATTACAGTGAGGGCCAGTATCCAAAGTATCAGTGATCTTCTACCTCATGATGGTGGTCATCATCATAAAAAAAATACTTTGCTACAGAAAGGTCTCACTGTCATTCAACACAACAGGGGTTTTCAGAGCATTGTAAAGTTTTTCAGCCTTTACCGCTCTTCACTGCCTGCCAGTTTAGTACCTGAAGTCAACCAATACAACCACTTTTGAAAACCATATACCTTTTACCTCCCCATCAACAGTAGGTAATAAAACATATCCTAGTAAACGTGTTAGAAATACAGCAACAAATACAGATCATGACGAACCTGCTAGATCAGCTAATCCCCTCAGAGGTCAACACTATAACAGCAATTAACTGTGAATATTCATACTTTCACAGACTAGTAGTGCTTTCAAGCTTTTCAGGTGAAAAAAAGCAAGTCACAGGGTTATTCTTTGTGGTTGCAACTTCTGACTTCCATTTGGCTAGAAAAAGACCTACTGACAAATCTAATTACTGAGCTACATTAGCTGGGAAAAAAAACCCCACACATGCATTTAAGTGCCTATTTTGTATTTTAGGTGCCAACTTCACAGCTCTAAATTCATCAGAGATACCGTTATTTAGAATGGGTACTATATTCCATATGAAATTATTTGTCTCACTGTTGATGGACTGTTGGTTATTATGCCCCTTTGAGATTTAAAGTCTCAGTTGCACAACAACTTGCAAAAGGAGCAGGCGTTTGAATGTGCACACATATTTCCCCATATAATATACACAAAAGGGGAAGTATTTACCACTAAGATAAGCTGACACTTAAGCCTAAAGCATAAGCCTTTGTAAATGTTCAGACAAATTCCAAATCATGGCTTATTTTTGAACAAATATTTGTTAATACATATTTGAGAGGTATGTAAAGGCACAGAAGTATAGTGGCATTCTTTGGGACAGATCTCCATCTAGTATAAACTACCACATTTAATTGAATTCCTTCAACTAAGCATGTGAAAGAAAGTGGGATTGTTATTTCTAACAGATAGGGATTTGAGTTCATTTCTTCACCCGGCACCAACTGTGTGATCTTCAACAAACGTGAAGAAATAGCTCCAAACCTTCATCTCTGTGAAGTATTTGTTCAGCACCAAGCCAGGAGAGAAAGAAATCTTCCCTCCAGGCATGATGCTCCATATTACCACCATCCACGTGTACCTCCATGTGTCACTCTTCGTATTCATCGTATTTATCTACTGTATGTATTCACGGGCCAAGCAGAAGTACTCATCAGCACTGATATCACCAGAAGATGCATCAGGCCTTTTTGTCTTAAACATAACTAAAAAAAACCCAAAACAACAACAACAAAAAAAACCACAAAAAAACAACAACAACAAAGTCTAACTTAACTAGTTCATTGCGACTTGGTACTTGGCAAGAGTCAGTAAGTGATTGAGAAAAGCAGTTACAGTAAAATAGCCTATGGTATTTCATGCAAGCCCTATGCAGTTAATTGCTAAATAGTTAATGATAATGGGGCCTAATGCTAATGGTGTAAGTAATAGGAAAGATTAGGAAATAAACATTTGATTGGTATATTTGTGTTCACATTGAATTAACAAGTTTCTACTGATTAATACTTTCACAGGCTATCCTTACCCAAAATAAAAAGAAGAAACAGCCACATAGACCAGGCAACTAAGGGTTTGTTTTCTGTTGGGTTTTGTGTTTAAACTACCCATTTCACAGCTACAACATAAGCAAGTGAAACTGGATGAATGGCTCATTTATGAAATGATCAGGTGCACCAGAGAAATATGCTGGCAACAGCATATTTTCTGGCCTCAGCCAATTTACAGCATTTCATTTCTGTGGGGGTTTTGGGTTAGGGATTTAAAACACTTCAGTTACAAAAGAGAAAGTGCTCTTATTCAAGAAAAAAAAAGTCTGGAAATGAATGCTTCGTCTAATAACTTTTAGTAGCCTTAGTGACAAAAAAGCCCTACAGGTTTGTTCATGTCTTTCTATACACTCAATTCTTACTTTACATCCTTCTTCTAAAGCATCACTACTACGTAACCAATGAATAATTAAAAACCCTAAACCAAATAGGATACCATCTCCAGACCTATGTGTAGGTACACAGCAATATAGCATATCTGGAGGAACACGAACATAAAACAGTGTTCTCAAGATACCAATAGACCCAAGTTACATTGACAGCTGTACTTGAGAGACCAGAGGTAATTGAATTTTCAGTAAAGGGTACATACTAGTGTTTGGCCTGTCTTGACTTTAGCTAAAGTTCATCAAACATTTCCAGAATCAGTGACAGAGACATAATTTAGTGTCCCTAAAGCCATCTGATCAGAAATGGAGTAGGATATCTATAACTGAAGAGCTAAGGAAAAGTCTCCTCAGGAGACATGTTCCTTCCCAAAAATAAGTAAGATGACATTCAATAAAATTGGCTTTCTTTTCTCTTCTTCTTATAAGAAGTTTTAAAACAAGAGCCAAAAAGTGTGGTTTTCTTCTTTTCTTTCCCTGCAGCTCAAGGCAGGGAACAACAGCATGGACCAGGGCTGGGCAGAGAAGCAGGAGACCTGCACTTGGCTCTCTCATCCATCTCCCTGTCACGCTGCAGAAGTTGCTCAGCTCCCTGCTTTGTATCGGGTGCCAGTATGACAGCCCTCTCCCCACTGACCTCTAAGGATGGAATTCTTCAGAAGAGGTTTTTATTTATTTTTGCTCTTGGAGGCAGAGGACCGATCTTAGACTAAAATAGATTAGTTGAATAGAAAAGTTGAATAGAAAAGTACTTGCTACTCTACATTGAGAAACTATGGCCAGCCCTCACCAAGACCTCCTGCTTTTTAGCAACATAGTTTGCCATCTGACCACACTATTCCCAAGAATACCTTCCATTATTCCAGAATAGTCCTTCAGGCCTTGATACAGCAATAGAGTAAAGCACATCCTCAGCTTTAGCTTGATTTCGTTAAGAAACTTTAAGGCACCACCTCTGTTTCGGCAGGAACTCTGAATACACTCTACATAACAACAAAACAAGCAGGAAAAATTTATACAGTGTAGGAGGACTGAAAAAAGCAATTCTTATGTGCCTGTTAAGAAAAGCTTCAAAAGCTTTGCTTTGAAACAAAGTGTTAATATTTTTCATAAAATATTTATAAAGTGGTACAGAGTATTTATAAAAGCATATAAGCATATTTTTATAGACAACTTGGAAATTCTCAATACTGGATTTAACAGAAAAAGTGAACCTCTGCTTTGGAGTACTTTGCATCCTTTTGCATAATTTCATCAACATGTTAGGTTTTTCAATAAATTTTATAGGATGATTTCAAAAAGCTTCCCAATGGTTTTAAAATTACACGAAATTTGACAGAGCTTTTTCACCACAGAGAATAGGGTCACATCTCTTCTTATAAACCTATTAGAAAGGGATTCATTTTATTTTCTCATAAATAAAGTTTCATCAGAAACATTTACAATTTTATACAACAGTTTAAAACTGTTCACTGAATCCCAGATAACCTGTTCAAAAAGGAAGTACTGGCAGGAAAAAAAATCCATGGTCTCAATAGCCAGCTTTAATGTCTAAAGGCTGCTGAACAAAGTGCTTACACAGTGGAAATAATGCACACACAGTATGTGCCGCAGCCTCCAGAGCTCCCTTCTTTACCACTTGCCTGGACAGTACCTGCACTGCTCTTTGTCCGCTGCTACATTCACTGCAGCAATGCTGATGCCAGCAATTTTTATATAGCCTAAACCCACTATGTTTTGAATACCACAATCACTTTGCAAGTTGGCCTTCATTGCACCCTTGGTTCAGGGTAGCTCCATTCTGGATGGATCACAGCAGGGGGGGTCTGCTCTTCCCAGTATGCCCTTAGTGTCCGTAACAGGCACACAACCATGCATACCATCATCTGAAATAAGGACAACAGCAGCTGTGGAAGTCCTAAGTTGCTTCAGATCTGCCACAGATATGTGAACATAAGGTTTAGCCCCAAAGGCTCCAACTTCCCAATTCACAGAATAGGAAAGATTACATTGTTTGGAGGTCCTGTTCAGGTGATGCGTCAAATGCAGTCGACATTTCTGATAAAAGTTGCTGGGAGAAAACTATACCAGCTATTTACTGCAGATGCAACTTTCACCTATGTGTTGGGACTAACATAATCATAAGTCATTTAATCAAAAATGTCCTTATTATTATTGGATTAGCACAGCAAAAGTATTGCAGTCCCTCGATCTTTTATTCCTGTAGGCTATATATCCTCTCCAGCAAAAAAAGGTCTATTTCCTTTTGGAATCATGGATTTTTCTACTAAGTAACAAAAAAGGTCAGCTTTAAAATTAAAGCAATACTTTCACTGTGTTATTCCTGTCCAGTGAATATAGCCATATTTCTTCAGCACGTTAGTATTATTGGATTTCTAAATCACATTTCAGTAGCTGACACAAAACACATGCAAAAAAAATTCCAGTATCAGTAACAATACCAATCTTGAATGGAACCATTTAAAATGGGTCAACACCACAAGAACATTTTATTTAAACATAGCATATGTGAAAGAACCACTCTGGATACTTACTAATAATGTCATAGGTATTAAGAAACAGACACATTTTAAGCCACTTCTCATAAAGACTTCCTATTGGGCTTATACGCATAAAACTGTCATATCATCATAAAAAATAGGGGTCTAAAATATTTCACCAGTCTATCACACTGACACAAAGCAGAATCAGCTATACTTAAGGTATGCCAGCACAACCTGTTCTTCAAAAGAAAGGAAAAAAACACACCATCATCACCTCCCAAAAAACTAGGGACAGGGAGATATAAGGATTCTACAAAATTCAGTGACTGATTACTCTAGTATTTAACCCTCCTCCTACTTACAAAGTTTTTGTTATTAGCTGATATAAACTTCCTTCTTGCAACACATGCTTACGTTCTATTCTATTCCCAGGGTACATAAATAATTACCATCCTTATTGCCACACAAGTGTGCACACAAACATGAGAAACAATGAATAGCTGATTTAAATTCTGCATGTGCAATATTTAATATAAGTTGTAAACTATAAAGGACCAGGCTGTGTAATGTTTACTTGCAATATAAACTACTTGAATCTTTCAAGTCAATAGGAACCCTGGGAATTAATATGCATGTAACATAGCATGTATTCCCCACACTGGTCTGTCAAACCACAGCCTCTGTCTCATTTAAACTCACTTATTTCCGTAGCTCTGCGGATTGCCTTAAAGTGAATTACAGAAAAAAAAAAAACAGGTATTAGTGTAATACAGCCATCACTTTTGCAGTGATGACATCTTCTTGAATGGGACCTCCCTCTAAACATCAGGTTTAATTTAGATTACAAGCTCTCCATGAATAATTTGGTTTCAATCATTTCTGGAAGACACTTAACAATGAACTATCATTATCATCACAGTAATAGCCAAGATGATCACTGTCAGAGTCCCATACTGCAAAAAAATTACATTCCTTGACTCAAACTGTTGTCTAGTTTAGTTACTAAACACATATGGCCTGTAAAAGGTAGACAAAGATGTTCCAGCAAAGGAAATATAATTAGCAGAATGAGGATCATCAAGCTGCCAATATGTTACATTTAGTGTTACAAAGCTGTTTTACAAGAAGAGAACAAAGTGACTGGGGAAAGAAAAACCAAATCACCAAACCAATCAAACAAAAAGACACCCCAAAAACCTTACTGAGAAGTCACCCACCAATACTTGAATATTTACCTGCACTTAAGAGGGAACTAAAACAAAACAGGAAAACTGAAGTCAGTTTCTACTCTGCAGTTGATTCAGAGGCATCACAAAGCATTTATCATGGGCAGGATTGCACACTCACCCCCACAAAAGAGGGAAGAAAGCTGGCTAAATCTTTGAAAGACTGTCAGTGGAACAGCAGACTGCAAGCAATGCTGAAGAGTACATGTATGAGAAAGCATCATTCAGGTCACCACCATAGGTCTGTGCTAGAAGTACACAAAACTCTGCATACAGTAGCACATAGATGCTACTTACCTTTTTGTAAGTGCAGCTCTAAGAAATGCTTTGTTCTCTAAGACCATGAGGTGGTGAAAGAAAAGATCTTTTCTATCTATCTTCTTTATAGGAGAAAAGCACTTCCGCGTTTAAAGGACTGTTGTCACACATTTGATATTCGGGAGTACCTAAGAATTGCTACACTGTTTTGACAAGTATACTGAGAGCTGTTGAAATATCATTAAAGTGTAACAAAACAGATTGCTCTTGAGCAGTAAGGAACACATGTTGCCCTGGTACCCTCCCAAGCAAAGACTGATAATGAATGGAAAGCCTACAATATGGAAAGCTGTATTTTAAAAGCTAATGCAGGCTTCAAAAAGGTGATATGGGAGAAGTGACAAAGGTGGTTTGGGTTTGGTTTTTTTTTTTTAATAAAGAATTAAAGTTAACTTCATCAAATGAATCTACCACATTAATACAACTAAAGTACTATTTGAATCCCGTGTGCTACTCTGGAATAACAGTTAGTGATTATAGACGGGCCAAAAAGGACTAACCAGTTTTGTGACACTGACCTCTCCAAATACTGTTTTCTGAAACAGGTTATTCAAAACTATTCACAGTTTTTAGAGTCAGCAAAAAAAGTGAGGAGGATGCTATCTAAACTTAAACTAGTATATGAGACTACAGCATAGTTCTAACCTGTCTTAGGGGTTTCTTCCATTCTCCAGACAACACTTCCAGCAAGAAATGCTGCTTTCACATCACGTTGTCCTCAGCTGTGTGATCTCCAGCACTGGAGAACCTCAAAACTCAACTGGATGCGACCCCAAGCAGCCTGGTGTAACCTTAAGCTGGCTGGCCCCCTGAGTGGGAGGATGGATCCAGAAAGCCTCCAGAGCTGCATTTCAACCTCATACCACAACTCTGAAAAGCTTCATTTAGACAAAAATCCATTTTCATTTCAGAAAACAGTTCTCTACACAGAAAACATTTAATTGGTCATAAATGAAGGTGTCTTATCAAAGTGGTAGGTGAGAGACAAGAAGTACCAAGAGGAGGAAAAAAGGAAGCAAGAGAGAATGAGAGCTTTCTAGCAGATATGTCCAAGCTGTACTCTTTAAATAGCATCTCTGCACATGCACACACACGTGGCCAAACATAGGGCCTGTAAATTCTTCAAGTCCCACTGCCTGTGAGCTCATGTTGGCAGAGAAATTATTAAATAGAGCTGTAGCGATTATACCTCTGTCTCACAGCAACACTAGAGGAACTTAATTTGATACAGTCCAGATTAATAAACAGAAAACAGATGAGAATTTATCTCTATTTACTACAAATTCCAGGGGGAAAAGAAAACTTTGTCAAATCTGTTTGTGTCTTTAATATTGCATTGAAGTCTCCAGTAACTACTTTGCGCACTGATCCTGAGGCAGGAGAAAATTCATTCATATTTTGGCTTCCAAGAGCAACGCAAAATACTTCCTTTTCCTTCTGCTTTATTATTCTCATTAGAGATCACACAAACAGTAGCAAATGCAGTAGTCTGCATGCATAAGGAACCATTTTGGATTAATAATTTCAAACTTTTCCACCCCGAAAATCCAGAGAACAGGCCAGTTTAGAGCATACAACACTCTTTTGAGGTCTGGAACAGAAGCTTACCACAGGTGACAGGATTAGCTACATCATCTTAGTCATACAACACATTTTATAACCCTCTTAACACTTTGGAGACATTAATTCAAGCAGCTTTTCAAGGGGAGAAAGCCCGCCCAGCATGTACACAATGTTAACTTTCTCAAATACATTCTGTCAAACTAAAGCCAAAAAAATAAGAAACCTCAAAATACACCCAGTGAGTCCATGCCTGGTGGTGTCAGCCAAGAAAGCAAGTAGGTGCATTATTTAGCCCAGTTTAGAACAGCACTTACCCACACGTGTAGCTTTTAAGCACGTATGTTTAATTCTGTGATTCTTTAAGTACTTGAAGACAGTGAGATAATTTTGACTCCACATTATTCATCTTGCTTACATGCTATATTCCTCCCACCACCCCACATCCATCTCTGCCATTAAGTTGTAGGCTTGCTCTTGAGCAAAGGACTCACTACTCTGTCTGCATGCAGCCAGGCACACCAAGGTCCCACTATTAGAGGCTGCTAGGCACTAAAACACCACCACCAATTTTATGGGACAAAAGGAATAAATGCAAAAGAAACCTTTGACTCAGCTTTAGGAAAGTGAGTTAGAAAACAATATTCAAATGAGAATGAGTTTGACTGGTATTTTCCATCCCATATAGGCCAGAGCTGTTCTCAGTTGCTGAGAAAAAGCAGTCTATATCCCATCAAGCTCAATACAAAACCCCTTCCCACCAGCTTGGCACACTGCTCACATCACAGGCTTTAGAAAGGTGTATGGCAGAACTTCACGCCAGGTGAATTTGCACATTGGATTCAACAGCAGAGCATACTGCTCTAACCAGGAGCCACCACTCAAGAGGTGAGAGTCAACAGCCACTTCCCAGACACAAGGAATACAAGGGGGTATTTCGCCCTCACAGACTGAAGCGGACCAAGCCATCCCACCAGCTGAGAAACAGGTTTGTAGCTTTATTCACTGGACTCTGCAGAGCTGCATGGGGACACAGTAGGAGGGAGGCCACGCCACCCTCTTCAAAAAGTATCCCATCCCATGTCGTGGGGAAGGAGTTACTACCCCAAAGGGACTAAGGCCAAACATCCCCCACAATAGCCCACCTGACAGCAAACTAGATTACAGGGACCAGGAACAAAATAGACTACAGGCAATAGTAACTTCCACAGCTTGCCTTGCTCAAAGACACTCTCCTTGCTGTGATTCATGTGGCCCCGATGACTCCAAAGTGGGCATCACACCGGGCTACTTTATGTGCATCCGTAAACTGCTATAATTCAGCACAAATTCGTTCTGGGGAGGATTTTGGAAAACGATGAAATGTTAGCATCCCTCCAAAAAAAGAAATTATCTCACTGGGTATGACAGAATTATAAAGTATTTCAGCATTAGTAAGTGTTACACAATGCATCACCTGTATAAAAACACCAAACCAAGAAAAATGGTACGTGAATTCTTCCTCAAAGCAGTTCCCTTGTCAAGCCTACCACAAACACTCTTAGTCTTCATTCCTATGGATTCAACTTAACCTTTTGGAAATGTTACTGCTGATAAACTTAAAGGAATAATAAGGAAACATTCCTTTTCTTGAAGTTTCTGCACCTGACTCCTCCAGTCTCTCCCTCTCACCTTCCTCTTGCTTTTGACACTACTAATCACTCCCCCCTCATCAATATCTCATGTTCCCTTGGCTTCCGTACCCCATCTTAGCTCACAATTCTTTTCAGTCATGACTCTAGTGTTTCCTCCTTGCTCACACTTGCTGGGAGTCTTTAAACTCACTAAACATGCTCTGCCATTAGCTTAGGGAAAAAGACCCATTACCCACTCATCTGAAGCCAGCCTCACATTTTGCCCCAGTTCCAGGCAACAGCACACACCAACATTAGCAAAATCAAAATCAGACACTAGGCTGAACTTTCGATCTCTGGCAGCCACATCTTCAATCAACTGAATCTCACACTCCTACAGTTCAGAAGGGGCATCCTCTGTTGTGGAAGTTATTACCCTGGGTTGCCAACCAAAAAAGCCAATTACCCTCTGCAACAGGAGTACCTGACATAACAGCATCACCCTGTATGGGGAACAGGAACCCAGACTGGTAGAAGGAGTTTCACTGCAGGAATTGTCATCTTCTTGTTTATACAATTAATCCATTCAGTCTTCTCTTAGGGTTAAGTGTTTAAAATAGATGGTAAAATGCAAAATTTTGAAATGGTAGACTTCCTTTTACTTTTCTCTTTCAAAAGCCAATTTACATTTTTGACTGAAGATAGTTTGGAAGCACCTTACAATACAGTTCAAATGCATTTCTGTCATTTTTCTTAATGGTGTGAAAGACATCACCTGAGAAATTGGCCCTTCAAAATTGCCTGTGCGCATGTCCGTCGTATTTCATTCATTATGTTTAATAAGGAAATTGATACAACATCATTAAACAGTGCAATTAACTGTCCTAATGACACAATTACAAATGTACCTTAACAACATGAAGAGAATGATAGTTGTCTAAAAATTAATTTAAATTATTCAAGAAATTTATATACAAAAATACAGATGCTTACTATGGGAAAATAATGATAGGAATCCCCCCCAAAAATATAAAAGAGACAATATTTAGATATTGACTAAGCACTACTCCAAGCTCACTGACAAAAACTGCAGTCAGTTTCGGAGAAGCAGCTGTAAGCAGCCAGTTACTCAATGCGTGGCACAAATGTGGCCAGGAGTCATTTTGTCACACATCTCTAGCATTAGCCCTACTGAACATATAGCAAAAGATCATTCCTGAGCAGAGACAAGGAAATAGGATCCATTCAATGGTATGAGGAAGTTTTTTCATGAAACAGACTGCCCAGATTAAATTTGAAAGCCATTACCCAATAAATCTTCAGCATTTCTGCAAAGGTGCATACCTGTACTATCCCATCCTTCTGGGACAGAAAATAAACACTAGCTATTATTTATATAAACGTTGATCACATTTTCTCCCTTTATTTGATGGCCAAGACCTCCCAAGGAGTGGCTGCTATTTAAAGTGAAATTATACTCAAATAAACAGCATCTATCAGAGGATCATATCGATTTGGAAATAAAACACAGCCTTTGCTGTTCTAAGTGAACCACTGAGAGAATCTGGAAAAAAAACCCCACACTTTTCCAATTGTTCATCAGTCCAAAATTCTATGAAATAAGACTGCCTCAAACTAGGCTAACCTGTCTCAGATGAGAATTCAGCTGAATCTTCAGCAAAATAAATAACTTATTCTGAAAGCGCATGCGGCTGTAGCAAGTGAACATTACTTACTCTGCTGGAGAAGCAGCATTTGGATGATTGTTTTTACAAGCCAGCTGTACATTACTGCATTCACTCTGGTGTTTCCTATCACTCAAGCAAAGCAGACTTATCTCCGAATCCACAAATTAATTTCCTCCCCTGTGATTACTGTTCTTTCTTGGTCATTTCATTCAAATAAACAGGGAATCTCTTTACATTTCATAAAAATGTAATTGTAAAAAAAGTTAACAATTTAGTATTATAAACAATGGTGTGTCTGTTCCTGTAATTTTCCTAAATTCTTCTCTGGCATTTCTTGGTCTTAGAGCGCATGTTCTTGAAGATCAGAAGAAATGCAATACCTTTATCTTTGTTTAAACACTCAAGCCATGCAGTACCACAGCTGACTGAGCCCAGTAAAAGAGATGCCCTGCTGCAAAAGCACTAGTCATTTTTCTGCACACTTTTAGAAACAGCTTAATGCAACTAGACACAGATTTTGATTAAATGATTCAAAAGAAGCACGAAAGTCAAGTGGAAGGAAGGAACAAGCAAGAAGCAATGCTCTTCTAGCAGAATGGTGGCCAAGATACAGGCAAATACAAAAACTAAACCCCCTTAATGGTGCTTTAGGAAGAAGTGATGTGTTCATTACAAAATTTTTACTGTTTTTCTTACAGCTTCTGGGGCTATCTTTCACATTTTGAAAAAGTTCACAAACTTATTCCTCAAGTGCTGCAGATGCTTTGACATTCATGAATTTTAGCTCATACCACATTAAATGCTACACAAAGCATACAGTGGGTCATAAAAAGCTGTCCAACTATGTAGTTTAGCTCGGAGATCATTTAATTGATAAATGAACAAGGCTTTTTGCACCAAACTAATAAAAACTTGATTTGGCTTTCACAGAGGTACCCAACGCAGAGCCCTAAGTAAAACTAATAGCAGTCAATCATTGTACCGCATCCTTCACCTCCAACATAACAGTGAAACTCCTCCTTGTTACAGTGTAAAGTGCAATTCCTGGGGCCTCTTTTCAGCTATGCTCATCAGCAAAAGCAACAGAGCTCCATCTTGTCTAGGCCCCCCCAGATCAGTACTGCAGAACACCCTTATTTAATTTTCTGTGATGGTTTAACCCCAGTCAGCAACTAAGCACCACACAGTCACTCACTCACTTCCCCCCACCCAGTGAGATGGGGGAGAAAATTGAGGGGGGGAGAGTAAAACTCATGGGCTGAGATAAGAACGGTTTAGTAGAACAGAAAAGAGGAAACTAATAATGATAATACTAATAAAATGACAATAGTAATCATAAAAGGATTAGAATATACAAATGATGCACAATGCAATTGCTCACCACCCACCAATCGATGCCCAGTTAGACCCTGAGCAGCAATCTCCCTGCCCTCACTCCCCCCAGTTTATATACTGGGCATGACATCACATGGTATGGAATACCCTGTTGGCCATTTTGGGTCAGCTGCCCTGTCTGTGTCCTGTCCCAACTTCTTGTGTCCCTCCAGCTTTCTCGCTGGCTGGGCATCAGAAGCTGAAAAATCCTTGGCTTTAGACTAAACATTACTTAGCAACAACTGCAAACACCAGTGTTATCAACATTCTTCTCATACCTAACTCAAAAACATTGCACTGTACCAGCTACTAGGAAGACAATTAACTCTATCCCAGCTGAAACCAGGACATTTTCCTATAATAACGTAGGAATTAATAAACCTATAATATTTAATACATGATGGAAAAGTTGCTTAAGGAGCTTCTGTGAAGAAGAAATTCAAGGATGTTGCTCTAATAATAGGTGGTATGAAAATGTGGAATCCCAAAATAGTCAGTGAAATGAATCTTAAATTAATTAACAATTCTTTAAAAGGAATCTACTTTTTGAAAAAACAGATTATGTTACACAAATATAAATCAGGTTGCCACTAAGAAATAATTTGCTTCTGAAGTGACATTTGTCAACTAAATGAATAAGTACTTTGACATTTGTAGAAACTGTGAAACTGCTAAAGCTATACACTACTGCTTAACATTATTTTTCCTTTATATAAAGAGAGTCACAATTTGAGCATAAAAATCCCTCTTATTAGGCAGAGAATGTCAAGTCTTATTGCCAAATTTACTGTAGTGATTCAGCATGAAAACAAGTATTGCCCTTTTGGCTTTCAGCACTTCAACACTTCCATTAAAGTGCCCATTCAATACCCACATTAACTTTACTACAATGGTATTACTTAGGCCAATAAAGGGGTATTTTATCCAAGTCACTAGACAATGCTAAATTCCTTCTAGCACTAATACAAAATCACCAAAATATAATGTCCATCTTGTAACCAGCTCATAAAGCCTCAGACAAGTGGTAATTAAGTAAGCCTAGACTCAGGCATACTTCTTGGCAGGCCACCTATCCATCCAAAAAATGACCAAAGTCACCCCTGCCCCTCTGGTCAGGATATCTGAACTGGGGGTACTGGGGCAGGCAGGGGGACCACAGACTCTACAAGAAATGCCATACGTCTGGCAGCCCTACTCAAGAGCTGCAAGACTGGGATCGAGATCACTGAAGGGCAATTTGGTTGGACTAGCAATTGCAAATGTCATCCTTTTAAAAGATACACCGATCAGAGAAACTCTGAGATATATAAGCACTAATAAAATATCCCTCACCAATAAATTTCCTGAAGCGTGGGCAGCCTGACAGGCTGGACTTCTGAACACACGGCATACAGCACAGGTGCCTCTAAGGAGTCTCCTGAACAGAAGTATGACCCCCTAATATTCAGAAGCAATATGCCAAGGAACAGTCCTCCAACAGCATAATTCACACAGCCTGGACAACTACCACATGCAGTTTCCAAAGCACCAGTAACTCCAGCCAACGCAGGCTGATGTCCTGAAGCTAAGGAGCTGAGCTTGGGAGGGAGGCAGACCCAGGCAGGGCTGGGGGACAGGGAGGAAAGAAATCAATGGAGGTTTGCCTGGGAGAGACCAAAATCTGAGGCAAATTTAATATTGATGAAGAACAGATGACAAATAACATTACCCACAAAAGAGAAACAGAGACAAAAGCAATCTTGGATCACTAAATATACCAAAACAATGTTAAACAATCACTGAATTCCTCACCTAACTCCACAAATTTCATTTCTGGAAGACAATGTGAAATAACCCTTCAACACCATCCACAAAACCTCAAATGTTTGCCTAAATGTTTAAACAACTGAGAAGCTCACACACAAACTAATGCCCGTTTAGAGACAAAAATCAAAGCAATATATTTTTCCAGATGCTCTACTGGATTGCTCAAGCTGTAATGGCACACTTATAAGAAACTATAATAAAAAAGACAAAATGCTCATGCAATACAGCATGAACATAGCAAAACAGCCATTAATATTGTTCTCCCAAAGAAAAATGGCTTACTAAATAGCCTGAAAGGACATCTGACATGCATCTTTCCCTGTTTTCAAGAAATATAACTATACATAAACCTGATATGATTACTTGCTAAATCTAATAAGTTCCTTTTTCTTTGATGGTTGTTTTCTCCTTAATGTGCTTTAAATGCGTAATAAAAATATAATGAAAAACATACATTTATTCTACGTGGCAGCTACTGCATATTCCATAAAAAAGTAATCTTATAAAGTTTAATTTTACAGTGTTTCTTAAACCTATTTCTACTTATTCACTATATGCAGAGGGTATCTGCAAAGGAATTTAATACTTAACATAACACTTTTCTTCACCGACATTAATGCCAAATTTTCTCTTTACAGTCATTGTCTTCTCCCTTCTGTAAGCCTAGAAGAAGAAAAGCAAATGGATTTAAGGTTTCCAAAGAGTCTCATTAAAATGTAAAGTCCAAATATCCGCATCATTTTTTCCGTGATTACTTTAGGACTGTTGTGGGATTTTTCCTGTCTAGGCATTCGTCTTCCATAACATTTTAATATCCTTGAGAAAACTCTGAACTGAGCTTAACTTGTTGTCACTGGTGATAGCGGTGCATCTGTTTTGCATTAAGGGAATGCAAAATTGAGCACAAATGAATTAAAGACCACTTACTTTTCAAAAGGCGTTTGTCGGAAGAAACACCAGCAAATAAAAGCTATTGACAGGAAATCCTGTGCAAGTCTTTAGGATAAGACAGTCCAGAAAAACCTCTTGGGACAGTCTCACTTGTTTCCCCTTGCAGCAGAATTTACTACCCAAAATCATATTTGCAGTCAATGGTCAAACAATCAATTATATTTTAAATAATCTTACATTACACACATTTGTCTTACATGCCCCGCCTTTCATTTAAAGCCAGAAAAAACTGCTACAAAATTCATCATCAAGTAAGAGCTTTCATTAACTTCAAGAGATGACAAGTAGTTAGGACCTACAGATGCCACAACCTGTTCTTATTACCAGGTTCAGCATGTACTCCAGGTCTTTGGCTGGGCAGTGTAAGTTGCCCTCCCATTACAGTCACTTCAACTGGCTTTGATCTTAATAGATTTTTATCAAGCTACTTGTCGTTTTAACAAGAGCTGTGTAGAAAACCACGTATCTGTGGTACCAGAAATTCTGTGCCCCTAATTAATTAGGATGTGTTCCCCCCACAAAAGCTGGAAGGATGACATTTGCCATGAAAGTTCTAGTTCTTTCACAGACAAAAGGCTCTGCGTGCCCACAATCATCCTAACAGTCCTCCACCACATCTATCCCAATTTCCACTCATCTTTCTTGGGCACACTTGCCCAGAACTGGGGGGGGGGGGGGGGGGAATCCTGATGACTTCGTAGAAATTTGACAGGTCTCCTGGGAACAGAGGTGCTCTCCTGCTCCTGAAGTAGAGACATCCAATTAATTTGTAATGCCGAGCGGTTGCTTTGGTGCTGGCAAGGATCAAACCCTACAAGTCAGAATTCACTTCTGTTCCCTACTGACAGGACTATGCACTCTGAAACCCAGCATGCCATGGCTACAAATAACACCGACCATATCCACTCTTCATATGGGAACACCCACATGTAAGACAGTGCAGTGGATCTGGGCGCTCCCGATACATCCAATGCTTTCCAGAACATCAGATGAGCTATACAGCACCCACGCACAGCAGTTTCGATGAGGTGGGAGGGGAAGAGGCATGTCTTCTTTCACAAGAAAGATCCTTCTGGTAGAACGCACCCTGTGCGGCTTCAGCGGTGTGACTGCAGAGAAAACTGTAGGAAATAGGATCGTTACTGCCTGCAAAGGAAGCTGTTTTCACTAAGATGATTGTAGTTACAAAGGAAGGGAAGAAAGAGGAGAAAAATATTCATCGCTGATTTCAAACAAATGCCCAAACCTTCACAATAATTTTGTATAAATTTTCATCCACAGGCTCACAGTATTTTGTAATACTTCAGCTCTTTGCACTAGCAGAACTAATTGGGGTTTCAGCTGAGGGTCCGGTAATAAAATATTTCTTTTTCAAGAACATCCCTTGCCAGAGCTGGCAACGTCAGACTTCACAAACACAATCAGTGGCAGGACTGAATCCCGCCAGGCTTCAGGAGTGTTTATTTGGTGTCAAAAATTCAAAAGGAGGAAGTATTTATGCAGCAGATAAAGTAGAAAAGCACATCTGAAACAACAAAAGATCTTACTTAAAAGCAGTTGAACTAAAACAGTTTACTGGCACTTGCAGCTGTACAGCATCTACCTATACAGCATTTTCAGTGTCAGGAGCTAGATGCAACAGACATAATTAATTTTCTGTTTTCATAAAATAGTGTAAACATCCTCAGTAAAGTAAGCAGCAACTTCCAGATTCCGAGATTTAAACCAAAACTTAAAGTTAATCCTTTTAGTCCTCATAAGTGTATGTCGGAAGGGTGACAGGAAAAAAATAAAAACTCAGTGATTGCAAAGAGCAGTATGTACAGAAAAAGGAGATGCGCTCAGGTATTTTGTGACACAGAAGGAACTCTTTCCCTCCACAGCTGCCCATTTTAGGGCCACCAGACTAAATTCTGACCTTGCTAGAGCCCAAGGGTTGGCAAACATTCTCTAACAGGGGCCAGAAAGTCTCCTTCTGAAATTATACTTTGAATCCCTCCCTCAAAGATCTGCACAGAGTTGTTCTCCAAAGCATCTCACCTGTTCAGCT
The DNA here is from genome assembly GCF_947461875.1 of Haliaeetus albicilla. Taxonomy (NCBI): domain Eukaryota; kingdom Metazoa; phylum Chordata; class Aves; order Accipitriformes; family Accipitridae; genus Haliaeetus; species Haliaeetus albicilla. The sequence continues at coordinate 1,253,293 of NC_091506.1, read as the reverse complement.
GCTGAACCTGGGGTCTCCAAGCCCTTCCACTGCATTGCATTTAGAACTACGCTATTTTACCACTAGTGCTGTATACAGTATCCTTCAACTACATTAGAGCCCATTATACTCTCTGTCACCATAAAAATGCCACTTCATAATACACTCAGGCAGGATGCTTTACTGTTTACGACAGATGGCAGAACTAAACATGCTTTAAAATGGTTTAAATTGGGAAAAATCTTCCTCTCTCTGGCCATCACACAATTCATTTTCTTGGGTTAGTGTGCAGATAAAGTGGTAGCAGCAGCTCTAAAAATGAGGCATCTGTTGAAAGGCAAGCTTTTCTTGAAGTGCTGCACATCAGTTCACAAAACTTAACGTGCTGCCGCTGCTCAGCACAGCTGTCCTCACGAGGCAGCAGACCTAACACCACTGCAGAAGCAGCACCCACACAGGGAGGTTTGCAGCACAAGGACCAGCCAGTCTTTCTGAAGCAGGGCTCAAGTAAGAAGTTGCTCCGATGGTGCCCAACAGCCTGCACCTGCCAGCTTTCTTTCTGCCCTCTCTGGCTAATAAACCATAAGCTGGACTAGTCAGCAGCACAAAAGGTTCGCTGTAGCAAGGATTAATTTCACTTTTTTGTTCTAAGACATTGCCGATCCTGAGATCAGCAGCCTTTTATGTTGGATAGACTTCCTCAGATGCTGAAGGCGCATTTACTGCGGCTTAAGTAGTAACTATATAGGGCAGTTAAGTTTTTTTTCCTCATTTCAAGTATGAAGAACAGTAACAACTTCTCAGGCTTGGATGGGTCTTCGGTCTGGATTCAGCAGTCTACTGACACCCTTGAGCAGTCACAGTAGCCCACAGCTATATCCCTAATGCTCAGAGAGTGGTTTTGAAAGAATCTACAATCCTGACTTGCTCCCCAGCCCAGCTGGCTCTGACAGCCAGAGGCAGGCTGTCGGACCTGCCTGCTGATGCAGTGAGCAGCTGAGCTGTGCTTAGCCCTGCAGAGCCTGACATGCACCAGGAGGTGACCTGGGGCTGCACCTGTGGGTTTGTTGTCCTTACAAACAGCATACCTGGTCCTAAGGACAGCCTCAGGGATCCCCTCAGGAATCCCACTTAGTGGGATTAACCCAAGAACTTAAAGCTAGACATGTGCTTAAGCGTTTTGATGAGTCATGACATCAATTCTCTTTCTTGCACCTATTTGGGTTCCAGTTACTTGATAAATCTTACAGTGCTGCTTCTACCATGTATTTTCCCCCCATCTTTACCCTTAAATACAAAATGAAAGAGCCATTTGCTCATCTGAGCAATACTGACATGTCAAATTTGCTCAAACAACAAGGATCAATAGCATGCAAAACTCAAGAGACCTGCCAGGACATGGAAAAATATAATAAAGATCAAGGTGACAGCAGGTTTTAATTATGTGAGAGGAGAAGGTATGTTCTGTAAGGTCTTTGCAATTTGAGACTATAATCAAAATGTCATCAGCCTGCCTCTTGTATTTTCAATCTCTTAGGAAAATGACTAAAACTGGTGTAACATTTTCAGATTAATTTTGATGCTTCCATCAGAAAGCCTGACATTTGGCTAATGTCAGACATCACCTACATTGTCATTTGATTTCTCTCTTCCCCCTTGGGTGTCACTATACTAATGACCTAGAGGTGGTAATGAAATGAACAGATTAAGGACAGAACTTTTGAAAATGAAGCAATATATGGTTTGACATTAACATGCCACTCGTGGAAATGTTCAGAAATGTATGTTATTTGCCAAGCCATACGACACAGGTTATTTAAAAACTAAGTGTAAACATCCTCGTCATTTACCCAATTAGATGATGATCCAATTTGCTTCAAGTACTGTAAGAATTTGCATCAGAACACAAGGTATCTGTGAGGAACACCAGAAAGTCTCTAAAGTTTTACAGTTATATCACTGTCTCCAATGTAGGAAGACGCAGATTTTGCCCTCCCTTCCACATGAAACAGCATGCAAATCACAAAGTTTCTGTGCTCTCAGCCTACATACTCCTGGTATATAATTAGCCCCCTTCCTTCCTTTGAATCTCTTGGGAGTTTGAGATCAAATAACATGCCAAAAAATATATGAAAAACTTTCTCTGTCTCCTTCCATGAAAAATCTTGTAGCACCATCATGATACATGAGGAGAGAATAACTCTCACCTTCTTAGCAAAAATACCATAGAAATGTAAGTGTAAGGAATTATTTAAGACCCTTATAAGGAAACATGGTAAAATATGTAAGTGGCATCATGGAATCACAGAAAGGCAAAGCTGAAAAGGACCTCAGAAGATCAGATGGGCAACACTGCTTCAGATGCTCCTGAGAGCACTGCAGGGAATTTCAGCTCTGACCTGCTCCACGCAGTGCTGCAGCATCCCTCGGCACCTTCCAGAGCTGAATCCCTGCAAAGTGCTCTGTGGGCACGGGAAGCCTATCCCAGGTATCATTAGAAAAGCACCCCACTCCTGAAGTCACTGTGGAGAACATGCTGAAACAAGGCAGGAGGGCCCCACAGGAGCATATCAAACCAACCAAGGGCTCCTCCCCTGTATAATGACACCACTGGGAACCGCAAGCCCATTCAGAGTACTACATCCAAAGTAAATCCTCCTGGGGAGCAATTTAGAAGACCCCAATATGACAGGAGAGAGATGAGTTAAATACCATTTACCACCTGCAATGTACCATTATTGTTCCTCAATCACTGCACAAGTCAGAACGGTGCCTACTTTCTTTTGTTCTTCAAGTAAATTCAGCCTTATGGCATTTCAGTTTGTTCACATCAGCTCAATGCAGTACTGTAACCCCTTCCTCCCATGCCCAGCCACACTGTTACGCACCTTTTTTCCCTACAGCAAATATCCAGAATTTGTTACAATTCCTTCAGACTCACCGCTGATAACAGCGCCTTGACTATTAACATGGAAGCTCTGCACTCTTAGTGGAGACTGTTCCACACTGTTTTTCCAAGAGGCAAGAATACTGCAGCAGTATGCTGTAATATTAGATAGTACATTACAAGCGAGAGCAATGTGATTATTTCCACTGAAAATAGAACCATTCCTAACTACTCTTTATTAGTATTTTTTTAAAATTCACCAAGCTTCTTCACATCAGTGAAGATTATTGCACTATAACTTTAAAACAAAATGTAGCTATCTTATAACGGTAAGATCTCTTAAGTATTTTCCAGTTACTTCTGCCTGGGGCCTTTCAAGAACTGGGAATGAGAATTCTATCTATGACTTTTTCCCTCTTCTTGATCTTTCTTTGAGGCTCATGTATAGGCCAGGATAGCTGCAGGAAAAATTTTGCTGCTTGCCAAGGTCTTCATTCAAATCACACAGTAGCTTGCCTTTGTCCTCTAACTTCCTAAGTGGAAGCACAGATTATACTTCGAAGTCATTGATTTCCTCTTATTAAGTGTTGAGAAATTCACCTTCCCTCTTCCTCCAAAATGTGTGTTACAAGAGCCCGTGCCTCTAGTTTCAAATGCAGCCCAAATAAACCTCAAGGGAACCCCTACAGTTAAGTGCTGCAGAAGAAGGAAGACAAAGTTTAAATGGAAACAAAAAATACAAAGCACTCTGGTTTGGTTCTTCCTTTTGTTGATGAGTTTATTACTCTGTGTGACATAGTTGTTTGGAAAAAGTGTGCATCTAGGATGAAATTCATGCCTATGAAAAATACTCTTCAGTGTCTGCCAGCGCTAAAGCTTGGCAGCAATAGGAATTTTGCAGAGACAGTTGGCAAAGCATTGACCAGGTACCACCTAGAAAACCATAAGTGCAACGTTCAGCGAGTGCACATTTGCTAGGCCAAACTCACCAGATGAGCATAAGCAGATTTTGGCTCTATTTCTTCCTTACTGGGTAACAAAGATGCATTTCAAACCTAATCTTATAACCTTGAGTTGGGATGAGAAAAGTGAAAGTGCACATACTGCCATTACAAAAAGTCAGAGTCTATTGTGGCTTCAAAGTGTCACCCACAAATCTGCCAAAAGAAGTGACAAATGCTATCATGACATTCCCTATCATGCCATGCATTTGCAGAGCTACACACCTTGCCCTGTCAGTGACACTAACAAGACAGAAACTATTGTCGAAATTACCTCAGTCAAGCCAAATCCAAAACCTCTGGAGCTGACAAAAAAATTTGAGATGCTTCCCATGGAACTATACTGAGCATTGCTGTGAAAAGCAATAGTGGTTACCATGAGATACGCAAAAGACTGTGGTGAAATTACTTACCTTCTAACCCACATCTTTAATATCTTTCAGGTTCCCATTTCACTGTAATAAATACTGACTTACTGAAGCTTGTCAGGATATACAGGACCAAATATGCTACAGAGATGAACCAGACTTTGCCACCACTTGCTCAACCGTCAGCCCTGGGAATCTACATTTTGCTGCTAATTTAGGCCTTCTACAGTAGCAATATCTTTTGAATACTAGAGAACTACAGTGACCCAAAGCTATCGCTCTCCATGCAGGCATCACTCTCTTACCACATTGCTACTTTCCCGGTGAGAAAAGAAGAAAAAGTGTTTCAAAGAGCATCCCAGAAATACTTAAACAGATACCTGAAGGCCAGGAGAGAGCAAAAAGCTATGGAAGTACCAGGAAGCACCACTTACCAACCTCTTTGAAATACATTCTTTTCTATGAACTGTATCTGTTTAACAGGGGTTTTTTGAGGAGATGAGTTTCACCCCATAAAAGTGCAAGTCAGTCATGTAGATCTGACAGCAAAAGCAACTGCCCTGCAAAGCGGTGGGACTCAGAACTAACAAATCAGCAAAACGGGCCTCATGATTTCACAGTCAGCCTGTCTCTCTGAAATACCTTCTGCCTTTTAAAACTCTGATCAGACGGTTCCACCCCCAGGAGAAAGAAGAAAGAAAAACGCCAACAACCCCACGCAGGATTTTGCCACTGCCAGCGAGCTTTCACGGAAGGATGTCAGGAACCAGCGCTGTGGGAAAAGGGAATGGAGCGGGACCGATGGGACACAGCCAGCACGGGAGCTTTCCGAACCCGTCAGCTACCAGCTGAGCCCGGCAGGGATGATGCCACAGGTTGGGGCCACACTGGCAGCATATGGACATGGCGGCTGGAGGGCTGCCCGGCCACCGGCACCGCGGGAGGGACGGTTCTGCTCTTCCACTCAGGCTCCCCGAAAAACGCGTGCAAGATCACACCGAAGAGACTTTCACCGTTTACTCTTCCCAGGCAAAGCCTCTTCGTATTTGTATAGCGGATAAACAATTTGAGGGATTGCATACGGAGCTTTACAAACAAAAACATGCCTTATATTTGCTTTGTTCTTCTCCTGTCAGCACAATAATAAACTGCATTTTAACAGGTGGGGAAACCGAAACAATACAAACAACGTGATTTTCTTACTATCACCCCATAAGGGTTTAGGGAACGACCCGAGCTCTCCACAGCACGGTAGCTGCTCCATCGCGCTCCGGTTTGCCCCCCGTGCCTGCAGCCCCACGAGGGGCCGTGTGCCCGCCAGAGAGCAAGCAAAGCCTGCCTGCTCTGCGCCATCACCCGTAACCGGCTGGTCTGGAGCGCAGAAATCCCAAGAGGAAAAAACCTTTTTCTAACGCTTTTGCTCAAAAGCTGCCGCCGTTGCCCCGCACTGCCCCCATGAGTTGGTAAACAAGCCCCCTACGACCCCCAGCCGCGCCGCGGGCACCCTCCAACAGCGAAGGCGACCCGAGACCACGGCGAGACGTACCGGCGGGCCGCGCCGCTCCCCCGTGCTCGGACCGGGCCGGGCCGTCTCCTCTCCGGGAGGGGCCGCCCGGCTGCGTGCCGAGGCGGCGTGGCCGCCTCAAGGCCGCGGGGAGGCCGAGGCGAGCCCGGCGCCGAGGGGCGGCTGGGCCGCGCTCCGCTCCCCGGCGGCCCCGGGCGGGGGCGCGGCGGCCGTTTTTGGCGGGAAGGGCCCGCCTGAGGCGTTCGCCGTCGGGCGGCTCCCTCAGAGGGGCAGCGGCGGGGGAAACCAGCCGCCCCCGGGTCGGTCTGCTCGGCACAGCTGAAACCGATCTCACCCTGCCGTTACCAACACAGGCGGGTCACAGCCTGGTCCGTGGCGGTGAAGGCGATTCCAGCTGGAGGGGTGGGTGCGCATCTGCCACAGGAGTAAGCGGGGAAGGTGAACACGAGACACAAAATTAATTTGTTTTCCAGGTGGAGGCCTTGCCCGGACTGTGGTTGGTTTGTCGGGGCAGCGGACATCACCTGAAACTGCATCACTTAAAAAAACAAATCTAACACCCCGCCTCGGCACAGTGCTGAATATTAAAGCAAGCAGCTCGGACAGGTACAGCTGGTCCTGGCAAGTGTCAGAAATGTATTTAATATTTGCAGCAAAATGACCCGTACCATAACAGGCACATTTTGCTATGTCATACAATAGCTCACATTTCGGCTACTCTTCTGAGACACAGCCAGCTTTTGTCTTTCTTAAATGTAGGAGTTTTTATACTGTTACACAATCTCATTTTCCCTTCAAACATTTCATAAAAGTATTTTTGATTCTTTAGAAACATGAGGCACTGGCAGACTAGAGTAAAAACCCTCTGTTTTTTTAGAGGGTAGTTTCTGTAAAATCACTGCTCGTGATTATACTTGAACACCTGGTGCTGTTTGGAGAAAAGGCAGGCGCCGACCTTCCCTGCGCCTTGCACCAAAGGAGTGTTTGGAGAGCAGGCAGATAGAACCCTTCAGAGAGTTAACTGAAGTCAGTGTTGTGAGCCACAGGTTTAAAAAAGTTGGAATAAGCCATTCTTGTTGCAAATACTGAATGTTTAAAAAAAAATGCTGCAAGAACTGTGATTGGCTAATGGATAATGCTTAATTCCTTTGCTCTTGCTCTGCACAGAACAATTTGAGGCTAGATTATCCAGCAGTATCGTTGGACTAGATGACCTTATGGGTCTTTTCCAACCTAAATGATTCTATGAATACAGTAAATAATAAAATTTAGTTTTTTTAATCTTCCTGTGGTAGTAGCCATGACATGAGGCATTTTTCTCATGCTGTGAGGCATAGTAGTTTACTACCACACAGGACAACTTAAGTCTCTGCGTTTTAGATCATCAGTTCTTCCTAGGTGGCTGTTTCAAGCAGAAGGCCTGTACCTTAAACGTTACCATCATAAGTGAAATGTCAACGACAAGCAAGGGAAAATAAAGGAACAGGATAGTAATCTGGGGATTTAGACCTGAAATCTCCAAAGTTCTTCTGCTACCAACACTTCCCTGGCAGGATGGGAAGTTTCATTCTAGCACATGCCTCTTTGCATGATGATGATTTGTCATCGTGAACTCAAGGGGGCTCATTAAGCCTCAGGTAAACACAGATCTTAATATATATGTATTCTAAAATGGTCTTGTAGGCTGTACCACTAAGCCAGCAAAAAAACACCAGCATGCAAGTGAGCTACTGTGCTGATACAAGGAAGTCTCCAAAATGAAATAATCATAGCTAGTGACCTAATGTTGAGCAAGAAGCTGATGTGTTTTGGTATGGTATTTGAGAAGAATCTGTGGGTATATGAAAAGAACAGAGTAATGTTTAAAAGTTCATATGCCCTTCAGTGTCAACACACATTGCAGAGACAAATTAACCCAGGTTTTCTCTAATTTGTATATCTATGTTATATTTCATGCATATATGTTTGAATGTTAGAGAACTAAAAAGAAATTAGTGGATTTAGTAAACCAGAGCAAATGATCTCAAATTGGTTTTGGGGATCTGAGCCTGGGTTTTGTACAGGTGAAAGGAAGAGTACAGGGAATTTAGAGTTCAAGAAGCTTCTTTTTAAAGACAACATTCTTTTCCCCATTCCCTGTAGGGTTCACATGTGTCACACTTCATGCTAATTAAAATAAAATCTGAATTGATAAAGGCAGGGACTGAATTTGGGCTGAATGCAAAGACTGACTCTTGAATTAATCAAGTTTCATATTCAGTATGTAAATAAAGGAGGGAAGTGTCTCTGAAATATGTTGCTCTCAATACATAGGGGATTCAGAGGAGGAGAAGAACGTTAAAAAGAAGAATCTGACAGATTTGAAATTTTCAGCTGAGGGGCAACTGCACAGGCAGCTTTTCAATACAAACAATAACCCCAGACAATTAGCTCTGGGTTCAAAAGTGATACAGAAAGGCATTTCAGTATCATAATTTCAGTTATTATGGAAATAATTAGGCATCTGCCTGGCACAAAAATCTGCCAAAGGACAAAAACGTGAAACAGGCATGAGAAGAGCTGCAGTACAGCACATAAGAAGCAATGATGTGGCATTTCTTGGGCCCTTCTTCATAGGAAGTTCTCCAGAAAGATTATCTTTTCTTCAGAATTTCTTCTGTTTCATATTGGCTATGACAGTATGTGCTACATTACGTATATGTGGAGTGGTAATCAAACTGCAGCGTATCTTGAACATAGTACAAACACCTCAACACACCAGTGATCATCAGTCTAAGAAAACCAAAAATTATTCCATAATTTAGCAACTCATCTAGCTATTGGGTCTTTCTTCTCTTCACTTTTGTGAAGCCAAAAGTTGTTACGGCACTGAGAAATCTAAAGGCTAGGAACTCTCAATTAGTAGGAAAGTCATGCAAATATTTGTAGAAGAGTAGAAAGATCACATTTTGCTGGGGAAGAAGCATTTGCTTTTTAATTCATGCATAATATGATCCTTGAAGGCAGTACTATAAGCATGACTTGGGTCTTACACAAAGGAACTGAATCACAGTGGTGAAGAGGCACTTCGTTTTCTATGCCAGTCCATTTTTTCCCTTCCATTCTGAGACTGCCAGTAAAGAGTTAATTGGTGGCAACTGTGATAGTAACCGCTCTACTGTAGAAAATGTCTTCCAGGGACTCCACAAACACCATCCATTCATTATTTTGCATAGGCTGCCTAGGAGAAGATGGATGCTAGCACTTGGTCAGTAGTGACATAGATCAGATTGAAAACAGTGACCTGCAGGTGAAGTGTTATACATTTTATCACCTATTGAGTCAAATAAAGAATATGTTCTGGAGAAAGGATATTACTGTTATTGGTTCCAATGTTTATTTAAAATACCTGTCTACCTCCCTTTGGAAAAGAATGGGCAATTATCACAAGGAGTACAGTTGCAAATAAATAAATAAATAAACATATCCCGAGAATAAAGTAATTTCATCCTATTTTACAGCTCAATACCTGTGAACTTGTCACAATGTGCTGCCAACACACTCTATTTGTGCTGAGGACGTGCCCAGTTACTAGACTCCAGAGTTTTGTGTAAGTAACATATTTACATGCAAAAAGCCTGCTTTCATCAAAAACTGATTTTACCCTTGCAAAGTGTCGGCCACCAGCTGTAATAAGCATTGAATTGAATGTAAACTGGTCATTTCCCACCTGGTGTTGAATTACAAAGAGTAGAAATTGTGAATGAAATTACTGGATAATTTATAGAGATAATTAAAATTAAAATTAATTTAATAATTAAAGTTTATTTTTCTTTCACACTCAAGCCTCATCAGAAAAACACATCATCTGCACGATTAAGAGGAGAACATTCCTATTGTTTTCTAAACACACAACCTGCCAATCATGAGAATTAAAATGCCCTTAGTACAAGGGTTTTATGGATGGTTGTGATGAAGTATGAGATGTATTTATTCATGTCTTTGCCATGCAAGAATAAAACAAATATACCATTGTTACTGAGAGAACTATAGACCATCCAGGCACTCCATAAAGAGACACAAATAGTACTGAATAATAAAAATGGCAAGAAAATTTGGATACGACAGTTCACTGTTCCTACTAGGTTATAATGTGAAGTGCTAAGGTATTAAAAAACAGGTGATTTGTTCAGAATTTCTAGCAGTACTTCCTAAACTCGGATGTATGGGGGTTTGCTTCTGTGGTAGAGGGATGAGGGTTTGTGTTCTAGGACTTCCTAAATATTTTTTAGTTTTCCATAATTCAAAGCATTGAAAAAGGTAGTCTGCCTTTTCTTGTGTATACCTTTTGAAATCCTGTCTGTCATTAGAGAAATTCATACTGCTAACTGTGTATAGCCATATGGGATAACAGAAGGCATTTTGTGAATCTAGAAACTAGATGTATTTGGAGTTTTTATCAGGAGAGAATTCTTTGTGCAGGGATAGAGAGAGAACAGGAGCTGTTCAATGCAGATTTATTTTGTCTTGCTGTTACAGAACACATAATAGCACTCAGTATTTGACAGGATATAGTGGTCAGTACTGCAGAAAGTGTTCTGGGTTGTATTATCCTTTGGATAAAATTCCAGATCAACTGCCTTCAACAAGAAGGCAGGTTTTTCATTGGTTTCAGATAAGCTAGAAACTCACCTGGTGCATAATGAATTGTGACATCTTAGTTTGGTTCTTGCAATCTGGTTATTTGTATGTGGAATATATCTATGAAAGGCACTGGCCGTTAATAAAACAGAAAATGACACAAACAGCACAGGCAGCATCATCTGATGATTCATTGGACTGAGAATCGGGACATGCAGGCTCCGTGACTGCAGATAATGACAACAGTGTGAAGGGATGTTGCATAATTTTTCAGGTGCTGTCACACCACTTGCATGCAGGAGAGCACGGCACAGGGCTGCCAGAGCAGCGTCCTGCTGTTTGTTTAGATTAACCCTGCACTGCTGTAGTATAAATGGTATAGTAGAATGATGAAGACTACCCTGTGCTAAGTTCCTCCCTCTAGTTATGGATGCATCTTTTATCAAATAGTTATGCCTTTTCACAGTTAAAAACAGTAAAAACTTTAAGATTTTTTTTTGCTGGAGGCAGGGAAACATCCAGTAGATAAAGGAACCAGTCGTGTTCTTCACCTTTCAGAAGGGAGAAAGAAAATTCCCTTAATGAAATCCACCAGGTTTGCTGCACGGACATCATTAGCAAAAGCAGATTCCTGGCTGTCAGTTAGACAAATTCGCTCTTTCTAGCAGGATCCCCTACAGTATTGCCTCTGTAATTGCAATGGAGTGGGGTTTTTTGGTTTTGATTTTTAATATCAAGGTAAAAGAACCTTAGATTTTTAAAATTAAATTTACAATTCAATGTTGTAGTTGAAGCAAACAGGAAATCTTATGGGAAAGGGATAATGGCTTCATGATTCTGTGTGAAATGTCTGCATGCATGATGCATAAAGGCCATTACTCTATTCAAGTCTCTTGGAGACTCATTTCTCCAGAACAAGCTTTCAGACTTTTTCCCCTGGACATATCTGTACTTCCCAACCATCAGGGTCACAGTCTCTACTTATAGAGTCCTTAACAGAAAAAAAGTAAGTCCTTCAAGAGAGGGGAGTTTTATAACTGAAAGTCTATAATTAAACTGAACTGTGACACCAATAATCATACTGCACAAAACATGAGCTGAAACTGTAAACTTGGCAAGGAAAGCACGGCTCAAGGGATGGGGTGGAATTTAGAACTTTTCTCCTCCCTTCGTCTCTGGTTGAAACACGGCTCAAATCAGAAACAGCTAAAAGTTATTTTTATTTCAGGATTATTTGATGGGTCTTTGTAAATAAATACTTTGTCCAAATCTCATTGAGGTCAGTAAGAGCTTCTCCACTTACTTTATGTGTCTTTGAATGAAAAAAACTACTGGTAGTCAGGTTCACATGCAGCTCGATATATCTCATACCAATTATCTCATTTACTGGCAGTTTAAGCAGAAATGTTACAAAAGCTGCACCTCTCACCTACAGAATTACTTGTACAATTACAGGTCACATGGTGTGGACCATTTTCATGCTTTTTCCCTGAATAAATACTTCAGACCATGGACAGTCTCCAAACAAAGCTACAGTCCATCCCTGTGTTCACCAAACACTTGTTGAATATTCACGTGCTCTGCACTTTGCAGAGTTGCAGTCTAAACAGATGGGTCCTGTAATGGTAAAGGAAACACGTTCATATCTGGGAATCCTGACAGTTAGATCTCTTTGATTTTGAGATTTCTTTATGATCCTAACCTTTAATTAAACTTGTAAGAGGCAAAGGAGAACCAGTATGCTAAAAGACGGCAGAAGAACAATAGTGTTTGGAGAGAGGTTAGTGAGGCAGGACAGAAGGATATGGTTTTCTCCACTGTAGATGTACCTGCTGTAATGGCATTTGCAAGGAGAGCGGTGTTAGGAGTCAAATAACATCTAATGTAATCTCACCAGACAAGCCTATTCATTATATTTTATCTCATTAGCTTTTCTTCTTCCAAAAGCTGAATAAATGCAGTGTATACAGATAAAGAATGACTTATTTTAATCAAATTTTATATAAAAAGTATCTATGCAAACTTGCAGGAACATGTACAAAATGCACTTCATCAATGTCAAAAAATCCCCAGATAATCAGACTCTTGATCTTATATTTTTTCACTTCCCGTGGTCTCCCTGCTGCAGAAGAGGACTGGGAGGACAGCTGGGTCTTGCAGCATGACTTAGGTGATCAGATCTGGGCCACTTTGGGAAGTGAATTCTGGAGTAGGCTTGACATAGACTGCTGTAGTAACTCCAGTTCACAACTTCTCTGCTATGGCAGGTGGAGGGAGGTGATATCTAAAGCAAAGAGCCTAAATCATTTAGTAACTCTTAACTTTTCCTGTCAATGAAGTGGTACCCAACATAGTTTGCAAGGAATAGGAATAATGCAGGCTCTCCCTGACACATTGCTCAAAATGCAGACACCTGAATACAGCAATTTCAAAAAGTCCTAAGGTATTATTAAGTACCAAACATATTTTAATAATGCAGCTCATCTCCAGTGTATATGCAGACTTGAGTGACTCACACAGAATAGACCCATATTGTATAAAATATTAATGTGCAGATGTCATAATGAACCAAAATTCATAAGCCCAGCACTATTAACCTCACGGAAAAGGCATAAGTCTGTATCTTAACTCTGAACCTAACTGAAAATCTAAAGTTGGTAAATAGTTCTTGTCTTCATGGTGCAACTATTAAAGTTTAAAAAAACCTAAGAAATTAATCCCTACATCCCAAAGTCTGTGTTTGACATCTTATACATTGAGCACAGATAAACCAATAGAATGACTCAATAGAATATTGTAGAGGCAAACTCTTTTCCCCTAGGAATAGTATTTTAAAGGGGAGCAAAATAGCCCCATATAGCCAAATGCAAAAATATTTTTCCAAGCCACTGGTTTTAAAGTCTTACTCCCCCAATGGTATGCAGCTGTTGTTCTCCAAAACAACTAGTATATGCTTTCTTCTTTTTTTAATCCCCTCTGCTAGAGGAGAAGAGAAGTTCTCCATGAGGGAAGAAACAGTAGTCTTGCAATATTATTAGAATTATCTATACCCTCCTTTAGTATATTAATTTATACTTCACAATGACATAGAAGTACTTTTTCAGTATTTAATTCAACTAGGTGACTGAACATTTTGCTCAGAAGGTTTCTGATGTTTTTGTCAGCTGCATAAAAGAAAGACAAAACAAAGTTTGAAAAAAGACATCAAGAAGCCATGTCTCTATATGCCTATTCCCCATCCTTGAGAACGTTAATGCTTCCATAACGCTGTGTCACTGAACAGTGGACTAGTCATTAACTGTGAAGAAAATTCTGAGTCTTACAGAGAACAAACTCATAAATCGCCTATTATCAACAAGCAGCACTACAGAAATTAAACTAATCATAATTTTTTTTTACAAGGTCATTTTTAATTGATGTTGTTTAAGCCCAGAAGTAAAGCACTTTCTCAAAGGGACTAAGTAAATTATTTAATAACCATTTATAATATGGTTACTTACTCCTTTTCAGTTTACTTATCTTAATTTTTTTGCTATGCTACTTTCCGTTTCATCCTATTGCTCAACTTCATGGTAGAGCAGTTAGAGCCAGCTGACCGGCACCTTTGCAGCAGCAGCATTGTGAAAAGAGCATCGGCCACTCAACAGAAGTTCTAAGCAGCAGCATTTTCATGTCTGGATTTGGGGGAGAAGCCTGCAAAACCTGACATCTCTAACTGCTCCACAATCACCGACTAGGTGCTAACAAGGAAGCAATGGTTTTTGTCCAGCAATGTTGTTCTTTGTCCAGAAGACCTGGAAGAGAAGAACAAAGAGCTTAGGGGACAGTTCTAGTCACAGTTCCTCGCCACTTCCACTCACGCTTAAGACAATGTACCAGTGCTCCTCAGGTTACACTGCCTTGTCGCCATCTCTCTGCTCAAGAGTAAATTTTATCTCAAAATTAAATAAAACAGTTGAGAAAAACCTGCATGAGTACTCACCTTCTGAATTGGTAAGATGGAAAGACCTAGTAGTAAAAAAATAATTTTTATATATTTTGTCCTGACAGGTCATTACTGCAACCTGTTATTCCTGTCTGTTAGTTTGGGGTATTTCCCCCACCCTTTCCCTATTTTGGGTGAACAAATCACCCGTGCAAATCTGTCTTAGGTAAAAAACAGACAGGGAAGGACCCAAACTTCAGTGTCCTCTATGCAGCTTCAGCTGTCCGCTCCTGTGTATGCCTGCTACAACTGAAAAAGCTATCATATGCTTTTATGGATGGCACACTGCTGATATTTCATTGGATTTCTCCCTTGTAGATGTTAAGTCATTCAGGTATAAATCAAACTGCATCCACTTTAATTTCTGGCTTGTTTCTGTAGGTGCCTTTTCCAAAGCCAAGGGAAATAAATGGAAATCTCCTTACTGATGCTGAAAGGCTCTGGGCCAGGCCCTGAAATATGCTCATCAGTGCAGCCACTTTATTTTGGCAATGATATATCAAGATCTTAAAGTACTCCTATATATCTTACTATTAAAATTAACTTGTTACTTCCTTCGCACTAGGCCACCTGATCCCAGAATGAAGCTCTGCTCTTTACTGGAATGAAGATAAAAAGGGTGTTTTTGGTACTGCTTCTGATGCAGAAACTAAGAGGTTTGTATCTCCTGTAAGCAAGCAGGAGATGGCTGGCTGAGCCCACATATATCTGGATTCAGTTGTTTTTCAACAGCAGCCAGTTCCTCATAATGTCAGTCAGGACATTCAACCAGTAGTGAATTATAAGGGTGCAAGATCAGTGTGACTTCTATCCCTCCTCTGCGGCAACAGCTACTTCTAGATGGAAGCACAGGATAAGCTAAATTTCATCTGGATGACAGAATAAACCTGAATCATTTCTGGGTCCAAACATCAAAGGGTCAAATTACTAAAATCGTCCCCCAGCACTGAGAGCTGTGGCAGCTAATTGCTTCCATGAAGCCGAAGAAAATTCCCTCTGTCTTCGCCATTCGCAGCTACAGAAAATTGCTGCTCATCCAGCTGCAAATATCTGACAGGCAGTCAGACAGCACCTCAGGGACAGAAGGTTTTAAAGCAAAGTATAGCTATGTATCAGTGGCATGTTCATGAGAAAATTCACAATGTGCTGACAATCCAGATCTCCTAGTAGCATCACGTAGTCCAGATAACATAAAAGCCCCAAATAAAAGGTGCCCCTGGGGTATGGAAAAGTTTCTTTGCAAGAAGAGACTAAAATATTCCTGGATACAAACCTACCAGAGTCCAGCAAACACCACCAAATTCAAAGGGCACTAATGGGTGTGCCACAAATTCACATCGCCCTGAGAGTGTTTGTAATCTACAAGGTCAAATGCAGCAGGTACATTTTAAATAGAAAAGGAGATAAAACATAAAGGCAAGTTCAAACTGTATTTGAATTCAAACACGGAAGGACCCAACAGCTACTGAATTTCAACAGGATTTATGTGACTCCAGCCTTTAGACTCCTTTGAAAGCCTTATGAATAACTATCCCCCAAAAGTGTGCTCACGTACAAGTAACTTGCTTAAGTAAATACCTTTAAATCAGGTCTGTTCAGCTCTGTTCAGCAGGCACATGTCCAGTGGCAGAAAATTTCAGAACGCAAGTAAGTATGCAGCTACAGAAGTGTTTTAATTAGAAACAGTACAACACTATCACATGGATATTTTCTTTAAACCTTTCCAAGATATTTCTCTTCCATATTCCTTGCAGGTATACCAGCTCAGGGTATAGTGCGCTTATTTTAAGAGGCTGTTCATATAAGGTGGATAGGGAATTGACAAGTGTAAGATTAAAAAAAAGATTAAAAATTACAGAACAAAACCAAACATATCTCATGAGTCTCTATCCCTTGAATCTGAGAGCACAGTTAATATTTTTTGATCTAACCGTATCTTTGGGAAGAAGTTCTCTGGTCCCGCGCTCTAACTGAGCTATGCCCTATCTATGTTAAACAGCAGACCTCTGTCACCTGCACAGAAACTGCCAGGAAACTGTCTGCAGGCTGCCGCTGCAGGCACAGCTCCTCCCGACAGCCGGCATTTCCAGTCCTAACTGTGATGAAGGATACACAAGTATTTTTAACATACGAACCACAGCTTCAAGGTGAGATGCTGCTACCAATAAAGTACATGGAGAAATGAGTTCTGCCATTCACTGCAATGGCAAGCAGATTTCTCCTAAGCCTTCAGTATCTCCTTGTAGCCATGTATGTTCCTGTATATTATTGCTGCAATACAAGCATCTATTGTAATCCCTGATCTTCACGTAGAAGCTTCCTGGAAAGTTTTCCTGCAATACATGTTTCATCTAAATCTGGAAAGATATTTGATAGAAATTCACAGGAAGACATTTTAAACCATTTGAAGATACTGGGGCTGACTACTTTATTCCCAGAAAGACTGTCATGCTAAGATTTTCTCCCCTTCACGAATATCACAGAAATTCACAAAGAATTAAATTCAGCCTCTGATATGCAGCATGATTGGAATGGCTCTGCCAAGAAAAGTGTTGTATATGCTTTATATAAAATTAAAAGTAATTTTGAGGATAATTTCATGGTAGTCATTTAGTAACCACTAATATTTTAGCAGAATTAAGGGAAGTTTAATCCTTTAGGTGATACCACTAGGAAATTGGATAAGTTAATATTTTGCTACTGTGGGGGTCCTCCCTCTGAATTAAGACTTACATTCTCAGGCTGTTGCTGGAGTGGTTTGCAGGAACAAGAGTGGAAATACCTCCCTCGAGAGTCACCTAGCAAAATCCCCTGAAGCAGAATGAGGCGTCTCATCATTGACAACACGAAGGCAAAGAATATGCTGCTCTCTAAATCAGTGCTGTGGAGATTCACAATCTACAAGATGTAAAAGGACTCAAGGAAGATGACATTTATATTGCCTTAAAATGGTTGGTCGCAAAGGCAATGCAATTGAAGCAGCACTTGCCCTCAGCAAATTCTGTGAAAGGCCTCTAGCATTTTAAAAACAAGATGGTGAAAGAAAATGTCCAGAAAAGCAAAATTCATTTGGGTTACTGTCTGTAGGGATATAGCATCACTGCTTGAGGTATTAACAGCAATCTGAAAAATTCTGGAGGATGATACAGATGGTACCATTGAAAGTCATACACTGTCTGCCCCAGCTAGCTGTCCTGTCTGTCTGCGTGACTGAAGACGCCTTTGGAAGGCAGAAGGAGTCACACTCATTTCTGTGGGACAGATTCTCTGTTGAAGCAGTCAGGTGCCACTGGATTTGTATAATGTACTTCGTAGTTGTGAACCATGCAGAATTTAGCATGCATTTTAACTTTCACTTCTGTAAATCACTAGGAATAAAAGTAGATTTAAACAGAAACACTTTGCAGCTCTAACAAAGTTTGCCAGCCTATTCTTCTGTTCATTATTTTCATTTTCTGCCTGTTTTGCTTTCATAATTCATATTCTATCTTGCTCCTCACAATCAAGCTTCCTTTCTTCCCATTCCCATTCCTTCCTAGACAACTCTCTTCCCCTTATCTTCCATCTTCTTTCATATACATAGTGGCTTACAGCACAGAGTAAGTAATAAGGAAGTTTTCCTCAAAGACTTCAGAGATTTTTGTGCCTCTGACACAACTTTGTGTTCTTCTTCCTTTGTATTATCCAAAAAAAGCTGTTTGCATCCTTTGACCCAGGAAAGGATGAAGCAGGAAGGCTTACAGTGCACCTTTCAAGAAAACACCTAAGTGTTGTCAAATCAAGTGCCTAAGCTTTGAGCATCTCATAGTGATGGGGAGAAAACAATTTATATCGACATTCCTATTTCTGCATCCCGGGTGACTGTCAAGGGTTGCAATTCTACACTCTGTATTTTGGGGAACAGAGCTCCTGCTGACTGAATTTACTGCACCATATTGAACAGGAGGACAAAGGCAGGAGCAGCATAAGAATATGTATCCACTCATCTTCCTGCTGAAGAATGCTCCTGGCTGGTTGTCTGAGGGGATGACATTGACAACATAAGGAAGTAAACCTTTATCAGCAGGTCTCCAGCCAGCTGGTATTTCTGGTTTTGAACAACTGCACCGAAGCTGCCAGAGCAACCTTTCTATTTCAATTTTTCACACTCCCATGTGTGCATTTTTTATCTTGATGAAGTCTCACCTCCCCAACCCAGCCATACGCAGGCTGCAAGTCGGGACTGAAGCATCCTGGAATTCTTTTCAAGCTTGAACAGGGTGAAAAGTGGTGGAAGCATGAAACAGAGAGTGGTCACATGCATGGCAGCTCTCAGCGGCCCAGCCAGCTCTGCCGACCCTTCCTCAGCCAGACTGGGACGGTTACCCACTCCTCCTGCTGCTGCTGCCCGAACCAGCTGCACAGGAGGGAAGAGCTCTGGGGAGGCAGGTCCCAGCACCCCCAGTGCTCCCAGCCCACAGGAATGGCACTGGCCCCACTCGGGCTCCGGCTCCGGCACCAACCAGCACAGAACACAAGCTAGAAATGCACAAGATCCGGTGTTCAAAGTACATCTCCTACAGGTTAAAAGCAGCCTGAGAAATCACGTTCCTTCTGCGCACACCTAGTTTGTTCCCAGCACTTGTTCTCCGCTGGTGGTGTCCTTTGTGGTCAAGAAGCAGTACTGAAGAATTCTGCTGAGTTCATTAACCTGATCAGCTCTGGGGGACTTGCGTGATTTTGTGAATATAGAGCGAACAGTTTTGGGGGTGGTTTTCTACTGCCACTCATAAGGTTACCAAATATATTCAGGTTTACTCAGATGCTCAGGTCTTTGTCAAGTCTATGAAGCCTTGTAACACTTATCTGGAATTTCCAGATATCCCACAGTACCCTGAAAAAGTATTTCTAATCAGGTTGCGTGTCATTTGGAAACCCCAGCTTGCATTCACTGCATGTGCCAGTCAGCTATCTGGGCAGGGCACATGCAATTAAAACTTGGTCTCTGCAGGAGGTGCTGAACAAAACTATCGTAATTCATTTCTCTATTATTTTCAAGGACCCAAAGAAAACAAAGGGCTTAATTCAACTCTGGAAGGCAAACCAGCCCATTGACTTTAGGGGGGAGCAGAGCTGGAATTAAAATGGAATTTTTAAACTGCCATAGACCAGATGTTTTGTGTTATGGCTACAATAGCTTCTGCAGGATATTATCTGCAAAGTCCTTTTGGGATCTTGTGCAACGAGAGATACTATATAAACACTGATAGTAATTATCCTGCTATTGTGAATGCATATAAATGTTTTAAAATTTCAGATGTCTCATGTTAACATTATGGCTTTTAAAATATGATTTACATTTAAAAACAAGTGGGTTTGCTTTCAGTCCTGAGAAGAACAGAACAATAACTTAACTAAAAAGGGGACCTGCTGAAGTGTCAGTCCAAGGAAACAAAGCCACTTGGGGTAATCGTTGAACTTATCCTCACACATTGACCCCTTCCTTCCCTTGTGTCTGTGAACATGAAAGGTTTCTATAACTCTGTACATAACTGCTTGCAGTGCTGTGAGTTTCTAAATACAGTGGTGTCCCAAGCACTTTTATTGAGTAATAAGGTTTTATTCATAAATGCTGTAGTCACCTTGGGTTTTCTTCATTAGCTCTAAAGCTTCAGATAGTTTAAAAATGTATGTCAGTTAGCACTAAATGCACCTTTCAGAGTTGTAGTAACAGGCAAATCCTCTAAAATATCATTTACAGCAGACTCAGTTCCATTAGAGATCAATACTCTTCCCATAAATCCAGCCTATTTTCCTAACTCTAAAGATCCCTTAAAATTTGGCATTTATGCTTATGCAGCCACTTCGTCAATATTTTAACAGCCTGCTTAAATGAAGTGTTTTACCACATTGCCACCTGGTGGGTGTCTAGGAATGGCAGCTCATTCTCTGGGGGGCTGGCTGGGCATTAACAGGCGTTTTGGAGAAAACAGGAATACAAACCCTACCTTCCAGACAAGGAGGAAATGGAGACAGTGAAGAAATTTTGGTTCTTCAGTACTGCCGATAGTCTCAGCATATGGAAAAAGTAAACACATTATTGCAAAGAAGGCAGCACAATAGTAGCACAGGGAGTACCGGAAAAATATTGTACAGCGATTACAGAAAAGTAAAGAGAAAGAGAGGATACACACAGTATAGCAAACATTTGCAAGTGTTACAGCTTAATATGGTATTGCTGTTCAAATAAGATGTGCTTAAAACATAACATTTACAGTGTGCTAACAGATGTGTAAGTCGAGCTTTTAAATTATTACTTGTGATGCTCTGTACTCACCTTCAGGTTTCGGTGTGAGGAGGCTGTCCATAGATACAGTGTATATGGGACTGCAAACTGCCTGCAGAATAGTTTGGATTATTCCTGGTTCAGAGCTGGAACCCAAACCCCAACTGAAATCTGAATAGTAACAGGTGAGTAAAATCTCACTTTCATTCACCTTGAGATTTGGATGCAGAGTCTGCAGTGGTGCTATGATTTCAGTTTTCAGCCCTTGGATGCTTCTCTTTTCTGACCACTGAATAAGTGCACCCATGTTTGCATTTTCATTGAAATCAGACCACCTCTGAACTGAGTCTCCCAGTCATTCTCACTTAATCCCTTTTGATTTGCATCACAGAGCAGTTTCTGAAAGGCTATGTTAACTACTTTCCAATAAAACTAAACCAGAAGATATGTTCCAGCAGCATCCCTTATGAGCTCCAGCTGCCAATGTGTTAGTCCACAGAGCATCTATTAGATGTAGTCCACAGTGAAAAGCCCCAAATGTATGTAATATGGATGTTGCAGCCTCAGCATCAACTGTCTGAATCTGCAGTTCGACTCCTATTGCACTGCATTACTTCATAACGTAGAAATAATCTAGATAACAATGCTTCTTTTTGTACTTCCGAACTCCAGTACTGTGTCATGATAAACAGATAGCATCGCTTGTTCTTGTAAATCACAAAATACACTTAGTTCATTATACCTACATTTTCAGCATGCCACTGCTCACTGCCTACATTTTCTCAGCTATGCTTTCAAGGGAAAAAAGAATGATTTTGTCACATATTCAATAATGGAAACACTGTATATCTGTCCCACCTCACACGACATTATTGTTCCTCTCATCTTTGCTATGAAAAATCATCCATCAAACAGATATATTCAAGTCTTTTTGTGCAATACTGGATCACAAACAACAAAAGAAGTCAGTTCATAGAAGGTTTTCTCCCATTTACTATTACTCCTTTCTGTAGAAATCATACTGAGAAGGATTACCTAAGAATGAAAACAATAGTCTAATATTGAGGATATTGTGCTTCCCTTTACAATCCTGTTACAGATGTCTTGTGTAACTTGCCCAAATATGTCAGCATCTGCCTCAGATCAGTATGTGTAGAGTAGAAGTCCTACTTCCGTACCTCTCCAGAATGAATCTATTCACGACTGAGGTGTTAGAAGTACATCTGTATCTGACTTGGGTGATCACTTCAGTCCTTCCAAAGATCGTTCAGATGAAAGGAAAAAGCCAAGTTCATGCATTCAACTGGAGCGCCTGCTTGATTTTGTGGATTAGTATAATTTCTGTTTCTTTTCAGCAGAACTCAGACTGATCAGGAGGTGTACCTGAGCACTAGTTGATTGATTTCCTTAGTTTCCTCTGCCATAAAACAAAAAAAAAATATGGACTGGGAGACCTAGCTGAACTCTCACATACCCATCCTAGGAGCTGCCTGAAAAATTGTGCTTCAGTGCTAAAAGATCTGTGGGCGGTCTAAACAATGTGGGAACCACTCTTTGAACATAACTGCTAGCTCATCTTTCAGTACTGCTACTTACTGTCATAAGCAGAGAAACTGGGATCAACTGCCCTGTTTCCTGCAACAGTGTTAGTATTTGTGGTCTAGACAGCAAAGTCATTCTGGACTTTAATTGATGCAATCTAACAAATACCATTCCACTGCTGATTACTCATCTGAATATGGCTATGCTTGCTCACAAAGGTCATTAAAGACACATTAAATTGAATTTGGCTTTGGCAAATCCACACGTCCCAGTGGAGTAATAAAAATATTCACGCTTGCGCAATTTAGTTAAAAAACCTGAGTATCTGTGTGTTAGAAGTATTTGTGAACTCTAAGAGGAGGTAAGTGATAAGTATGAAAGAAAAGAACCTAATTGTACAAAGACTGATTTTTTAAAAATCATATGTTGTATCTCTATCGGGCACTCTTGTCTAAGGAGCAAGGAGGTATTCTCAGTAGCCACTCTAATAGGTGAAACATCTCGGCCTTCAGGCTGTAAATCAACTTCTAATTGTTGAAGACTAAGGAGGGAGTTTATGTAGAGATTACTTTATGCTCAATTCTCTGGGAGTTTTCCTATTGATTTAAAAAGGACTCAGGTCAAGCTCTAGCTGCCTGCTCCAGGGTTTCCTCTATGAAACATCTGTGTTTGATCATTGCTGGGTAAAGAATAAAGAATTAATTTAGGTAATGCCTAAGAGAAAGCATTGAAATGGGAGCAAGGAATAGAAACCAACAGAGTCTGTCCTTAAGCTACCTGTTATTATCATTTAACATGTAGTGAGAATAAATAAATACAAAAGATAACATTATGAATAAGTCCTGCCTGTAAGGGGCTAGAGTCTAATTAAGAGAGCAGCAATGAATAAAATCTGTATGGCAGGGCCAAGTTGGAATCCCAGTGATGACAGCTTATTGCCTACCGACAGCAGAAGCAGCACTGCAGTTCCTCCCCTGGAGAGGATGCCCATCTGCCCTATAAAGTGCTGCAGGGCTCTGTCTCTGCCCTCGACCCCTCCTTTTAAAATTATGACTGATGGAAGACATGTGAAGGATGGAAGGTGGGAGCTCACTAAAGTAGAGCTCGGAGCTCACTCAGAGCTGCCCTGGAGATAATATCTTCATTCAATTGTGCCCTGAAGGTAAGACAAGACTAAGCAACAAGCAAGAACTAGGTCTGAATGCTCATCCTGGGCATTTACCATCTCCTTTTGTGATATGCAGTGTTTGACTCCTGGCTTAGCATAGGATCAATGCAGCGCTTCCAGAAAAGTTGGTACAGAGGCATGTGACACCCCCAGTGACTCTCGCTACTCAAGCCTGTGCCCCAAGGTCTTACTGCCTGGCAGCGAAGTTTTAGTGCCACCGAAAAGCTCCTCTGCCTCTCCTGGTACATGTCAGCCTTTCATCTGGCCCATGCTGCTCAAATGAGGGATGCCCTTTGCTAGCCTTTGGTTATAATGGGGTTTGGCATAAAGAGCTGAAATACTTGTTTAGATGCCCGCGGGCCTCGTTTTATAGGTTCACCATACCCTTGAGCATGCAGCGGAATATCAGTATGGACGTGCCTTCACTGTGACAGCTAATTCCCCAAATTTAGGCCTGGCTATCATGTGTAAGAACAGACATAGGATCCGAGCACTGAGCAGTCACCACTCCCTGCCTTGCAGGAACGGGCTCTGATCTTCTTATTCACTCCCTTAACATGTCTCACGTTAGTCAGAACCTATTCATGGAGAGTGATGGCTCTTGTCAAGAGTTAATTATTAATAGATAAATTCAATAGAGAGTTTTAATAAAAGGTAAGATTAACTCAGTTCAGGTATTCCAAACATATCATCTCTGCATTAGTCTGGCTGGCTCTTTAAGCATCCCTTTCATGCCTGTTGCTCTATATCTGAATAATCCATCATAGCTTTGCTCCTGCATTCTTCCTCCTATTATCTGGACATTAACTTTTTTAGAAAGTCATAGCTTTGGGGACACTAATGGTTTGCTATATCCCTGCCTTTATACTTGTGCACTTCTCTGAGGAACAAGGATATTCCAAGCTGCAGCATCAGGGTGGGATTCACGTGCCCTGCAAGGAAAGGAATTTACACCAGGAAAACTTCTACCGCCAATTTAGGGGAGTAATGTCAGATCCCCTGTGAAGGGGAGCGGGGCAGACTGGGGGCTGTGGCCAGCTTCAACCAAGAGCCGGTATTATCACAGGCCCTGGTATGGGGGATGCTGAAGACAGAAAAAAGACAGTCCCTGTCCTGAAGAGCCCGCTGTCTGACTGTGTGCGTTCAAACACAGGGAAACTTTTTTTTCCTAAGAGCTAGATTTTGGTCCACTTCATCTACGTGTCATTACAGAGAGCTTTCAGTTTGAATCCTTTAACCATTTCTTGTACCAATTAACAACTTTGCAAACCCAAATCAGTAGAGTCCACTAGTCAAAGCAAAACATTATAAAAAGATCAAAAAGATTTTATAGTGGCTGCTTTTCCCCCTTTTTTTCTGTAGTTACTCTCTTTATTCTGGAAAGTCATGTTAGCTTTTCCACTGCTGTACAGAGAAGCTAGTTTTGTTCCCTGAGAGTATAGTTGGCCACTTCCCTTCTTGACTTGCAAAATCACAAGTCAAGAACACATAAATTAATACTACTAATAAAAATAAAGTGACACAAAGATGTTAACAACCATATAAATAATTTGCTTTATTTATAAATAAAGGCCAAATAAGCCACAAATCCTAGAATGACTGATGCCGCTTTACTTTTGCAGGTGGCATACAAAAAGTCTGAAATAAATGGTTAGCTTTTCAAAGAAATACAGAAAAAAAGTTTCCAGTAACAGTATCATCCTCCCTTCTTCCCTTCCTTCCTTCCTTCCTTTAAATGTTTCAAGCTCAAATTTGTTCAGCAACTAGGAAAATACTTGTAAAGCCCATTTAATATTTACAGATGTTTAGTGGCAGGAATAGTAACTTCCTTTTACATTTCCCAGTGGATGCCTCATGCTTCATATTTCCCTGAGCCTGTCACAGCAAGTTACATCACTCTGGGAAGCCGAAATAAAGACAAATCATTTGTGAAGCTGCTGTATCTCCTCTTGGTCAGCTTTTCCGATCGCATCAGAGTAAACTGATAAAGAAGCAGAAGGTATCCCTCATGTTGAACAGATAAGGTTTCAGATGTACTTCCGATGGGCCACTGTGCTGAGAAAAAGGACTGGTAAGGGACTTACACCCAGGAATTACATCCTCATCCCCTCTGCTTTCCCTGTCACTGCTACTGCAGCAGCGGTCACACGTCCTGCCCAGGCAAGCACCTCCTGCTACTGACTACCCGGCACAGCTGTGCAGGGATGCCGGAGGGCACTGGAGAAGAGCAACTGGCACATGGCCCACCGTATGCGGCATGTGGCACATGGCAGGGCCGGCATCAGCCCCAGCTGGGAGCCACAGCACCCTCACAGGGACCCAGCTCTGCTGGCCCCTGACCTCAGGGACAGCTGAGAGCCACCTCCTCGCCTGGAGGATGCCGACGGTAGCATCGTGCTCCACTGAGCAGCTCCCGCTGAGTTCCTACTCAATGTTTAACATCTGGTGTGGCAAAGAAAATGAGTTTTTCCCCCCCATTTGACAGTCTGCTCAGGGCTGCACATCTGCCTAGAACCTCCTGCCCCAGAGAGGTGTGAATCCACGTGAGCCAGGTCAGCGTTAGCTGGAGGGGAAGCAGTGCTGCAATGGACACTGTGGAGTTGGGGCACAAGAAGTCAATAACCTGCCCACTACCACCTGGGCATTACCACTACCACCCCATTTGTAACTCTTCAGCACCAGGTCACAGCCCTCACCAAAGCAATCCCTTTGTCTCTCCGGATACATCGCACAAATTTTTTCAGGACTACCTTACGTCATTAAAGTTCCAATCATATTCAAACCCCTATGCTTTATTCCCTTCCTGTTCTCTTCAGAAATACTTGCCTCCTGTCTAAAATGCATTTTAGCAGGAGAATGTTGATATACGTCTGGCTCCGCAGCCCCTAAGCCCATCGTTGCCCTTCCAGCTGCCTGTGATCCCACCGTCGCTTCTCATCTGGTAGCCCAGACTTTGATGCGCTGTGCTCTATAGCATAAGGAAACACTAAGCTTCTCACCCATGGTGCTGCAGATTTAGATAGTGACTTTTTGGATCAAAAGATAGTTTTAGGCAATAATATCAGAGGACCTGCTGAATAGAAATAAGGACGAGGTTTGATCTTGAAGGTATGTCGCAGCAGCCGCAGCTGGGAATACCCACCCGTTCACAGTGAGTGTCAGCAGTATAATGCCTCAGAAATTAATGTCAGTTTTACAATTTATTGTGCTTAATGCTGTTTTTTGCTGTTTGTGTAAAGAGCTGTCTGACATCCAGCACATACAGGAGGTGGCTAATAAGTAAAAATCCCAGATGTGAACCCACCAGAATTTTGTTGTATTGTGGCTAACCCTTCCTTTAACCCTTTACCTCAGGGATGCCTGAACTGAGAAACTCCTGGTTGTTTCTGCAGCACTATAATCGTAGGCGGCTGCTGAGGTTTTTGTTCCTATGGCTGATGCTGCCTCAATCTTTACAGTTGCTCTGGCAGGTCACAAAGCCGCAGTGTATTATTTACATTGCCCTCTCCTGTCTTCACATCAGGACGTGGCCACTGCATCACCCTTAAGCTGAGCTTGCAGCTGGCCCCCAACAAAACATTTCAGCAGGACTTACTGCACCAGCCAGCTCTCTGCCTAATGAGTCCCTCGTATGTCAGTCCTCTGGCCCCCAGCCCCAAACACCGTGCTGACAGGTCCTGCCTGACAGCCTTCACTTTCCAGCAGTTATTAGAAGATGACCCAGGTTGAAGAGCTTCGACTTCCAGGGACTGCCGTAATTACAGGAGGTAACACTGTCATCTCTCTTGAAGAAAAACAATCAGTCATACAGCATAGGTACTGTGGAAAATCTGTATCTGTTTCTGAAGCAGCCACAGATGCCCATGATCTGGGAACAGTTTGTATTTTGGCCCCTTTTTCCCAGTTTCCAAACTGTTGATGCCAGTCAGTGGGTATTTCTGGCGGAAAGACAGGTATATGAGCACTAGTCACTGGGAATATCAACATGATCTTTGAATGGAGGAGAACTTAGAGACAAAAAATATTATTAGAGAAACTATATAGGCAACAATTTTAGATCAGGACAAGAAGTTTCTTGTACGTTTACAATTTTCCTTTCCAAATAACTTATTTTTCACTACAAAATCCAAAATTTCTTTAATTCCAGAGATGAGTCTTTTTTAAAACCTATAGAAATTTCTCTGAATGAATGTTAAAAATGCACTCTGTTAAAAGAAAATGGTTACATTTTTGTTCTCCATTACACAAACAGCTTCTTTTGTTTCATTGGGGGGGTACTTTAAAACGAGCATGTAATTAATCATGGATAAGCATGAGTTGCTGACTTTTATCAAGACACTTGATTTATTTTGTTGCTTCCTTAAAGGCAAATACTCTTTATACCTAATTCTAGAAAAGGCTTATGCTATAAAATGTGCAAAATAACTATATAAATCTGTAAAATTAATAATATATGTGCCCATGTTTTGACATTGCCAACTTATGGCTTGAGCTAATTTCTGCTGAATTTAGTGGACACTTTACCCACTGAAATCAATAGAAGAATTACTGCAGCCTTTGCTGGACAAGTGAAAACCCAGTTCCAGAATATGTGATAACTCCTGCATATCAGAAATATCACAAACTGGTGTAAAATTGAAGGACTTGTACTAAAACCATTCTCAAAGCTGATGTGCGAGGTTTAGGGCAGGAAGGGGTGGAGGTCTGCTTCCAACTGGAGCTCTGCTCTGAGAACATTTCTCCCATTTCTCCTCTGTCTTCTGTTTTTAAGGGACAGAGATTGTTCTCTGAGGAGTGAACAAGAAATATGTTAAGAATCACCCAGGCTCACTTACAGGATATTTTTTCATTACTATCTAAGGAGAGGTCTCTGTATTATGTTGTTAGATAGTCAGATTTTCCGTTTTCGGAGCCAAACCTTTCAGTACTTTCTCAATCAACATTCCAATTGATCTGTCATTACTCATTTTAACTAAGTAGATACAATAGGATTAAGGCCAAGTTTAAAATATGAATAAAAGCTCTTTGGAGGATGAGTGAAATACTGCTGCCCAGGTTTTACCGAAGAAATGTTCTTGCCGCTTGGCAAGCCTGCTTTCCAAATATCACTGGTGTAATCACGTGACGAATGCAGCATTTCTCTGGGGCACCCAATTTGCCAAACATATCCCCCACCAAGTCCTTTACCAAGGGGGAAGAGGAGATTTGAGGCCCCCCAGCCTCAGGCTGATGGGCTGCCCATTCCCGGGTGGGATGCGACAGCGCAGGCACTCAGTACAGCTGGGCTGCGTCCACTGCCTTCCAGTAATGTCACCACTTCCGAGAATTCCCGGGTTGCTCTGGTACGAGCCTTGGCAGTTTTCTAGCCTTCTCCATATTCTTTGATTCTTTCAAAAATTAGGGCAATACAAGGTCACACAAGTTCTCCTCCAGAAAACATCATTTGTTTTGATGCCTATGGCATGACAGGGCAGCATGAAGCCTCACCTTCACCACAGAGCTGTCAGTTCTTTTTGACCTGTGATTATTTCTATGCAGTTTATTTTAATATATGTACCCCAAATACTAACAGATCTCCTGTAAGCTATTCTGCCACAAGCAGAACTTGATGGAAGCATTTCCAGGCTGTAGGACCCAGGTCCCCAGACACGTTACCTGTTCACCTGCGATCCTGGCACTTCCCCTTAACCTGCCCGCTGTTTTGTGTAGCTGAAATTAAAGATGTATGAGGAGTAGCCCTGGCATGAATGTTAATCACCAGCATTTCATCCTCAGAAACATGCTACAAATTCCTTTGAGCCCTGGCTGTTTCAAAGAATAAGAGAGGATTAGGGAGAGACTTGCTCAGCTGATTTTATTTTTACTGGAGCAAAGTTCCCCACTGGCTGCCGGCAGCCGAGGAAGCGCACAGCGCATTTACATATACAGTCTTCCACGGGGACAAATCTATGATATTGCAGCACAAAATCTTAATGAGCCAGATGGTATTTATTCCTGGCTGCACAGGCTATGCTGCCGGTTAAGGATTACATCAGTGTGTCAGCACTGAGGAAAGAAACTCTGGGAAGAGCTGTGCAGGTACCGGCACGGCCCTGACCACGCAGCCCTGCTCAGCTCGCCAGTTAGCACTGGGGTTTGCCCCTTGCAGCCCGGGCAGGATTGTCCAGCTCTGCTCAGGACGTGGGGTGAGCCCGCAGCCCTGGGAGCTCTGCAGGCAGCCTGCACCTGGGCTGAGCTCCCACCACGGGTCCCACCAGCTTTTACAAGAGGGGCTGTCAGGTGCCAAAGCCATCACGGAAGCATTCCTACTAAACCCAAGAAAAGGGCACTGGTGTTTTCACCCGAAGGCCAGCTTTTGGGTTGCTTTCAACGAGGTGCAGATGCAATCAGTAACCCCTCATTGCCCAGAGCCCATATATTGACTCAGATCCTAATGAGAGCTCTGCTTTTGTCTTCTGGGGACAGGGACTTGACCTGCGGGAGACAGTGGTAAAGGCTGTATCTTTTAAATGAGGCCTTTTATTTTCCAATAGGCACAGAGCTCAAGCAAATCTGGCAAAGGCTCTAACAAAAATAACCCCGCTTTTGTTTCTGGCATTCCTACAGAAGCATCAAACACATTTGTTGTCAATAGAGCCATGAAAAATATTATTGTCTAACATCTCCATGTTTTGATCAAGGGATTATTGATTCTGATTTTGAGCTAAAAACAGTCAAGAAGATTCAATACAGAAGTAGAGCCACTCATTAACTCACTATTCTTTTAACACAGAGAAGTCAACATCTTCGACAGAACGGCTTAAAAAGTCAGTGTGGGAAGATTTTTATGAGAAATTGTAGATAAAGATTAAAAGCATTTAAAAAAGAGTCTGGTAAGAGACAACATGTAACCTAGAATGTTATCGGGAAAAGAGAGGTAGGGAAAAGCGCTCAGCAGATGCATTAGAGAAATCAATTTGTCAGGCAGGAACTCTGCAGGCTCATCAGGAGCTGCTGATCACTAGAGCTGCAGTTGCTGCAGGCGGGAGCAGATACCTCAAGCTGAACACAGCAATGGCATGACATGAGTCACAGAGGAAGAAAAGGAAACCCACGAAAAGAAACAGTGTTCCAGAAACCACAACATCTTAGGTTTATGCAAAGCCCTGGAATTCTTCCATGGAGACCCGGGGACAGGGGAGCCTGCTGACAGCAGGACCAGCGAGCAGCCCCTGCAGATGCGCAGAGACCTCTCAGCCACCATCTCTGCCTCCCAACTCCCATTCCTTGGGCTAGGTGGTGAGAAAAGAGTGAGAAGAAAGAGCCAGCCCTAGATGGCATCTCCCGTAGCCTACACACATCTCTCTGACCCGGAGAACAAAAGAATTTCTGTTCCTCCTCATTCACAAGGTTTCTAGGCAGCCTGCTTTCCACCAAACTTAAACCAATAATAGAGCAAGCCTACAAGAGGTAAACCAGTGTCGCAGCCTTAAGCTCTTACTTGTTTGATCCAGCAAATTGTGACTGTGTTATAATTAGGATGGAGGAATTATTTGAGGGAAGACCTAAAACCTGACAGTTACTAGGCTGGAGTGAGCTGCAATGCTGACACAGCAGTCCATCTGCCATGGGGTCCCCCTGGACAGGACAACTAATGGGGGACCCTACAGTCCCACCAGCTTCCCTTTTCTCCCAGCCAGAAATGGGTCCCTGAAATATTTGGCTAGCTGATTTCATATTTGCTCAGGGATATTTTATATCCACTTCTCATGAATATTTAGCAATTTACTTGGACATTTTTGTAAATCAATTTTAACCAAGTGGGGAATATTTCCATACAGCCTATTTTGAACTCACAAATGCATGTGTTCATGCTGGAAGGCTCATTAG
Organism: Haliaeetus albicilla; assembly: GCF_947461875.1. Classification (NCBI taxonomy): domain Eukaryota; kingdom Metazoa; phylum Chordata; class Aves; order Accipitriformes; family Accipitridae; genus Haliaeetus; species Haliaeetus albicilla. The sequence goes on along the minus strand of NC_091506.1, from coordinate 1,222,084 downwards.
AAGAATTACAAGTAATATGCCATTAATGTGTCCAACAAAAAGAAATTAATTCTGAAGATGAACTACAAGTGAACTTCAGATCAAGAATTGTCTGCAGAAATTACGTTGTGATGAACTGAACAGTGAATACTGGCAATTTGTTACAAGAAAATGAGGCAGAATTTATTGAATAAATTACTTCTGGGTTTGCTGTAGTGGTGGTCAAGAGATTGTTGAGCTGAGTCTACCATTAGGACTTGTGCTCTTACTATAGGAATAAACTCTTTGTTCTCATTTCTTGATCTGCCATTTTCAGTGATGATTGGGTTATTTTTCGAGATGGTAAGAAATGGACAGAGATAGATGGGGAAAAAAGAGCAACATCAGGTTAAAAACAGCTAGCAAAAGCAAAGATTATTAACCAGTTTTTCATTTAAATTATCAAAAACTAAGACAACACATGTGCATTGCTCCATTAGAGATAGGAGCCAGTACCAAAGCAGTGATCTCCAATATACTGCTCTCCATGCACCTAGTACTGCTGCTTGGACGTCATCGGCAATACATAGACACACACCCTGTTCAGTAGTACACGCCAGTGCACTTTTTTTCTCTTTCAATGTTAAAACAACAATATTTGGCATGAAGACAAAATTGAGCTCATGAGCCCACTCTATTGTCCCATTTTGGTGAGTTTTCTGGGGGAGGAAGGCTGGCTTCCCCTCCTCAGCGATGGGCTGTCAGCACAGAGATCAGGTTGCCTCGTGGCAGGTGCAGGAGCACAGGGAAGGTCAAAATGGGTATGAACTGTCTACACTTAAGAGGAAATTTTATTTACAATTTTAATCACTTAGGTGTTTCCCTGCATTTCTTGAATGACTCCCTAGGTGGCAGATGCTACCTTACTTAATGGAGTTATTATTCAATCAATATTTTCTTAATATATTTGGGTGTTTGCTTCTTGATTATAATTTATACTTAAAGGTTGAGTACGAGCATACGGCTAGATTTTGTCCTTTAATCCACAAAGAGGAGCACCTCACCATCCAATATTTCTTCTCCCTTTGACAGGACTCCTTGAGGGAAGAGGCACTCCCCAAGCCAGAGTATGGATAGCGGAGCCAGGTCCATGGATGGTGCCCGAGCCCATGGACACTGCTGAGCCTGGGTGAGTCTGTGTGTTCATCTTCAGCCACTGAAGGAGTTCCTGACCGTAGGATTATTGCACACCACTGCCAAGTTTACTCTTTGGTATCTGGGGAATTCTTTGCAGTATGAATAAGCAACCAGATGTTGTCCTTTTGATTATACAGAAGAGAAGCTCTTGTTGTTCAGTAAGGAAAATGGTGAACAACAGATCTAGTTAAAGTTAGCGGGGACCCCGCTTTACTCAGAAGAGTTTTCCAGTCTACAAGTAGTTTCATGGATTTCAGTGCAATTTGCATATTATGAGCATTAGTCCAATTTCTGTTTTCTCAAGATTTATAGAAAACCAGTACTTCTGAAATACTGAAACAAACCTGATAAATGGCTCTTAACAGACTTGTGACCAACTTACAGAAGGCATCACCACAGTTTGTACTAAAAGCCCACTTTTTTGACAATCTCATCAGAATTTTCAGGGATTAATAAACTGTACATCCATGGCTGGACTGATGGATTTACAGTCAATCCCTTCAAGTGATGGATGAGTACAGGGACATGAGCAGCAGTACTGGGACTTTTTCTGAATCAACTGGAATCAACTGTCTGGGTGGTTTTTTTACTGATGACTATCTCCTTGTACTGTCTCCTTTCATACAGCTTCACAGAGACATATCTGTGACCTTTACAGATGTCACATCAGCAAAGAATAAGGTTCAGTTAAAAAAATGAATATAGTACTTTTGAGATCTGGAGTAAATCAGTGTAGCTTCAATAGAGTCAGCAGAGAGATGCTGATTTACAGACACCAAGGAGCTTGTCCTATGATTACAAATAGTTTGAGTGAATTGTTACTACCATGCCAGTTCAGGGATCTGGTGATTATAAAAGAAAAAGTGTGTGATTCACTGGAATATATGAGCTTTCCCAGCACGTGAAAGTGCAGTGCCTGGAAATGGGCAATAGAACTAAAATACATTTTTTTATTTTTTTTAAGTGGTACATGATAATGTGCATTTGAGACTACCCAATCAAATGCACTCAAAGATCACAACATTAGCAAACTAATACCTACCTTGTTCCACGGCCTCTGAAATTTGATCATACATAACAATTTACCTTTCCGTACCTTAACCGAGGGCAGCCAGCCTTCCTGCGGGGCCAGGCATGAAATCTGGCATCAACCCCTGCGAACGGCTCTGGGAATGCCGCAAGCCTCGAGCTCAGCTGCCGGGACCGGGTCTCCCTGTGCCACAAGCGCCGGGCAGGGCTGCGGACCCGGTCGAACAGGCGCTGCATGAGGGTCTAGGTGCCCTTTGGCGGGGGGGGGGATGTCCACCCCTCGCATCCCCTGCCCAGGGTGAGCCCCCAGCCCCTTCCAGCCAGCTACAGGCTCTAAGACTGTGGGCAAGGAGGGCTGTGTGCTTGGGTACGTTGCAGAGCAGCAATTAGACAACAGGGAAACGTGAAATGGTCAAGAATGTCTTTTTCAACCTTTCTGCTTCTCCCAAAAAAGAATCTCAGCCTGTGCTTTTCTGACTGCAAATATAAACCGAGGTTTATGAACGAGCAAATCTCGGACAAACCTGAGTTCCCGTGTGACCTTTTCATGTTGTTCGGAGTAAAACCTGTGCTTTGGCTGTCTTTGAGGGAACCCAATTTGGGAGTGGCTGCTGTTCCCCTCTTAGCCTATAAAATACTTGAAAACTAATCATTTAATATGTAGTTTAAGATTATGGACTGTCCTTACGTTTCTTATCTCTGAGTTTACTTAGCACTAAGACTACCAAAATAAAATCATCCATTATGCCTGAGATTTTTATTACCTCCTAATGTAAGAGCGGACAAAAGAAATGGGAGATTACTTCAAGCAGTGGGATCTGCAAGTGTGCTGAGCAGCACTGGGGTGAGGCTCAGTACATTTTACATCAGCAAGAGCTCACGGGTGCATTTCCTGAATACACCAAGTACTCCTCTCTTTCAGATTTTGGAATAAAACACAGAGGTGATAGCTTGAAAATAATGGGAAACATTTATGACCCAAGAGTCCTTTTCCACAGAGCTGTGCAGAGGTTCTTCAGTGTCCCACACTGACACTCTCAAGACTTTTGCTACCACTCATAATCAAGTGTATTTACTTCCACAGGGAGCAAAATGCCTCTGCACCCTGTGAGATGATGCAGCAATCCCCATGCCCCACATGAGGGGAGATACGCAGGTAAGAAAATGCCATGTTTCATGCCATGCATGATTGCAGTCTTAACCTACAAAATCCCCACCGGAAGTGATAAAATATCAGATGTGTTAATGCAATTGCTCTGAAACAGAGCTGGGAAGCTTTATAAAATATATTTACTGCTGTTATGATGTGTGTTGCTCTCAGGGGACAGGGGACTTAAAAGTAGCAGCCAGTAAAATCCATGTCAGCTTGTGGATTATCATTAGAGATCACAACTCGCATAGCACTTGGTTTTGTCTTTTTATAGTTCACTGTTCAGTTCAAAGTGGAACTGGACATCAAGGATGCCGTCGGTGTGTGAGAGGAATTATCAGCAGGTCGTTTGAGCAGGTGACTTGGGCTCTGTTCTTCTGTATGCTACTGCCCTTTTGGGTTTCTTTTGTTTTCTTTTTTTTTTTAACCAACTTGTTTTCCTTACCTTGACCAAGAGTTTTAAACCTTATGCAACCCTACATACAATCATTTTAATTAAGATCAACAGTGCACTTTGAAATCTTCAAATAAAAGGCAGCCTATAAATGCAACAAATTAAATTTCCAAGAGGAGTTAGGCAAGATAAGAAAAGTTCCAACCCCCATATTTGCATTTTAAGGAAATTTGAAGAATCTGGGACCTAAGTATATTCTAGAATATTTTTAGATCTAGGCATTTCACTTCTATTATTCAGGTCAAAACAACACTCTATGTACCCTTCACCTTTGAGGTATTTTGTCTCTACTTTTTGAATTCAGCTTTTCAAGTCTGTTTTATAATTTAGGTAATTAGTTGGGTAGTGTGTAGGTATGTATTCACACATATACATGTTTTTATGACTAGTTTGACTTTAGAAATAAAGAGAGAGTTTCCAATGCTGCAAACACTTCCACATGCACTTAAACATAATGTAATTAATGCCATGGAGATTACTAAAGGAAAACAAAATGCATTCCTGAAGACGATGGGGACCATTCACTTACATTACCAAAGCAAGATTAGAGATTTTTGTCATATAAATGGTCAGCTGAGAAATTCCCAAGTAAGTAAACTGAGAGTAAAAATTGCTATTTTTTCTAGTGTCCATTTTGCTTTCAGCACAGGTTTGTTTATGGGATTTTTTAGAGCCATTCTGGAATACTCAGAGGCAGGGGGTAAATTAAATGGAATGAAATAAACACAGGTTCCTGCAATTCTTGTGTCAAAATCCTTTTTTGGGTGGAACTCTGAAAATCTGGGAAGTTCTCACAGACACACATGCCAAGGTCCTTCGAGCGGCTGGCTTAGCCTTGTAGTGCTTGTTGTCTGCAAACAAGTACATTAATATTGCAGTGATTTATCTACTGGAGAATGAGGTTCTCGCTGGATTGCAGAATGCATCTGGACCAGCCTAATGAGCACATTCTTCACCATCAGAGAGGCTGTGGAGGGCTTGCAAATATTTTAGACATGATTCACAGAGCCAAAAAGTCTTGTTTACTGATATGCTATTTATACCTAGCTCAATTAAACCTCTTTGGAAAAAAAAAAAAACAATCAAGGATGCCAACACTGGCAATGCTGTTGGAAGTGAGTATCTCCTCATTAAAAAGGTTAGAAAAACACCATTAATAATTTTGATAGATTCTTTTGGGCGTATTTATGCCCTAGTCTTTGTCCAACTGCATCAAGTATGCTATATGGTGCAATTCTGGCAGCAGACAAGATCAGTCAGAGTTTAACCATGTCCCGGCAGCAGTCAGTCTCAGGGCCCACATTCTTGGCGATGAGCTTTGCCCCCCGCCAGCCCAACCTTCACTCTGCCAGGAGGTGAGCTGCCAGCAGTGCACAGTCTGCGGTGCACTGGCCCTGCTGGGCTAGCACGGGGGCTCTGGGGCAACCGCCCCCAAGGTAGGGACAGATCTGGGAAATCTCCTGAAACCCAAGACCTGCAGCTCCCTCCTGGGAGCAACACTCTCATGTCAAGGTGTTTCCTGAGCAGAAATGTCTCTGCTTGGTCCAGCTCCTTATTAGCACCTGGTAGAAAAATAATTGCTAATTCTTGGTGCTGAGTAGTTGCAAAGCCTTGGGGGATAGAGACAGAGGAGAGGGCGGTGTGAGCTGCAAGGTGCGTGGCAAAGGCGTGAAGAAGAGACACAGAGGGACATGCAGGAAGCAAGCGGCTTTGCTGAGGTCAGATCGGTTCCCGCAGGTCCTGATTTCATAAGCTAGAAAAGAGGTAAATCGCCAGAAGGTTCCATCCTTTGTGTTAGTTGCAGGCTTAGAGAGATTGGTGTCTGTTCAAAGGAGAAAGGTAAAGAATAATTCATATCATTTGAATCTCAGTTTCTTGGAAATCCAGGTCTTTCAAACCTGGTGGTTAAAAAAATCAAAGCTATATGCGTAAAGTTCAATGTACTGCAAAGTGCTGTTTCCTGGAGCCTTCACAGTGGAATGAAATACCTTGCCTTGAAATTCAGATTAATGTACGTAGACTCTTTCTGGTGCATGAACCAGCTAGAGCTTTTGAAGGTGTCTCCTTGTACAGTGTGGCCATACCTTATTCAACCCCTTGACCAAGAGCAAGAAGCCTGTGAGATAAGCATGAATGTTGATGTGGCAGTGAGCACCAGGAGCATTGACATAAAATATTGAGATGTAAATTAGTGGTGGAAAGTAAGCACAACAGCCTTTATATAACGCTTTAAAATGATGTACCCATTAAATAATAAAGGTTTTGTTCCCTTAATACACTATTAATAAATTTCAAACCGTCATATCTTTAAAAAAGTGTACTTCAGTCAAGTGGAAAGCAGACTAATGTGGATTTAGAAAGAGGTTGGGAGTGCAACAAATTATAAATGCTTTCTACTTTATCAGCATTACAGTGTACTATTAATTTTAAAAATAGCTTTTAAAAACATACATGGCATACCATAATGGAGATGGCTGTGTTTCAATACATCATCCTGATGACTCTTTCCACAGCAATGAGTTATGCAGACGCGCCAAGCTCTGTTTTGCAAATATGGTATGTACCATGCTGCAGCTGAAAGTTAAAAAAAGCAGGTTTGTCTTTTGATTCAAGATTGTGCTCTGCTGGGACTTCCGAGTGCGAGTGCTTACGGATATGCTCTGTGTGTGCATCAAAGGCCGGGTCACTCCCTCCCACTGCGTAGCTCTCAAGGAAGCACCATCCCTGCGAAATTTCCGTTGTTCAAGGTCCCCATGGAGAGCTGGAATCAGACCACTAATACACATTTCGAATGATTAAAAATAAAGATGTTAATGGAAAATGCTAATGTAACTGAGTAGCTCCTTTAAAATACTTTGTCTATAAAAGTTTTCAGTGCTAATTGGCATAAGCATCTTTAGAATGGTGCGTTATGTCTGTCTAAATGATGAAGGAGGTAGTTGCCATAGCAAGGACTGTTTTTATTGACTGCTTAAAGGAAAGAGACACATAAAACCATAACTGAGGCCAGAAAATGAATTAGAAAAATCCCTGGGTAGCTCTAACTTATACTCGAGCTTTCTTGCTTGCCTTTTTTCTATTTTTCCTTAGACTGCACAGTTCTCTACTTCTCATAAAATAGCAATTACAAATATGACAGAAGTCAGCGACCCATTTCGGCAGCCCTCAAAGGCTGGGGTAAAGCTCTGCCTTCTCACAGGCTGGAAGGGCCCCACAATCCCCAGACCCGATGTCCCCAAGCTTTCTGCTCAGCCTTTAACATGTCCCCAGGTGAGCAGCGTGGGGCTGGGAACAGAGACAGAGTTTGGATCATTTAAGGCATCAGGAATATACACTTGGGTTTCTCTCTCACACATGGCCTCTTTTGTATGCACTCAGATGTGAACCCCAGTTCAAGCTTTCTCTTCAGCTGTGTCATTCCTAACTTTTCTCCCCCAATATTTATGCGCAGAACTATATTGTCACTTTCCTTGCAGATTAGAATATTACTTATAGAGCATGTATGTGCTGCATTAATGTGTTCCCTACTCCCATTTTATTTTATTTAGTAACATAAGAATATCAATAATTTAATCACCATTTACTGGCTACCTAATTCAACCCAAAAGACCAGAATTCACTAAAAGGCAGAAGATTTGTTCTCTGAAAACATTAGAATAATGATCGGGCGCTAGCTCAAGCTGTAATGATAAGGTTAGCAAAGTAATTTATTTTATTACTTTATCACTTATAAAAAATAAATTTGTCCACCTAGAAATAGCAAACTCCATTTACCTGTGTACTGCTCTGATCAACATCCTTCCTTCAGGCTTTCACTCTTGCGTTCCTACCAGCATATGTCTACTGAGCTCATCAGTTTTTGTCTCCTGTTGGGGACTACGGTAATTGATCTGCCTTTGTGCTCTTTTATGCCAATGTCCGGTTACGTGGATTTGGAGCTGCATTATTATATTCTTAGTCAAATGAATATCAGATGCAAAACCATCTCTCTTCATAATGCTTATGTAGCACTCTCTTTCCTCTGTTGTTGATGTGATTATACAGGTAAATAATTCCGCTGGAACCGTCCTGTATAAAGTCTTTGTAATGACAGGTACAAGGAAATTCCTTTGCCCAGATTTACTTCCACATGCTGCTATGCAACTAGGAGCCATAAATCTGGCTTCGTCTGCAGCCAATAGCCACATTCCAAAATCATGTTGTGAATGTGTGTGTGTGTGTCAGGCTGTGATAAATGAACACACACACAATGGTTACAATCAGCTGTCACCAGCAATTTTCTTTCTTTCTTTCTTTCTTTCTTTCCTTCCTTCCTTCCTTCCCAAATTTTCCCAGTACTTCATATGTAAGTTTAATATCCAAAGGCACCTTCTCCAGACTATAACTCAGACCATCATGTGATGCTTCCATAAAAACAGTTTCAGAGTTCCTACTCCCTAATATGAACACCATGAGCACACAATACACTCATCGATTACAAACACATTCGGCAGGTTCAAATTTGTTGCAAAGGCTGTCCCCCTTCACTTTATGCCAGATCGTGTATTGTGTCCATGCTAGGCCAGCTTTACAACAGGTCAGATACAAACACATTCGGCAGGTTCAAATTTGTTGCAAAGGCTGTCCCCCTTCACTTTATGCCAGATCGTGTATTGTGTCCATGCTAGGCCAGCTTTACAACAGGTCAGATATCATCTGTTTTCTCACATCCAGTAGAGAAGTGTGAGTCAACATCAGTATCAACTTAGCATGCTGGCTAGAATACCAGGAGTTTAACTGGGTATTCATCTGTGCTGTACATCAAATCTATATGCTGGGTCCTACAAAAGGACACAGACTTCGTCTTAATGGTCGTGGAACCCCTGCCTGCAGAGCAGATTAAGTCTGTTTGTGTAGCATCCAGATATGCTGCAAGCTGTAACATCATTCTCTCATTTTTCCTATTATGTTATGATCAACTGCTATTATTCGAGATTATTTCAGCTCAATTCATGATGCACACACAGAAAAATGTTCCGCACCATCATTCTGAGAGTAAGCTATCTAACTTAAATGAAACATGATCGTTTCTGCTTCAAGCAAATGAGAAGAGAATTTCTATTTTGCACATCACCGAGTTCTACATTTTGGCATTGTTTATTTTACTGAGCCTACATTACAGAATTAAAATATTAATATATTGGCATTATTTAGATGGTACCTTGAGTATGTCTCCCATTTATATGAATTTCCCAGGAGGGAGATGTTTCAAAGACCCAATCAGAGAACAGAAATAACTCTATCTTTTGAAACCATGAAACATCCTCTCCCTTATTCCCAATTACAGATTTCAGTGCTGCATCCCTCAGAAATCACCAACAATGTGCTCAGCACATCAGTCATCCCATGTCCTCTGTTCAGCACCTCTGGCCATATATCTCGGCTCCATTTCTAGTTTCCCAGTTCAGCAGTCCCACCTTTCCCTGTTTCTGGGCTGTTTTTCCATCACCTTCCCAACGCTCTGGGGTAAAGGACAGAGGGTGCTTGAGCGTTAGGGTGTAGACTTGTTCAGGCGGGTTTGGTAGGAAACGTTCTGCTGGGAGAGGCCCAATGGTGATTAATAGAGAACCCCAAAAGTAGTTTACATTTCCCAGAATATGTGGAACTGTTATGCTGTCTCAGTGAGCAGCATCCACTGGCTTCCAGCAGCGATCCAGTGTGTGCGTATGCTCTGGCCCCAGAAAGAGAATCACCCGAGAAGTCTCTGAGACAATCTAGATGGAGGGAAACGAGTGTGTTGATGGGAAGTAATGGTTTTATGGTGCCCCACATCTCAACTGGGGACTGGAAAATCTTGGGTCTACTTTCCCCCTCCTGCAGCATTCTGAGTTTTCATGAGCCTTGCTATGAGAGCAGGGGAGGAGTGTCTGACCCCGGTGTTTGTATGTCCCCATGGCAGTTGACCAAACTTGACTAAAAACATGAAGGGTTTTGTTGGGAAGTGTCATTTTCAGATGTGCTTCTCTCCCATCCTGACTCTTTGGACAGAGATATGTTTTAATAACCCCCCCACCTCCATGCTGATTCCGACTGTGAGCTCCTAAAAGCAGCCCTGAGCCAAAGGAGGGCATATTTTCCAGTGACAGGTTGAAAGAGTTACAGCCCCTTAAATCAAATTAGTAGACAGCATCTGAGTGGGAGCCTCTGTGAGATGAATGAGCTGGCAGTTTTTAAAGAGTAACAACGAGGTAATAAACAAGATTAACACAAAACTAATGGAGGAATGGAGATAAATACGGGGAATGTCCATGTAATGTCAGAGGGGTTGCATGCCAGACTTCTGGCAACGTGCTTGAGACAGGAGTAGGTAACTCGTACCTACTAAATCACAGCTATAAATCCTATGCTGTGTTAACAGAACATGAATGATCTGCTCTGAAATGAATGGGAAAAAGAAAGAGAATTCACTGTTCATGATAAAAAGAGCTGCTATCCTAAGCTGCTCCTTTTTGCTCAAGCCAGGTTTGGAAAGGCACTTCAGCTGCCCGATGATGCAGGTAGGCGTGCACGTGGCATTCAGCCTCCCAGCTTCAGAAAGATGCCACCTGAGGAAGTCTGTGTGCTCGGAGAGCCACAAAAATGGCTCCCACAGCTGTTGTTTTGACAAAAAGAGGAAATGTATACTGGCAAGTTGATTCCAAATTACATACCAAGACCAAAAGGAGGTGAAAATGGCCCGTTCCTTCCCTTCCAGTCTGAGCAGATCCCTTTCAAAAGGTAAGACAGCCTACACCAACCCATGAACCTGCATCACGGGTTTACGAAGAGATTTCAGGGTGTCAGATCCCCAGGCATGGTCTGAAGTCTTAGTCATTTCTGGTTAAACATTAATTAAACAAAGGCATTTATTGGTTAATAGGTGGACTTCTTACTAACAGAAGTACAAAAGCCTCTCCAAAGGAACAGATGATTTTGTGGCTACAGCACAAGACTGACCCTTTGCAGCTCTGATGCAGGACTTCCCTGTTAGCGTAAGCAGGTCTTGTAAAGTTCCTTGTCCTTCAAACTCATTTGGACAAAATCTGGGCAAGGTAAGGGATAATATCTTTTATTCTGTGACCTGATACACTTGGAAAAAGAAGCCAAGCTTTTGAACTGACAGACTTCATCAGATCCCAGCTCTGCCCACCTCAGAGGTTCCAGTTGTATCAGTGGGTCTGGAGAGGTTTACCTTCTCTCTACAAACCTTCATCCTTCTGTCCTCAGACCATCAAAGTCTAACAAGAGGATTATTTGCCTGCTCCTCTGGAGCTATTGAGTGTGACTGTGCAAACACATGGTTACAGTCCAGCACTTGTCAAGTACGTTTTTATTAGCATCCACACCTGGAGAACAATGAAAGATGAGACATTAACAGGGGCTTGAAGGGCTGTGAAGTGAAGAAAAGCCCGTAGCACAGTGTTCTGAGCTCTGCCTGAGACCTTGAGAGCTACCAGAGCTCATGCCACCGGCACAAACACAGTAATTAGCGACGTGAGAGCAGAGACAGATGCAGAGCTGATCACACAGGAGCCATCCTAGCAAACGGGCTTGCAAAAGTCTCATTGCAAGGCAGAGTTTGTCATTTGCAGCTGGGCTCACGTTTTAGGCATGTAAGCTCATACTTGGATTGAAATCCTTTGGTGGTGTTTGGTGCCCTTACAACCATTTGAGCAAATAATGGAAACTATTACATTTCTGAGTTTGTCTGCCACTGCTCAGAAACAGCTCGTATGGTACAGAGATGCCTTTCATTTTTAAGTGCTGCACAGTTTCAACTTGCAAGAACATTTGATAAACTGTAGCTAAACTATAGGGAAATAAATACTTTCTTTTAAATCCATAGTTGTTTTTTGAACTTGTGAGCAACCAGTTAAGCTAGATGGATTTAGAAAGGCCCTACAGTGTTTTTCTGTTGAAATACCAAATGATAAACACCATTTTTCTTGTGTCCCTGCAGAAACAAGACAGCCCAGGGTAACATAAAATTTTCTCCTACTTCCTTCCAACAATGGCACATTTCTTCTTTTAGAGGCTGATTAATATTTATTACTATAGTAAATGGCAACTTAAATATATGCTAGCAGTTCTGCAGTATATCATTAATTTAAGCAAACAGGACACCTGCTATCAAACTACAATGGGTCCTTCTACAATGAATAATGGCGGTGATATGGCACCCTTTTAAAAGGAATTACTGAAGCATCGTGATACTGATTTAAATGGCAACACGTTACCATGCAGAAGCAGATCATTCCAACCGGTAGATACGATTACACGGGCAATCAATAAGTGAGGAGCCTTAGGTTATGCACTGCGAGTGGCAACAAAAAAATAAGAAAGTGGGAAAACAGTCACAACCTGAACATGAAAATTAGTGTTCTCCTCCCATTGGATACTAAGAGAAGTCCTTCATCATTTGTCCATCCTCTGGGTGCAGGGATGCATTCGGCGAGGCTGGCAGGTATTACTGCATATTTTGTAAAATAAAATTCTTCTGAAAGAGGGTTTGAAGTTGCAGCTGGGAGACAGACTTTTGGGACTGTTTTTCAATTAAAAAGATATTTTGCAGGGGAGGAATCTCTGTTTTCGAGTATTTTTCTTTTTGAGATTCCTGAGTTGTTTTCAGATGTGCCTTTTGGAAAGTTAAAAGGGGACTCTTAGTGTCAAAATGAAAAACTATTTAATCCATAAAACTACATACCAGACTCCAAAGAGTAGCATCAGATAAGGTTAGTTCTACTTTGTTAATGGTTCTATTTTTTAATTACAATGATCTGCAAAGTTACTTTTGTTAGTTTTGTATTCCTGCACTGCTAAGATTTCTCACTCTGACAGTAAAGGTTTAAATGCTGTAACACTTCAGTCTTCAAATAAAGGCAGCTCAAACCGCCTGATACAGGCACATCCAGAGAGGGTGACACAAATACTTGGTGCAGGACCAAATCAGAAGGCCACTACTTTATTTACATATACTTACGATGCACAATAAGGAACCAGGGTTGCTGGATCAGTAGGTCCCCACCATTTGCAAGCTAAAAGACCTATAGCTCTGAACCAAACTGCTTCTGCTCTGGGACGGCTTCACCGTGGCTCAGGCACCACAACGGGCTCCCATGGTCATGATCGCTAACGGCTGATCTTTGCCTGCCCTGCCACCCTCATCATCCCCATCGCCTTTCCCACCGCATGACTGCCCAGCGCCCTCCGGATCCGTCTGCTGACCTTTTACAGCCACATACGTCAGCTAAGCACAGCCCTTCACCCCGGGACATCCTTTCTGGGACATTTCTTAGTTTCTCTGTGCACACCCACAGCTTTCTCAAGAGCTTTTGCCTCATTCGGATTGAATTTCCTCCCTTCCCAGATTTGTCTTCCAACCAGGTGGGATAAAGCCGCTCCTTCCTCGGCAGCGTGGCCAGCTGGGCAAGGGATGCTAACCGGGCGACGGAGATGTGATATGGCAGCCCCGTGATGCCCTCCGCTCTCAGCACTGGGCAAAGCTAATGCCAACCACGGAGCTTTGCCCATCGCGGCACCAGTCCCTCGGGAGCCCGGCGGCGGGTCCTGCAGCCCCTGGGCAGCAGTGAGCCGTCAGCTCCGGCCGGACCCCCGGGCAGCGCGGGGCCAGCCAGACCCCGCCACACCAGCATGGTGTGGTTCCGGTGGCTGCTTTGGCTCAGCACAGAAGCTGGTTGTGCCGGGCAGGCGATTCCCGACGGGTCCGTCTGCACTGGAATAACTTCCTCTGAGCAGCACGGCCAAGGCAAAAGTAAAAAAAAGTCCTTGATTCACAACAAAAGGGCAAAAAGGATGATTCATTTTCTTCATAAACGCTATATGTCATTTCTTACTTTATAGATAGGCTTACAGAATTCAGAGACTCAGACTGATACATGATTTTAAGAGCTTTACTCACTACAAATAATCTTTTGATGATGAAACTAACTGCGTAAAGCTTTGGAAGAAAGACCTTGCATGAATATAGCCAAATTAGGAAACCCATATCATAACAGCTGTGTTCATAACCACTTGTATTGCTGTTTTATTTTGTAATCTACATTACTGGATCTATTTTTGACTACAAACTAGATGACTCATTTGATCACGACCAATGAAAAAAACATAGTATGTTGCCACAAAATATTTCTTAGAGTTGATGCAGTATTTTTTTTCTTTCCACTGCAATCATATATCTCTTTACAACCAACCATGGGCAAAATCAGCACATAAAGGAATTTGGCTTGTTTTATTCAATAATCAATAGAAAAGGAGCTGACTGGATTTAATTGTCATTTGTCTGCCTTTTTGATTAGTTTCTTCCACTTATTCTTCTGTCTTTTTCCTTTGATTGTGTTGCTTTGACTGAGATGAAAATTTCTCCAAAAATATTTCAACCAAATCTGTAGTTTCACTACTACGTTCACAGAAGAGGGGCAAAAGCTTAACCAAAAGCAGCTGTGGAGCCGTATTTTCTACTTCATTTATCTCTTTATGTTTGTACAAAAGAGAAAAATTGAAAATTAGCCAAGAATGTAATACCACAAATTCTCTCACTAGAAAACACAGCATAGTTTGCAGTAATCCCTTTAACCATAGCATTAGCTTCTTGATCTGCAGCGCACAAACTCTGCTGTCAAAGAGACGAAAGACTTCACCAGCTCACGCAGACCCCCGGTCGCTGAGGCTGTGGTGGTCCACACCAGCACATGGGGGTGTGCCGTCTGTGACTTCAACTAGTTCATGGCATCATAAATGTTTATAGTTGTTGGCCATTTCTGTTGTCTCTGGGCCAAATTTTCACTTGCCTCAGTCAACAAGCAAGTCAAGCAGCTCTTTTAAATTAACGGTATCAGCGTGGATCTACCCTGAGGGGCAGAGCAGCACCGACTGCTCTGCAAGGCTCACGTTAGCTCTGTCAGCCCAGCGGCATCAGCCTTCTGGTTAACAGCAAAATTCATTTTCAGCTCCAAGGTTTCATTCCCCTTTCTGCAGCGAGGCTTTTTATTTCTTCACAACAAAGCAGGTCAGCATCAATTCCAGGCAGAAACTTGGCCCTTTCCTCCATCTGAGATTCCTGAAGAAATCAAGAAACTCTTAAGAAAACCTTCCTGCTCCTGCTGGTGTCCAGGCAGGGCTCCTGCTCCCCACGGGCAAAGACCTCCAGCGGATGCACGGGCAAGAGCACGTGGGTTTGCGCCCGCCGTGATGGCAATCCAGATCCGAGGTCTGGCACGAAGGACTGCACTGACCACGTTGGAACCCACCTCCTGCCAAGGACGGATCCTGCCAAGGTCCGTGCTGTGTGTCCCTGGGCACGCGGCGGGGATTGCGTGCCACAGCCAGGGGTGACACGTGGGTGGTGGCAAAGGAGGGGACAGGGAAGCTCCAGCCCAGCGAGCTGATCTGGTAAATCACTGGTCAGCTGCAACGACCCTGGGAGTTTGTCTTAATTTAGACGGTGCCTGTCCGCACCTCAGCACCTGATGGGCTCCTCTCCTGTTTCACCCTCTTCTTCCCACTTTTTGGGGGGTCTCCACTGCACGAGGACAAAGCCCTTGAGGTGGGCTTGCCGGCTCCAGACGCAGCGCTGACGTGCACACTAGAGACCTGGGCTCGGCGAGCTGCTCCCTCTCTGCCAAGGGGAGCATCTGGTGAGAGGGTGCAGGGTTCGGGAAGGGGCAGGGAGGACGTGGCCTTCTCTCTCCAGATTCAAAAGTCAGAAGGGCTGAAAAGCAGCTTGCTCCATTCTTCAAAGCCATGCCTGAAACAATACGAGAGGCAGGAATATAAATGAGGCATAAAGCTGCAAACTCAACTGCGTTAGACCTTGCAAAATCCATCTTAGCAAGTACAGATTGTGACCTGAGAAATGGGTATTGCTTAAGACGCTTTAAATCACAGAGAATGATGCACTAGGAGAGACGGCCCTCCACAGATGACCTAATACGTCTTTTCCTCCCCTGTCCTCAGTGACTCCAATAAACTCCCGACCTTGCAGACCAATCAAGAGGAACTCAAAGGAGATGGGAAGTCTGTCTTCACCTTCAGCATCTTGTCAGAAGAAGCAAGCAGCTCTGCTTGGTTCAGAAACAATTACTAATGCCAACCTCTTACTGCCATTATATCAGCTAGCAACTATTTTTTTGTTCGTGGCACAGGCTTCTGCCTTCAGAGCTCAGCTGACCACCGAGCACACTTCAGGAAGCTATAGTCTGGTGACATCTCTGTGGGGATAGTTTTGTCCTGATAAAAGCTGCCAGTGAATCAACAGGAAGCTGAAATCTCTGCTTCTCATAATTGAGCATCTTTCCCCTTTTTCCATTTGTCGGCAATTTATGGGGAATGACTACTACAGAGACTTAACTGTGTTTAGTCATAGGATGATTTTGTCTCTTCCTAGCAAAGAGCTAAGTATAGCGCAGACTCATTATTCAGAGGCCGTCAGTGATAACTGGCGTTGGCATCCTTCCCGAGGCACAGTTTGAGCAGCCGGGTCCTCCTCGGAGCCGACTTTAACTTGCCTTTGCCTCTCCCTGACTGCACTTTGCCCTGCTTCGCAACCTGCCGTGACGCTGGGGCAGATCTCATCCTCAAAGACAACATTTATGGCTGTTATTCTTGATGACAGGCTGAATTGTTCAGAAACATAGGAACTAAAACAGTCACCGTCCAGCTTGGCTGAGTTTCCTGTCTCGGAGCGCAGCCACTGTCAGGTGCTTCTCAAGGGGTTTCTGAACATCAGAAATAATCCGCCCTCAATAGGGCTTCTCGCTCTGGCTACGCTTAGCTATCGCTTGCCATCCTTTATTTGTGTTATCATTAATTATAACAATTCCATATGTATTTTTTATTGTGAATATAAGCGTCTGGGATGTTTTTAAATCTTATTCTAATCTTGGTTTTATTATCTTCCAATATTAAGAAATCATAGAGCCTAATTACACACTGTGTCAAGCATTGTTTCCATGCTGATGAAAAGCCTTCGCTAGACGGGGAGGAGAGCCTGGTCATTGCCCTTGCATCCAGAGCCTGCTGGTGCACAGCTCTACAGCTGCTGTTTAGAACTAAAACCAAGAAACAAAAAAACCCCAAACCCAGCACTTTTCCATGTAACGTCTCTCCGCAACACGGATTTGCCACCCACAAACAGATGCCTTTCTCTCCGTGCTTGTCTGAAGCGCGTCTCTCAGCTCCGGGCAGGCGCAGGAGCGGTGGGGGGACCTGCCACAGCTGTCCCTGGGGCTGGGTGGCAGCTCCCTGTTGGGTGCTGGCCCGTCCCGCCGTGTCTCGTGGCTCCCAGAAATCCCTTTGTAAGTTCTTTCCTATTTCCCAGGTTGCCACATGCATGCGTGCATTGGGAAAGTGAGGTAATGTCACCCCATTGCCATTTCAAATGTTTCCTGGGGCTGCCAAGCCCTTCATGGCACGGGTTTGAAAAACAATATCCCTGTGCTGTTCCCTCTCCTCGCTCCCAAAATGCCCCTGGAAGGTCAGGTTCAAAAGCCCTCCCCAGAGGGACTTTCTCTCTCCAGAATTTCTCTTCTGTCTTTGCTTTTTATTTTTTGTGGATGTTTAAACACCTCTTCTAAAAAAATGCAGACATTCGCTCTGTGTGTCAGGGCACAGTCCCACTCCCCGGGGGGGGTCACCAGCCCCTAATGCCTTTGGCCTGTTCGCTGTATCAGGCCAGTATTACCTACACGGCTCCATTCCGATTATTTCTCGTGAACAGAATGAATCCATTCTCCTTGGGCTGGATCCTGGGAGGCATTGGCCACTCGGTCCTGCGCTGGAGAGGGAGAGCACCCAGCATTGCACAGGGCTGCAGAGGAGAACTTGGCATTCACCAGCTGTACAATGATGTCATCACTGTCCCCGGGTGATTTTGAGGCACGATTGGAGAATTCAGCAACTGCTGAGGCACCGTGCAGATTTACCCCTCTCTGCACAGACCAAGGCAATACATCCCGTAGCTGGAAGCAGCAGAAAGTCCTTATCTTCTTCTGCAGTCTGAGGAACCATGTAGGCAGCAAACCAGAGCGTGGCTGGAGCATGAGACGTGAAATACAGGCGCCTGCGTTGCATTCCCAGTCTCCTCCCAGTGAGGTGCCAGTCTCTGCCGCCATTCACTCATTTTCCTTTCCACACGGTCGCTGTACATTGTATTATATTTTGGAAAAGCATATCCAGGTGCTGGGGACAAAATGCCCTGTGAGCTCTAATAAATCCTACCAGGGTCACATGCAGCAGCAGATGAGCAAAAGGGACATGATTAATCGTGAAGCACTCTCAGAAACTGAATACAGGTCAAAATAAGCCCGGGATATCTGTTTTCCTTCTCTGCAGGAAAGTATGCAAGAAATCTCAGAAAAATGTACCAACGTGTGAACTATTAAATCAACACAAGAGTTTAGGAATTTTTTTTCAAATTACAGTTGCAAAGAGATGGTTCAGTCCTGAGCTGTGGTTGTGTTCCCAGCTCCTGGTAGCTCTGCTTTGATCACAGAACGTAAGGAGGCAGTCGGATCCTGGTTTCTGTTATTTCAGCATGGGTTTTTCCTGGACTCAGGCACAACGAGGAAGGGAGAACAGCAGGGAACAGCGAAAGGGGGAGAGAGCTGGGAGCAGGAGCACGCGGAGCCCTCTTACCCTCACCTGCACAAAGGGGCTCTGTGCCAGGCCTCCTGGCCAAAGCAGGAGCAGGCAGGAACATTAGTTGAAAGCTGTAAAGACGACCTTGCCATTTCACGTAAAAAATAACCCAAAAGGCAATAGATTGTCATTCAACGCTTAACAGACACTGAAATAACAGGAGAAACATGGCTTTGGACAGTTTCTTCTGCTAAGAACATTCCCTGTCTGTCATCCGTGATAAACCGCCCCAGCACATTCCTGTCTGATTCGGGAAATCCGTTTCCCTGAGCTTGGGGTCAGAGCCTGGCATGGTGGGACAGCAGGACAGCGGGACAGCGGTGACAGCAGGATGGCGGGGACAGCAGGACGGTGGGACAGCAGGACGGCCCAGCCTAGAAAGGCGACTTGGCTTGAGAGCTGCCAGCTCCCTCCACCCCGCCCGGGCACCCCCAGGCCGCGGGCCCCGCCCCATCCCCTCCGCTCCCCTCCGCGACACCGCCGCTTTGGGGCGGGAGCTCTTAAACCCGCTATTTTTGGTTTTTTTCTTTGCCCTCTCTCCTTTTTTTAAGCCGCGGGGGCTGCGGCGGGACCCGCGCTGCGCTGCGCGGAGAGGCGCGCCCACCCACACGTGCGCGCGTTAGCCAGCGCGCCCCGCCCCGCCGCACACCATTGGGCAGAAAAGTTTGTCGGCGGCGGCGGATTGGCTGAAGGCGGATCGGGGCTGCCGCGCTCGCCAATGAAAGGCGCCGGTGCGGGCGGCGCGCGCCGGGCGAGCGGCGGGCGCGGCGCGGGATGGAGCTGAGCCCCGGCGTGCAGAAGGTGGGTCGGGGGGGGGGACACGGACGGACCGAATGACCGACCGACCGAATGACCGACCGACCGGGGCCCCCCGTGGGTCCTGTTTGCCCTTCCCTCCCCGCTGGGTGTCCCGTGCCCGGTCAGGGCTCTGCCGGGGCTGCGCGGTACCCGGAGCGGCGGTGCGCGGGGGGCGGGAGAGACGCGCACCTGGGACCCCCCTCACCGGCGGGGCCGCCCGGCTTCGCTTCGTTCCGGAGGGGTTTCCCCATCTCCCCTCGCCGCCTCCCTCCCCTGCCCCGGGCCGCCGGCTGTGCTTGCTCAAAGGCTTCCCTAAGGCGGGGGGTGCTGAGCCCCCTCGGGTGTGAGTGGGACCCCCCAGCACCCCCCGTTACCGGGGCGGTTTGCCCCCCTTACTTCTTTGCTTCTGACTACGTGGCCCCGTTCAAAACTGTCTGGAGTCCTCTGGAGCAAAGCTCCCCCAGCAACTGGTGTGATACTGGTTTTGAGTAAGGAGCTGAAGCAGCGGATGCACAGAGAAGGAATGTCGCAGAGCGTGAATGTTGTGGGAGTTACTAAATGCTCGGGGTTAAGAGCAGACAAAAGTAATCTCTGAAGTACTTAAATAGTTCCTGCATCTCGAGAGGGCAGCCCTAGCTGTGTGCTGTGGCCACACAGGCACGCACTGGGTCTGCCCAGCCAGAGCGCCTAGCTGCGCATCTGGGTTTGTTCTTATTTCTTACAAGAAATCTACTTCAAGAAAGCTTTTGCTGGAAAAGCAAATGTTTGTTGTGTAAGTTAACTTGCATAAGACTCTGACCACTGCTGCTCTCAGCTTGTGTTCTTGCGGGGAGTTGCTTGTCTCCTTTTAGACCCTCTGGGAAGTGTTTGCTCCTTGTGCTCAGGCTGTCAGAGCCTTGCTTTCCCCAGGAAGCCGGGGGTCTCCTCCACAGTGTCCTTTGAGCAAAAGAACTGGAATAACTGAAACACCCTCTTGGCATGGTGTTAAGCTGAATGGAAGGGATTTTAATTGCTAAATAAAAAACACATGGAATGGGTTGCCAGGGAGCAGCTGCTCTTACGACCTTACTTGCTGTACCTTTGTCACTGTATAATTAGGAGATGAGTTAAACACTTAATGTCAGCGCTTCTCGGTTTCCACATTGTTGTAATCCCATCTCTTGATGCCAGATGGCCCTGGCCGGGCAGTGCCGAGTGCTGTGCCCAGGGACGGACCTCCGGACCTCCGTGGGTCAGCCAGGGCACAGGGGCCCCTCCAGCCCTTCCCGGTGGGGGACGGCACCCTTTGCCGTGAACTTCTGTGAGAAGTTTCTTGCCAGTGGTGTCCTTGGAGATCCCTCCCTGACTGTCAGGACTGGAAGAGTCAGCCTGTCTCTGTCTTGGAGGTGTAGCTCCCTCTATCCTGCTAGGTTTGAACTGTGCCACTGCTGAATCCCAAGGAAAGCTATCTGTTGGGTTTCATGGAAAACTGGATGCTCCTTATAGATGACCCCGGGCAAATGTTGGTGTTTGGCAGTGGGGGTCACAGTCTGTGTTGCGGTCTGGGTGGGTGGGGCTGTGCCACGCACCCTCTGCAGCGTGATGCTCCTGCTCTCCATGTGTCCTGCCTGAAATAACTGATTTTTGGGTGGGAGTGAGGAGTTCCTTCCTCCCTCCCTCCCTTCCTCCTTACAGCTCTGCTGACCCCCTTGGCTGCCTGCCACAGGGACCCTGTTAGTGCTTGCTGGCGAGGGCAGGCTCCCCCAGTGCGGCACTGTGGGGTGACCCTGTCCCCGCAGGCGTGTGGGGGGTGGCCAGGGCTTGGCAAGGATCCGCCGGGAAGGTCTCCTGGTGCGTCATCCCCGGGGACTCGGAGCAACGTGTCCTCTGCCAGCGGGTCCCTGTTGTGATAACCCTCGGGCATGTCCATAGGGTCCTGGCTGCCGCAGCTTCTGTGGGGGGGGAACCTCTGGATGCCAGCTGGAGACCCTCAGGAAGCTCGTACCAGGCACCGAGTGGAGATCAATCCCATGGGAGTGAAAACTGACCCTTTTTCATGGGTGACTGCAGTTGTGGGTTGTGTGCTGGGCTGTGGTCACTCTGGTTTTGTCAGACAGCAGCTCCGGTCCTGCCTTGCCCAGAGCGCTGCTCGGGGGGCTGAGCGGGGCCAAGCCCCTGCCAGCAGCCCCAGGCTGGGGGTCCCTTGTGGGAGGGAGCGGAGAAACAGGGGTAGACATGGGGACCAAGGAGGGCTGAGCAAATCAGTGCTGTGGAGCAGAAGCGTGCCCTGGAAAAGCTGTCTCTGCACTAGACCCATCTCCCCAGAGCTTCTCGAGCATCATCCACAGGGGATGGAGCAGTGAGGCTGCACGGCAGTACGTCAGGGGGCTTACACAACGCACCCTGAAAGGCTTGTGAACACAGAAGCCGTCAGAGCCTTTCCAGTACGTGTGGCTGGATACTTAGCTCCCCTTGGTGGAAGGGCAAAGGACAAGAGGTCATCTTTAATTTCACTTAAACGTGTGAAGGGAATAGCACAAACTGCCTGCAGCGGAAGGGCGTAGTTCTGCTGTGAGATCTTCTCGTGGCTGCTCGTGGGCAGGCAGCGCGGAGCCTAACACCCCTGTGTGGGGCGAGGGAGGTGTGATGATGCCCTGGGTCTGCCTAGTTCTTCTGACAAGCTGCCTGTCTCCTCTCACCTGAACTGGAACTGGGCATGGTAGTATCAAAAAGGAAAAGTCCCAGCCAGTTTGCACTTCAAAAGGGATATGAAATGACACACTAAAAACAAGAGGGGGGAAAAAAAAAAGGCCCTGGATCACTGTCTGAATAATATATGTCCAAAGACAAATGGGCGTCTTTGCAGTAGACGGCTGTTTAATTTCCTGAATCATGAGAAGGGCACTTTTCCTGGGCATGGGGTGGAATACTGTCAAATTTTAATTTGGCTTGGCAGTGTCGCGCAACCAGTTTGAGCAAGTCGGGGAAGGCAAGTCTGGAACTCATTAGGGCTTGTTGCAAGGCCCTGAAAATTTTATTTTCAATCACTGTTGGGTTTAATTATTGTTGATGTCTTGCCTAGCGTATTATGGGATTCTTTCTGAGGAAATTAAAACAGCATGAGTGGGACGGCATTCTGTTTGGCAAATGGGTTGTTTAGATTAAATTCTAAATGGAGAGTTAAAACTCAAAACAAAGATAAAGCGTGATGGCTGGCATTTTGTGTGTTACTGGAGCTGGTTCAGCTGGACTGTGCAGGCAGCAGGATTTGTGTACTGTCCTCACTAAATTCAGTCCATTTTTGTCAGGAGCAGAAAATAACCCACTAGGCTAAAAGCCCTGTTCAAAGCCAAGGTAAAGCTTACTTAGTTAATACAAATTTTAATTCTCTAACTTTTTCTTTCTTCAGTTTTTTAGCATGGGGTTTTGCAAACACCCAAAGCAGACTGTAGGACAGGGAAAAAGCATTGCTGCTGCTGTGATAAATCAGCCCCAGCGTATGCGGGGGGCCTGGGTGACTCGGGGTCTCGGGGAGAGGCAGAAGCCTCCCTTCTCCGTCAGTGAAGTATCCGGATGCTTGAAGATTCCTCTGTGTATATCTGCAGACGTGGATGGGAACACTCTTAAGGATTGGGAACGTGCCCTTTGTAAAGTCCAAAAATTTAGAGCTTTTTAAAAAACTTGAGGAATACATTGGAGATGCAGCTTTTTCAGTTATTTTTTCATAAACTGTATGCCTTGATCAAGGTGTACAGGATACTTGGGCTGAACCCCTAGCTGTGTTTTGTCCTCAGCACGGCGAGTGCTCGGCGATGCTCCGCAGCGCTCGGGCAGATGGCTGGCTTTGCAGGGAAAGACACTCGGCTCCCACATAACAGGGGTTATGCCCAGAAGTATTCTTCTGCAGGATACATCTGCAAAATCTCTATTCTGTCCAAAACCACTTCTAAGCAATTTGGGCACGCAGAGATAAAGATGGCAAGCGCTCTAACTGCAGTGAGTGTGCCTGCAAAGCCAGGCCTTAGTCATTTAAACATGCTAGTGCTCGTTTGTGTAAATGCTGTCAGGAGCTATACAAGTGATTTCACCTCTGCTGTTGAAAGTTGGACCTCGTAATTTTTAACAATTAGACCACCGAGAGTTTATTCCTCGGACACTTCTTTTGTGGTCACGATTGCTGGTCATAGTCTCCATTGGCAGAAGTTCAGACTTTCATTATGACAAGTTGGTACCTTCTCTGTAAAGCCTCCTCTGGATGGACAAGGGGTTTGGTCCCTATGTGGGTGACGGGTTACACGTGGCTGATGGCCTGGGGAGATGGCTGGAGCACCCCTGTGCCCCCCCGAGAAAGCTGGCTTGTACTTGCGGGACTGAAAGCCCCGCTCCGAGCCCGACGTGGCTGCTGGAGCCCAAGGGAGGAAGCGCTGCTGCAGCTGTCACGGGGAAACAGATGTTGATCTTAATGCAGAAACCTGCTTAGCTCTGAACGAGTATTTATAGCTATGAAATCATAAAGCAGCACATGGGTTAAAGAGCTTATTTTGGGACTTGGACTCGGAGCTAAATTGAGTCCCATAAAATAAATTTACACGTTACAAAATCCCTCTTGTCCTGCAGGGAGGCAGTGTCTGGAGTATTTGTTTAGGCTGAGGGTTTTTTTCCCTTTTAAAAAGGAAATATTGTGTTTCAGCCATTCAGGAAAAGAGGTATTCAGATGTCCTAGCTCGAAGCTATTGCTCCATTTAAAGACGGGGCTCAGAGAAAGGGAAAGATTTCAGGGCAGCTATTTGCAGTTTTTGGAAGAGCAAGAGTTTCCTAATGCTGGTTACCAGCCTGATTCCTCATACTTTTACCATCTCACCTACTCTGAAACCCTTGACTTCAGTACTTCAGTTACTGAAAGGCTCTGAACTGCTCCAGAGCAGTTATTTCCCTCTGCAATGGGGGACTCTTTCCTCTGGCTGGGTGTGCTGGTTTTGCCCTTCCCTGCAGCTCACTGTGCTTTCATGAGTCAAATGCAAAGTGCATTAAAAGCAGTTGATAAAACTGAAATGAATAGCAGCTTTGACTTAATTGCTGGTAGATAAAGTATCATAAATTGTTAATGTTTAGCTCACTAGGTGCAATTTCTCAAACCTGGTCAGGAATGGCTATTCTGAATCGATCAGAGAGGCAAGGGAAAGGAAAGTCTGTTCTTCCTTGTCCCGGGGGGCGGGTGAATCCCAGTGAATTAAAATAGTCACTGGTGAGCAGGAGAGCGTGCTGGCTGGCTCACTTGAAAGTCAAATAGTGCAAATAAAAGTACTGGGGAAAGGGAGGGGGATGGCTGAGCAGTAGGACATAAGGAAAATGGAAAGGATTTTTTCTGCTAGTACTTAACTGTGGATGCTGTTAGCTGTACCTTTCAGACATGCAAAAATACACACTTCTAGGAAAGTAACTTTTGCTTGTGCCTGCAATGTTAAAGCCTTGGTTAAGAGAAGCACTAAAGCAGCTGGGTGGCTGTTCTATACAAACTGCTGTGCAAATATCGTTATTTCCTAGTGCAGTTGTTTGTCTGTTGGAAGCTTTAAATGCTGGGGTTTATTGCCTTACTAAATGGGCTAAATTCTGTCAGGATTAGCTTTTACATAGTCTTTATGTATTCCAGATAGTGTTTCATTGGGAAGAAACCTGTCATAGGATGAAAAATCTACTGTAATCTTATCAGAGGAACATAGGAAAGCAAATTTACCCAAAAGCATTGTGGCTGGTTGCCCGTGCCCTACCAGTATTTGAGGTGGCACAGCCCTTAAGCTTCTGCATTAGGGTTCAGGGCATCACCAGCCACAAGATTAACTTGGACTTGTTCATTTTCTCTTTCTGAAGACCTAGAAACGTGTCACTCAAATACCTCACTTTATTTTCCTTCTATATGAGTGTAACTTGTGTCAAGATTATGAAGCTCCAGGCAAAAAAAAAAAAAAAAAAATCCCCTCTGTTCATATCACATGTGCTGCCAAGTCTGCTTGGACTACCAAAGAGCATCCACATGTGCCAGCTACAACAGGGAGTCTGCAGGAGGACAGCCAGCCAGCTCCTGTCAGCCATGTGTCTTGATCCAGAGCATCAGGATCCAGTAACTGAGCAGTATTTCTCCTAGTTTAAAGCACCTGTCCTGGATCTGGACATTTAGGACGGGAACACAGACCAGACCTACAGCCCCAGAGGCTGATGTGACAACTTTGCAGTCTCTGTCAGAGGGCTGCTAATTTATTATACCTTTCCTCTTGAACACTGCATGCCCAAGCCATTTTTTTGTCATTCTTGCACAGCTGGATGGGCCTTTTGAGATTTTGGAGGGGGGTGCGATAGTGGCCAGATCCTATGGAAACCTTGGGGCTGATACAGCAAAGCTGCAGTGAAATGCCTTTGTGCCCTTGGGCACATCTTCAGCCTTCTTGTGTCTTGATCTCCTCAGCTGTAAAATGTGAACAGTAGAGCTGAGAAGATATTTAGGAGGACGAAATCAGTTGTGTTGTACAGAAATTTGATGGAAGCAGCTCCTGAAGCACAACACGTCAGTGTACGGAGGGACCCCCATTCCTGATGGTATTTCAGCACCTTCTCCTTGTGCTGGAGGTGGGAAGGACAAAGCTGGCTCAGTGGAGGTAATTGGTGATTAGTGAGACACTTACCTGAGCACTCTGGAACTTGGCACAGCTGCTGTTTAATTAAATTTGGGTGGGTTCTTCCCATTCCACACACCTACACACAACTTGGATTGGTTTTATAATTAAGACCAAGTGTCTGAAGCACTGTCTTGCTTGTGGAAAAATCTATTCATCTTATTTTTCAAAGTTTGCCCTTCTCTTATCATTAATTCACACATTGTTAGTGGAGAAAGGAATGCTGCCAACTATGTGCTCTTGGAAGAGCGAGATATTTGCAGAGGCTCTGGTTCTGTTGTATCTCTGTCATCCTGTAGGTTGAGATCTGGCAGCTCCATTGAAATAGTTTTCTCAGATATCGGTGCCTTTTACTGGTCTTTATGTTGCTAAAATAAAAGGCAACAAACTTTTTACTCTGCAAAGTTTAATATCAGTAAGTGCTTCCAGTATTCCAGGTGATACAAACTCATTCACTGGTGACTTAAATAAATCCTATAGAGAGAGTATGAGATGAAAGACAAACTTTTTAAAGTGACCTTTTTTCTTCTGTGAGTGTGGTAATTTGGATAACTGTGCTTGCTCAGAATCTGGCAGGGAAACAAATTGCTTTCAGGTCATGATTACAGTAGATGTTTTCTGTCTATGAAAATGAGAAGAAAATAAATTAAATCAATCCTTCACTGTTCCCAGTCAAAATTATAGTAGCAAGTGTGCGTATTGACTATTGGACTTCCAAGAGTAGTTGTTTGCCCTTGTGCAAATGTATTCCACTTGCAGACACTGTCAGGGAGCCCCTTCTAAAATCCAGAAAAGTTTTTCCAGCACAGCCCTGAGTTTCCCACTTGAGGGAAGCCCTCCGGCCTGGCCTTTGGCTGGTCCAAGGCATGTTTGGGAC
Organism: Haliaeetus albicilla; assembly: GCF_947461875.1. NCBI lineage: Eukaryota > Metazoa > Chordata > Aves > Accipitriformes > Accipitridae > Haliaeetus > Haliaeetus albicilla. The sequence continues at coordinate 1,195,301 of NC_091506.1, read as the reverse complement.
AGTTTCTTCTGTGCCAGTACTGGGAATTGACTCCTAAGCACACCTGAAACTGGACCTCACCAGACATCAGGTGTAGTCAAGGAGGATGTTTGTTGGTTGTCAGCAGGAGGGGAAAAAAATTAGTGTGATATGCAATGTGTAAAACTGTTGGACAAGGTCAGTGTGCTTCAGGAGTGGCAGGTCTGCTGCTGTGGCTCTTCTGCTCTGGTGTATCAGTGTCCTTAGTGCTGACGCTGGCAAAGTGGAAGGAAAACTCCACATTCCCAGGAGCACCCCTAGAGCTAACGTGTGTCTGGGGTGAGGGACACCTGCATGGGCTGGGTGCGGAGCAGAGCTGACCTCCGTCCGACTGATGTCGTCGGACCTTGCCTCTGCTTGATGAGCAGAAGCAGCAAACATCTTCCCTAGTGAATGGCAGCGCGGTGAAACCAGACGGGGCTCCTGCCTGTGAGATCTGTAGAGTATCTCTTCCAGAAGAGAGGATGAGCCAAAACAAACCCAGGCTGAACTCCCTGTCCTCCACCCAGGGCATGGGGATTTCATCCCACCCAGGGCTTGTCTGTTGGGTTCCTTCAGTATCTCGCTTACTTGTTGCCTTAATGTGCATTTAAGGTGAGTTCAGTGGGGTGGCATCGCTGGCGGTTGTGCCCTCCCAGGCAGAGCCTGGGCAGCGTTGGCTCCGACGCTGGTGGCCGCAGCGAGCTGAGGTCGAGTCGTCTGGTTCTCCAGCCTCTGCCAGCTCTCAGTGTCGGATCAGCGGCCGCTCCTCTTGCGTTGGAGCAACACTCGCCCCAGGCTGTGCTCAGCACTGGATCCTGAGGAACAACTCCACAAAAGAGCTTTTTGGATCCTTGCAGCTCTCCAGTGATGTCCTTTGGGGGCAATTTTTCCCCAAAAGTTTAAGAAGCAGGTTTAATGAGAAGCAGGTGATCCCCTTCCTCAAGGAATTTCAGAGGTTTTCCAAGATGGGAAAGCTGTCAAGGAGAATGCTGAGTGAGACAGATTGCCCATCCAAACCATGAATTAAGGTGCTTGAGGCCCAGCTCTTGAAAGGAGGTTTCTGCCAATGAATCCAGGAGAGGATTCATTGGGATTCTTCTACATGGTAAAAGGACCTTAAGTCAGTATTTTAGGATTCAGAGTAATTACTTGTTTAAATAGCTAAACAAAGCTGTGGGGTTTTTTCAGATACAGCCTTTACTGCTGGGACATTGAGGCCAAGTTTTCAGTGCCTTTTGTGTTCATCTGAAATTCTGGACCATTATTTAAGTTACACTGAAAATGAGATTTGGTTTTTGACGTGTACTTCAATCGTGCCTTGTGAAAGTGGAGCTGTAGGGGATAGCTCGGCCCTCAGCATTGCTGTGCTGATATGCAGGTAGTGATACATTGATACCCTCAGGAGTGTTAATGATAACTGCCCTTGCACTTAAATGTATATACAAAAGCTAGCCAAATGCTTAAAAATCAAAGGGCCTCATTTAATCAAGCACCTGTGAGTTCAGATTTGTTGGACTGATGTGACCCTTTTGCCAGTGTAGGAGCCACTGAAAGGGAAAACGATCTTGGTAACGTGACCAGGGAAATGAGAAACTTAATTCTTCTAGTGCATCTGCTTTTCAGCTTGAATTAGGAAATTAAAATAGGAGTGAGACTATTTGACATGGGTTTCTTGTTAGTTCAGAGTGACTATTAGCCTGGGCACTACCTTTACTCTATATAGCTATTTGAAACATTGATACCTTATTTAAGACTCCCAATAGTGTACAGAACAGCATGGGCTCAGAACTAGGGTAGTTCTAGTTACTAGAAGATTTGGGGGGAGCAGCAGAGGGTCTGTCCATTGCTAGCACAACAGTGTCCTGCCTCGCCTTAAATTTAGGGCAGTCTCATAACGTGCATGCCCCAGGCTTGGTCTTGATGGCTCTGTCCCTGCTGCTGATGCCAGGATTTGCAGAGGTGACTGAGCCAAGGGCTTGCCCTCGCTGCCCAAGCGAAGTGCTCCGAAGGAAGCTTTGGACACAGCCAGGGCAGTTCCCCCGTTCAGCCCAGGGTCTCCGTGGGGCTGGGGGCTGCTTTGGACAACCGGCCCCAGGTCACCTGGCAGCAGGTGGGTTTGCCAGCTCTCTCTGCCGGGGAGGCTCGTGCCACCGAGTGCCTGGGCATCCCAGAGAAGCTTTTTCTGGCCAGTAGCTGATGCTACATGCTGCTGGTACTTCATGAGGAGAGAGTTCAGAAGTCCCTAGCTTTGGTCAGACAGGCTGCTAGGTAGCTCGCCCTTCCTGAAGGAGAGACAATTTCATGTATGCTGAGAAGGGACAGTTGGGTGCAACATGTGGTTGTGGATAATAAGACAATTATAGCAAATCTGCCCTGCTGGACCCACAATAGAAGGCAAATGCAGCCAAAGAGGCTTTTTGTGTGTACAGAGTCTGGCTTTATTCCTGCTTTTAACTAAAACACAACCCCTTGGATGTGTTAATATTTTGCTGTTGGGCTTGGCTGATTTTTTTCTCCTGCAGCCTGTGTAAATACTGTTTAGCTTTAACCGATGGTGGTGTACTTTTCCAGAGCTTGCAGCCTTCCCCTTGCTGTGATACAGATACCTCTTCTGTTAGATGTAAACAGTTACACCCTCCAGTTATTGGAAATCCTTAAGGAAGTTTCAGTTAGCTCCCTATTATTATGCAAGCTTAGCTCTGTTATAGTCAACTAATGATGACAAATTAATTGCTATCCATCCACATCCCTGAACTCCTCAACAATTGTGCCGAGCAAACTGGTCCCACACATGTGGATATTGTATGACTTTTCCCTTTTTTCTTTGTTCAAGGGACTTTCTCAAAGTTAGAGTTGTTAATCTCCAAAATTCATTGCAGCTGGAGGAACCCCACCCAAAGTGTTCATGTGGTCCCTTAGCTTCACTTAAGCTCTCTTCTGCCCTGGCTATGATTTATTGGGGTAGGATATCAAATGCCGGGACTGCGTGAGGGTCTTCCAGAGGCTGCACAGAAGGGTTTGTATTGAACTTGCCATGGGCACTGAGGAGCGGTCTGACCGTGAGGAGAGGTGAAACGAGGACCTCGGCTCTGAAGCGCTGTTGTGAACTTGCAGTAACTTTTTGGAAACCAGCTTTTCCTCTCTCCTCCCTAAAAAGGAGGAGAAAACATACTTGAGGTAGCTATGTGTCTCCATCGCTGCTTTTAGTCTCCAAATAAGGTGTTGTGCAATAAGTGCCTTCAGGACCGAGACACCTCTGCAGAAGCAGGAGGGCCCCCTTGGCCAGCCCCTTCTGGAGCTGCGGCGGTGCCAGCCGGTCCCAAAAGCCCTTTCAGAGGCTGGAGGGCAGCGGGTGACTTGTGCGGCAGTGCCGGCGGGGAATAACGCTCTCATGGGGTTCCCCTTCAGCCTGTTCATGGATCTGCTGTGACGGTACCCGTGCTTTCCGCCGGCATCGAGCACAGCGAGTTGGAGCGAGCAGAGTCCTGCCTCGTGTCCCATCACTGGGTGTGAAACTAACTCCTGCAGGAGGGTGTTCGTTCTTGGAAGTTTTATGAGTCTTCAACAGTCTTTGATTAATAACCGCATTGGCCAAACTTGCCAAAATTCTGGACCTTCTTTCAGGCCCGAGTTCCTCTGAGGATGCGACTCCAGACTAATCTGCCAGCTGGGCTCATGACCCTGCAGGCCCACTTGCCCTCAGCAGCGGTGTGGTGGCCAGTGCTGCTGCTGACCAAAGGGGTGTCCTCTCCTGGCTGAAGCTGCCCAGCATTTGCTTGTGGTACGTGGTGTAAGTACTGCTAATGGTGAAACCGTCCTGCTAGGACATACCTTGGCTTTTCAAGGTGTTTGTTTCCCATCAGCAGGACTATTACAGACTCTTTTTGTGATTAGACCAAAGTCCCTGTAGATATTCAGGAGAAAAGAGAACTAAATGTCTTCCAAGGGAATATGGGCTAAGCATCCCTGATCAGATAAGGATCTCCTTGCTTCAGTTATCGTCCTTTTGTTACAGTGACTGACTTGGCAGCTAGAGCTGGCTCCACTTTCCTATTTCCACCTTGTTTGTCACTTAAACTCCTTGGTCTGTGCTGTGGTCTCATGACATGTAGCATACTTCTGCTGAGGTCAAAACTAATTTATCAAGTCTGGCATGACCCTGTGCCTTGTGCATAGCTGAAGTAAGATGGTATAAGGAGCAGTCTAATGGCGAAAGAAAAGGAAAAAAACTAAGCATCACCAAAAAAGCAAGTGCCAGATTTGTGACTGCATTTCCCTTATGCAGTGTCAGCAAATTCTCCAGCAAAGGTGGGTGCCTCTGGCTGGGGGGACCAGGCTGCAGGCAGTGAAACAGCCCAAGGCACATGCTCGGCTGCATTAGGTATTGTTCTGCTGTTGTTATGCTCAATTTCCCTCATGTATCAAACTCTTTGAAGTCCTTAAAGGAAAGCAGAATATTGCTATGGGTTCTCGTGGCACTTGGTGGGTTAATCTGTGTGCTACAGATGTCCAGTGGGACTTCTTAGTTCTGCAATGACCTGAGATAAACCAACCTCTCTGCAAAAGCAGCTATTAGCAGAGGACGTTAGGATGTTAGCTTTTTCTAACTGGCATTTTGTAAGCTCTGTGAAAATTTCGTATTGCATTTAATTTCTTCTACTCACTACTCCATAAAACAGTTGGGTCTCATGGAATGAGTGTCCCAGGAGCAGTGTGCTGCAGCCACCCCATACTTCTGTGGCTATACAAAGCAGAGATATTAAATGCACCTGAAACATCCCAAGGCACTTTTTTTCCTTACTGTACAGTACATCAGCCTGCTCATCACCGTCTGCAGGAGGATCTCAGCAGCCATCCTGTTACTGATGCTTTTGGCATTGAGCTGTTAATCGCTACAGCTTTAGACTGGGTGTGTGGAGAGCACAAAGCCGTGACAGCTAATGGGGCTCTGTGTCCATATATATCCAGTTGTACCGAAGAGGAAAGTACTTGGGTAAATGCAACTCTAAGAAGGGAGGAGACCTTTCTGAGGGCCTGTGCTTATGATAGCTGGTGTGTCTGTTGAGCACTGACAGGTCTGAGTTCAGCCCATTTGTGGTCTAGAAGTTTGGCCTGTCTGCCTGTAGCATTAGCCTGGGCATGGCATGGTTGTTCCTAGAGGAGCCTTCACTGGGAAACACTTAACTAAGTTTAGTCTGAAGTCTCCTCTTTGTGGATGTACTAAGTCTCTGGCACTGAACTGGTGGTGAGGAGAGTGGAAAGAAGCTTCCACTTCTTGGAAGGATTTTCAAGTCACGTGGATGTGAAAACAGCGTTATCTCCATGTGTCCCCTCGCACCAAACTTAAAGTGTCAAACTAGCTTCTGTAGACCCTTTGCCAAAGGGTCATGGGCCAAGATGTGCTGGGCTGGTCGAAGGGTGATGATACACAGAAAAAAACCTTCTGGAGTCTCAGCTGAGCTGCAAATGGAGCAGGCTGGTGGAGCTGGACTCTGACCTGCTCATAACTGCTAACCAGGGGTCTGTCTCGCCAGACCTGCCTTGGAAGCTCAGTGCTCCTTTCCAAAGGAATCCTCAAACTCTAAACCAAGATGGAGCCATATTTGGGTTTCTTCCTTGTCATTATAGGCGCTCTATTTTCCAACCACTGAGTGAACTTACCAGTGTCTAGGCTGGCCCTGCCTTTGGCCAGTAAAATAGTGAACCATGGTATTACTGGCGTATTCCTGAGATTGTTCAGAAATGTTTTTGTGGGTAGAATGGCCTCAATTTCCTATCATTTCACTACCTAAGAATTTCCTCTGCACTGACTTGCTTTTCTCTCTTTTAATAGCAAGAATGCTATAAGACAAAAAAGCCAAAACAGATATCTTAAAATGCATTGTATATCTAGTCATGGTGAGCAGAATTTGCTTTTCTTCCAAGCAGTTTGTTGACACAGGCTTTTTTTGAAAAGCATTACAAATGTCTTCAAACTCTTTATCTTAAACTTTAGTATCTCCTTGTTTAACACTGCTGTTCCCAAATGGGCTTGGGCATAGGTGGAGTCTAAGATGGGAGCATTTGTTTTGCATTATCTTACTGGGTTTGGGTTTTTTTTTTACAGTGTCTTATGTGTCTCTTTTTTTAAAGAAATCTCCTTTTATGCATATTTGAGGGGCCGGAGCGGAGCTGCAAGGAGAAGCTCCATATCTGGGCAGGAAGTCCTGCTGACCAGGCAGCCCGCAAACAGGCAGCGGCGCCTGTTATGTTTGGCCCCTGCACAGGGATGGAAATGAGAGTGGCTCAAACCTCCCTCTGCTTCTGAGGGAGCAAGGAGTAACGCTGTCCTCCAAACAGAGACGTGGCTGTGCTTCCAGTCGTTGCGAGGAGATGCTGCCCGGAGGGGTCCGAGCTCGCAGGGGATGGATATCCAGTGATGGATCACTGTCCCGTCCCTGCGTGGAGGGGCTCGGGTCCGTTTGCTCCTGCTGCCCTGGCGAGGTCTGCCTGTGCCACAGGGATGTCCTGAGACTTCACAGGGCCACCTGAGCTGCCCTGCAGGCAGCGGTGGGATGAGCCGCCATCCCAGTGCCGTCCCCTCCTGCTGCAGACCTCCACCTCGGAGGGCAGGTAAACCTGAGCTGTCTCAGGAGCCACGTGTTGCCGTGAAGAGCCTCTCAATTTTTGCATCGTTTCCCCCATGTTTTCCTGTACCTTCAGACTCTCGGCTATCTTGCACGGTGAGGAGCGGCGAGTCGTGCCGCTGACACCTGCAGACAAGAGTTTCCAGGGAGATCTGGTGTTCCTGGCTGCAAAGGCATGGGCGAAGTGCACAAATGGGAGGGCTGGTGACCAGGTCTTCTGCTAGTGCCTGAAGCTGTATGTGGCCAAAGATCAGGGCTAGGACTTGTTTAGTTTTGTCTTAAGGAAATGGATGATCGGCTTCTGTACACCCCAAAGGCAAGGATCGCCTGTTGATGCCAACAGTTTGTTCTTCAAGTGAAACAATAATGGCAGTTTAAGATAAGATCTGAGACTTTGCTGTGTTAAATGTGATCCTTTTTACTGTATTTGTTTGGACTGAATAAATGTGTCACTGCAGCGAGACAGCAGTGGAAGTTCAAAAGCAGTTCCTGGGGTGCTGGCAGAAGGTGGACGGGTGCAGCCTGCCTGGCTTCAGCTGGTCCGGTAAGCCTTAAGGGACTGTCGGAAGCAGTTGTCGGACCTGTCCATCCATCTGTGAGCTGGCTGTGCGGTCCGTGGTGTGGGGTACCACCCGTTTGATCCCAGCTCTGCCAGCTGGGAGGCTTCAGGATGCTCGCCCTGCCCTTGGTGACGGACAGTCATGCCCAAGCCATCGCGTGGCAGTGTTTGGAGTCAGGTAGGTGTCTGGAACAGATCCAGCAGCCTGGACACAGACCCTCCAGTTAACTGGGGTGATGGGTAGTGCCAGCCTGCTCTGGAGAGCGGGTACAAGGGTGATCTGGAGCGTACTGATTCAGCAGGTACTTCCATGGGGTTTAGACTGAGTAAAGAGCAGTTAACCTCAAACTTGGACCTGGGACATGAAGCAGAAGTCATATTTGGACAAGTAGAACAAATTACCAGGTTGAATAAATTACCAGGAAAGGATCTTGTTAACACCAAAGCAATAAAGTGAAATACTGGCTTTATGTATTAATGTGGAGGTCACAGGCTGGTGGCCACCCCCAAATGACTAAGAGTTCCTGCACTGACACTTGGACTGTGAAGCATCAGGTTGTCTTGTTGGGGGTTTGTGTACTGGTTCTTGCTAGTGACAATGCTTTTCCCTTTGCTTTCCCCCTTGTATATAATGGAACTTTTTCCAAGTAAGTTTATTTAATCCAGATGTTTGTATTAAATAAACAACCATTCATAGTCCCTTGCCTATACTCAGCTTCTGTCTGACTCATTAAGATCAGAGTTGGTTAAAGCCCCCTATCAGTTAGTAGGCATCTAGCACATGGTTCCAGAACTGGCAAGATTGTAAGTGGTCTGTGCTGGACTCTTAAATGTTTTTATCTCTTCTGGAGAGCTGCCACATACCTGAAGAATCAAAAAGTCCTATTTTTCTGGATGTTAGAGGCAGGGTGGAGTGTGTGTGCATGTTAAGACCATTTTTAAGATGTATTTTTATGAATTCCCATGGTGAGAAGTCTTTTCACTGGCTTCAAAGTATCTGGAAAAACAGCAGGGGAGAAATGAGGTGAAAACTACAGGTGAAAGCTGAGGCACAAATGAAATAGCAGTCCTGTGGGCAAAGTGAGCTGAAATGGGGCATTTTGTACCCTTTGGGCTGTCCTTCTCGAGGATGAGCAGTCTTCTATGGAGACTTAATAGTTTTGCGGGGAAAAAAAAAGTGTGTAAAGGCTTGTTGTCTACCTTAAAATTGGCAAACCAGTGTGTGGCCATTCCTAGAACCATCTGTTCATACAAGCTTTGTCCTTATTAGCAACACTGGGTTTTCCAAGTAAATTAAATGTCTTTCCTAACTTAGTGCCATCAAATAACCTTTTCCTCCTGAAAGCTGCAGAATGAGTTTGAGTGTCAGAGGAGACCTCGGGGTGCCCCAGGTCTGTGCAGGAGCTTTGAGGAGCTGGGGAGCTGCAGAGTGGGGAGAGGAGCTGGGGCAGGAGGAGGTGTAATATTGATTTCAATAGTGTATGATCTTGTAATGAAAGACTATTGTAATACTGAAACACACATGGACTAGATTAAGATTGCATAAAAGGGCAACACCCTTCTCCAGCAATAGAAACCTCTGCAGCCTCAATTGTTCTTCTGATGGGCTCTAAATGTGTTCACACAAATGAATAGTCAATGCCTAGAACAAGCTTGTATTTTTGAGAGGGATTAAAGATCTTCTGCAAAAACTTGATGAATGGGAGCAAGCACCAAAAAGGGCATGGTGGTGTGAGACTTGTACATGTTAAGCCTTAATGGAAAATGCAGAATGCGGGGTCTAAAGTGGTCAGAAAATTGCAAGACTCGCACTTTATAATGCTTCTTGAGGACTGAAAGTATTGGGTTTTTTGCGGAGGTGGATGACCACCCTGTAGTTTAATCTCTGGCTGCACAGGGTCAGATCTGCTGACATGAGGTGAAGCTGCTGGGATGCTGCCGTTGCTTCTGCTGGGGGTGCGTGTCCTGGGGGTGAGACTGTCCTTGTTTTCCATAAGTCTGTTTTTACAGGGAACAAACATGTCTATCAGACAGGAGTCTGAGAGTTTCTGTAAAAACAACCAGGCTGAGAAATTCAGGGTCCCATAGAGTCACTTTTCCCTGGTGCTTCCTGCAGTACTTTGTTTTTGTCTCCCATCATACCCTCCTGCATTCTTCACATCCAAAAAGCCCTGTTTGATAAATCCATGGCACAGACACTAAAATAGGTTTATTTTCCAATGTTCTTGGCTCCTGTTGTGGTGTTTTGCACTTGTCTGTCTCCTTTTGGGAGGTTATTAGGACTGTCTCTGTGCAGCAGTGAGCACACATGTATATAAAGTGACTTTCTTCTGCTTTCAGTGAGCAGCAGAAAGTTCAGCACAACCATAGTCCTTTTTTCCCCTCCCCTGCCTTCCCTCCCCGGAGCCTTTCCTTGCTGTGTTTCCTGTTCACCGTGGAAACCACCCGTTAAAGCCCAGTGCCAGAGGTGTGGAAACATGCCACATTCCCAAAATACACTTGAGCCCCTGTAGAAAGACCAAGGAGATCCAAGCTGCAGTAAAGCAAGGTTATAGCAATGCACCTCCCAGTCTCACTGCATGAAATTTCTGATTTGCACAGATTCATACGCAATATATAAGCTGAATCAAAATAACTTTTAATGAGCCCTGAGGCCTCTGTGCATGAGATTAAGGTGGCTGTCCAGTGTGTGTGAGTTCACTGTATTTGATGTGCCATCCCCCCCATGCTGTTCCAGATGTGCCATCGTCCTTCACTTTAAGCTGAAAACCTTCATCCCAAGCATCCTAAATAAACTTGTAGCAGGTCTGCATGGTCAGTGGTCAAATGGTGTTTGGGAGGTTTGAGGGTTCACAGGGCATAAGGCATGGCTGAAGAAATCAATGTCTGAAGGACAAAACACAATTATTAGTACTCTAGACTCGGATAATCTTTGAGGATAAAGCCTTTCCAACTCCAGTGTCCCGTTCTTTTCCAGATGTCGGTGAGCCAGCCGCAGTCAGGAAGAGGTGTGCCGTGTTTACGCTGCAGAGGGACATGCATGGGCTTCGAGCCACATTCCTGGAGGTAACGTCTTGGCCTTGATGGGCCCTGCCCTGACACTGTCCCTTTGGTCCTGTTGATATTCAGATTCCAGTGACTTTGAGTGCAAAGAAGAACTGCAGAGCACTTCAGTGTGGTGGTGGGAGGTGCAGAGAGGACACACTGGCTGGCTGGGACAACTGCTGAGTGGAGAAGATGCTCATGCTCCCTGCCGTCCATCCCCCTTCCCTCACTAGTCCTGCTCTTTTATTTTCTGAGTTAAAATCTCATCGACAAGCTGAGGCTCTCACACAGTGGGGTTTTTTTCTGATTTTGCTAACGTTGCCTGCTCCCTGGGAGTTGAGACTATCTTTGCTAGGCTGGGTGCAGGTCTTGGCAGCAAGCTGTGGCTTGGGAAGAGGAGAAAGCTGGGGTGAGAGATGGCTCAGCCTGCAGAAGGGTCTCGCCTGCCACGGAACCGTCTCCGGCACCGTCCTGCGTGGCTGGTGCTGTTCAGTGGGACCTCAGGAGTGGGACGTCAGGAGTGGGACACGGTGCCGAAGCTGCTGCACGTCGCGCTCGCACAAGCCGCCCGATGCCCTGCGCAGCGTGCGTGCTGGAGCGCGGGTCCTCTGCCTGCTGCACGCTGGCTTCCCAGCCTGTCAGATTGTTTGGAAATGAATTAGTGAAAACGAACGTGCCCTTACTTGCTTTGGAGGCAGGGAAATGCTGACCAAAAGGATAATCTGGTGGTGTTGGTAGGAGATGTGCCGAGTGCCTGGCTGTCACCCTCATCCTTGAGGGCGAGCATGGGTGCAGAGCTGGCAGAGTGAAACAAAACCGGTGGTGAGGGCTCAGTGCTGTGTCCCACTTGGCAGCGCTGTGGTGGCTGTTGCTGCTGGCTGTCCTGAGCATCTCGATGGCTGTAATGCTATGCTCGGTGCCAGAAATTACTTGTTATTTGATACTTTATTTTCAGTGTTTTTCCTCTTAAAAACACTAATTTAGGTAAATAGCCACCCAGTATCAGTAGCTGGTGGAAACCGACCAGGGCTGCATGTTTGGTTCTGGGCATGGGCAGTGGGCTGCTGCCCTGCCCTATCTGCTTGCAAACCGAAATGGGAGAAACAAAGGGGCTTTGAAAGGGAAGGGAGCTATCCAGATGTCATTAATTAAACAGGAATTAGTGCCCTCTGAGGTTGTCTTGCAAAACACTAGACTCTTTTCTGTGAGCCTGGAGAACTCCTGTTTGGTGTGGGCTGCACAGCTGGGTCCTGTCGCAGCGGTGCGCAGGAGCCCGCAGTCTGCAGGTGTGCTGTCTGTGCTGCTGAAATGCTTCAGGAGGCTTCACGATGGTGGTCTGCAGTTGTGTCCTGCAGCCTCCAGTTACCACTTTCAATACCCCAGCTGTCTGGAAATCTAAACTTAAAAACACTTTTGGTTGAATCACTTTTTTTTTTATTGACTCAAAGGCTGGTTGAATCATAGTTGTTTCATGATCCTGCTGAAATACTTGGGGTTGCATCAGAGTCAGTTTGTCCTTTTTGCTATTAGCATTTGATGGAAAAGCTGGCCAGGAGAGAGTCGCCTTACAGACTTGTCTTTAGGATTTGTAGCTATTATAATTAAAATGATAGACACTTAAGTAGATTCCTCTTTTAGCAGTCACTTTTTTTAATGGCATGTAAAACTTTGTAAGAGGCAAGGCTAGCGCCTGGCTGTTGGAGACTGGTGAGGGTGGGAGATTTAGTGATGCTTGAAGGAGTTTTCGAAGTTCAGAGAAAGTGGCAGCTCCCCGTGGTGGGTGGGAGGCCGCAGTCTATCAGGGCTGCTGCGGCTGCTTTCGCCTGGGGATGGCACTTAGGAGTTCGTAGCTTTCTGCTCCGTGCTGCTGCCGATCCCTCTGGGATGAAAAGCTGAACAGGAGCCAGCAATGTGCATTTCCAGCCCAGAAAGCCAACTGTATCCTCGGCTGCATCCAAAGCAGCATGACCAGCAGGCCAAGGGAGGGGATTCTGCACCTCCGCTCTGGTGAGACCCCACCTGCAGGACTGTGTCCAGCTCTGGGGTCCCCAGTACAAGAAAGACATGGACCTGTTGGAGCGGGTCCAGAGGGGGGACACAAAAATGATCCCAGGGCTGGAGCACCTCTCCTGTGAAGACAGGCTGAGAGAGTTGGGGTTGTTCAGCCTGGAGAAGAGAAGGTTCCGGGGAGACCTTAGAGCAGCCTGCCAGTACCTAAAGGGGACCTACAGGAAAGGTGGGGAGGCACTTTTTAGTAGGGCCTGTAGCAATAGGATGAGGAGTAATGGTTTTAAACTGAAAGGGGGAGATTCAGACTAGATACAAGGGAGAAATTTTCTACAACGAGGGTGGTGAAACACTGGAACAGGTTGCCCAGAGCGGTGGTGGTTGTGGTTTAACCCCAGCCGGCAACCAAGCCCCACGCAGCCGCTCCCTCACCTCCCTCACAGTGGGATGGGGCAGAGAATTGGAAAGGTGAAAGTGAGAAAACTCGTGGGATGAGATAAAGACAGTTTAATAGGGAAAGCAAAAGCCATGAAAAGCCATGCACACAAGCAAAGCAAACCCAGGAATTCATTCCCCACTTCCCACAGGCAGGCAGGTGTTCAGCCATCTCCAGGAGATCAGGGTTCCATCACGTGTCATGGTAACTTGGGGAAGACAAATGCCATTGCTCCGAATGTTCCCCCCCTTCCTCATTCTTCCCCCAGCTTTATCTGCTGAGCATGAGGTCCTATGGTCTGGAATATCCCTGGGATCAGTTGGGATCAGCTGTCCCAGTTGTGTCTGCTCCCAATTCCTTGTGCCCTGCCCCCCCCCGGTGCCTCCTTGCTGGTGGGACAGGGTGAAGAGCAGAAAAGCCCTTGGCTGTGTAAGCACTGCTTGGCAGTAATGAAAACATCTGTTATCAACACTGTTTTCAGCACAAATCCAAAACATAGCCCCATGCCAGCTACTGTGAAGAAAATTAACTCTATCCCAGCCAAAACCAGCACAGTGGCAGGTGCCCCATGCCTGGAAACATTCCAGGTCAGGTTGGACAGGGCTCTGAGCAACCTGGTCTAGTGGAAGGTGTCCCTGCTCATGGCAGGTGGGTTGGACTAGATGACCCTTAAAGGTCCCTTCCAGCCCAAACCATTCTATGATTCTGTGAATTCTGCTGAATTCCTGTGCCTGGCTCAGGGCACAGGAGCCTTTTGTCTTATGCTGTAACCCAGGTCTGCGTTTAACCTTTGGAAGAGGCTGATGCTCCGTGGCTGAGCCATCGCATGATTGCATGCCTCCCAGAGCCCAGCTCTTATCAAAAGGATGGTCTCGCTTGTCACCCACAGGAAAATCTGTAAGTCATGCAAATGCAGCCAGGAGGATCACAGCTTGAGCTCAGACGTGGAGGATGATCGGAAAATTGGGCGCCTGCTGTCAGACTCCAAGTATGCCACGCTCACCGCCCGGGTGAAAGGAGGTGATGGCGTTCGCATTTACAAAAGGAACCGCATGATCATCACCAACCCCATCGTCTCTCGGAAAGACCCCACCTTTGACACCATCACATACGAGTGGGCTCCACCAGGGCTCACCCAGAAGCTGGTAAGACAATCCACAGCGCGTTTGGTGGGTAGTTTGTGTCACTTAATGGAGACCACAACTCGGCTCTGGAATAAAGTTATTGGGGAAAATAGTAAAACATATGGCTTGCCTCCGAGAGCAGAAATGTATGTATCACTTCATATTTTGGAAAACCGCATAAATAACCAGAGTAGGTAGGCGGGAGAGGGGAATGGATTGCCTTTGGGTTTTTATAGGTTTGCTAACATTTCTAGGAGAAGTCTTACTGGGCTTTACAACTAGAAAGCTCACTACTATGGTAAAGCTCATGTCCAGTAAAAACATTGCTGAGGAGAGATCCCATCTCTGCTGTCCTGCCAGTTGTACAATGCCTATGCAGCCCACGCAGGCGTTTGCATGCTCCAAAACCCCCGGCTGGATGTGGGAGCGATTCTTCCAGACCTTCTTGGGGTGTCTGGGCTGGGGTTTGGTCCTCTCCCTAAACACCCCCAGGAGGGCACCAAGGAGGAGGCAAAAAGCCGTGCAAGCTGTGGGACACGCACAAGGACCGTGAGTCAACTCCAGAGACCTGTCTCCATGCTTCTAAAACAATGGGGGTCTGGACCGGACTTCTGGAGAAGCAGCGGAGACAAGCTATTTGGGTGATTTATTTGGGCAGGAGTTGCCTTGGGCTTTGACTTCCCTGTTGGAGAGGGAGGTCCTGCCTTGCTTTTTGAGTCTGATCTCTTTTTGTAAGTCTGGATGCGAGCCTGTCCCGAGGTCAGCCAGCGCAGGTAGAGGTAGCTACACTTCCATAAACCTGGAGGGGTTTTTCAGCAAACACTTCAGGAAATTATACTTTACTCTGTCTCAAAAGCAGAGAAATTAAATCAATGTGGAAAGAAGTAATGCTGCATCTAAATCCAGCGCTGTGTTTGTAAATTATTCTGTTATGGATATAGGCTTTAAGGGCAAAATAACTGTTGTCTTTAATATGGTAATTATTCTCTTTGCTAGCTGAGGTAGTTATTAAAATCTTGGACTTAAAATAGGCCTGGCATCTCAGGTTTATTAGCCAGGAGCGCAACTAGTGCTCACTTGTGTCTCTGTAGATCACAGAATGGCCCTAAACCTCCCCAGAACGCAGCCTTGTTTCCTGTTGAATGCTGCATCACCTCAGCCCCAGATGAACATCTGTAGGAATACTGAAACAGAGCCAAAACAGCGTGCTGACAGTGCTTTGTGCCTTAGCTTCTCTGTAACGCTGTCGTCTTTAACTTTGGCTCAGATTTGCTGGATAAGTGGAGAAGAGGGGAAAGGGGGTTTAAATTCTCCGTGTGGTGGGCAGCGTGATGCTGGGTGGGCAGCTGGGTAGTTGTGCCTCAGGGTTCCCCGTCTCCTGCTCGCAGAAGAGCATCACGTCAGTGGAAAACCTCCAGCAGCAGCCCAGGGCAACCGAGCAGAGCAGTGGGCTCGGAGCCCCTGTGCCCAGGGACCCTCCTGCCACCCCTGCCGAGGTGCAGCAGCAGTCTGTCCCTGTCCCCAGCAGACTTGCAGAGCTTCCCCCTGCGAGGAACAGGAGCGGGAAGGCTCGTCGTGCCAAGGTGTGCTGGCCTGGAGGAAAGCTAAGCTGAGCTCTGCGGCTGAGAGCATCCTGCCTGCGTGGGCATGAGCCCTGCCTGTCGCTGCTGCCTGAGGAACCCCTCCCAGATTCAGTACTGGAGCTGGGTTTTTTTTTTTCATTACAGCTAAACATAGTCTGGTCCAAATAAAAATATTTCTTTGGGTTTTGTAAAGAGAAGTCAGGGTAAAAAGGGGAGAATGGGGACTGTGGTCGCATGCTGAGGGCTGGATCTGGAAACAAGCCCCCAGCCCAGTCCCTCCTTCCCTCCTGCGCCTGGTTTCTGTCTGGGCAAGCAATATTGCTGTGTGGGAACGAATGGAAGTGGTTTTCGGTGTGTGGAAGTGTTAGCCAGCAGTGTGCTTCTTGAGGGAAAGCGCTTAACTGGCTTTTAACTGTGTTGTGGTACTAAAAACATTATATATTACACTGTCATTAGTGGACAGCTTTTACTCTTCAAATTAAACAAATAGTTTAAAGCTGCTGAAAATTGCAACCAGATTTTTTGAAGAAGAATTGGGGAAACAAATGTGAAATTGCAGCCGCAGACCCAAGAGGCAGACTGTGATTATTTCTTAAAACTCCGTTGCCCTCACCCCCTTGGAAAGGCTGACTGGGGGTGACATGAAGTCTGTTCTGGGAATGCAGTTGGGGCCCGTGGTGCTGACTGGGGCAGACCACTGGGCTTTAATGAGGGACCGAGACCCTCACGCATCTGACTGCCCGGCTGTTTAATCGCAGCACTGCTGCTCACAGCCTCCTCTTCTTCCCCTTGTCTCTGGTAGGAGCTGGCCCAGCAGGAATGTTTGTTTAACCAGTGTTTGTCTTCCACGGGTCCCGTGGGGCATCGGGGAGTCCGTGAGGGATGGGGAGAACAATGATGGCACTCTTCCCACCCAGCCTGATTCATTAAGCACGCTGCCCAGCCTGGGATTTATCGGGAGCCCGGGTTTCACTGCTCCGCAGGCTGGGTCGGCTCCTTGCTGTGAAAAAGGATGCCCAAACCCTGCCGCTCCTGGGCTGCTTTCTTCTCCTACAGGCCTGAACCCCGACCGTACCCCCTTGTGAGTGCGTGTTTGGGGTGATCCCGAGTGCAGCCCTGTGCAGGGGGGGGCAGCTGGGGACCCCGGCAGCTCCCCCCACCCGCAGCAGCAAACTCCGTCCCTGCGGTGCTGGTGAGGGCCAGCTCAGGGTACGTGCTTCGTGAAAGCTTTGGGACTCTAAAGAGCGCCTCAGCAGACTGGAGATGTCTTGGTTCAAGTAAACGAGGTGCAGGAGCTTTGAAGACAACCTTGATGAATTCTAGCTTGAAGATCAACTTGACAAACTTTGAGGAGAATGGCTGACATCCAGTCTTTCTCGGGATAGTTTAAAAGGGATTGGGGCCAAAAGCTTTTAGTGCATAACTGACTCGCTCCAGTGATTTCCTTCTGAAGGCAGGCTGGAAACTTGGGATTGTTTTTAATATTGTTGTCCTGAAGTGGATGGTCCAATAATAGGAGGAAGTTCAGAGCATGTTTTTGTTGAGCTGTGCCTGGAGAAGTTATGAAGTGGATATTCAGGGTCCTTGGGGAAAGTGAAAAGAGCAGATCATAAAATATCTCCAAAATCCAGTAGTTAGCAGTAAAAACCTAAAATGTTCTTCCTCAAAATTATCTGCGCTAAGGCGTAGTAAAGCATTTGTCCGTAATAATACATGGTAGCAGCAGAAGAAATGATGTTTAGTTATTCTTCGTGTCAGTTTTTGGTGTCAGGTTGAATTTTTTTTCCCTGATCTATTCTCTGGCCACATTTTATGACATCTGCAATTGTAACTTTAAGCATTCCCTTGATCAGGGAGTGAAATCCCACCACATGTCTGGGCAGATATTGAAACCTGCAACTGAGCAGTCCAACTGTACTTTTAAGAAAGGCTTGAGACTTTGCTTTTCTCTCTCACTTTCAGCGCAGACATTTTGTATTGGCGATGGAGAGTCTGGTGCTGGAGTGGAACAAGGCGCTTCAGATACACGTGCTGGTGCAGTGCTATTCTTGTAGCTCTGGTAGAAGTGTTCATTAGTCTTGGCCCATTTGTAGTGGATTAAGAATTTCTTCCATTAAGATCCTACTGTGTTACTACTCTGCTAGTGCTCTTGCTGTGACTGAACCAGGCCAGTGCAGACTGCATTGCATACACTGTCTTAATGTTCATGGTCATACAGCGTCAAGGTTTCGGTTGCTGTTCTTGCCAGTTGTCAGATACCACTGGCAGTATCCTTATTTTGTGGGGCAGTGTCTGTGTGAGGCCTGGGAGGAGCTGTCAGGGAGTTCTTGTCTCTTGCTTCTGTAGTTCCTATTAGGATTTCTCACTTTCTGTGAAAGCCATCTGTGCACCAGATCACTTCTACAGCATCCTGCAGCTCTCTAACCAGCTATTCCCAAGCAGCACCTTCTCCCACAGGGTGACAGCCCTCCCCCAGTAAACTTCTGGATATCAATCCTGCGATTGCACAGAGGCACAATGCATTGAGTGTTGATGTCTAATATAATGTGCAGCGATGTTAACATGCACTCCAAGAAACAGGGAAAAATCCCTGCCTCCATTAAACCATTTACCTATTGCTTTTGCAAATCTTCAGGCAGGAATCTTGCCCTGCAATGCTGCTATCTGACTGAAAGTAGCTGAGGTGGAAGGTGACTTTGAAGTTTTTACAGATGTCATGAGTTGTTCAGTGTTGTGCACACTTTTCTGTGTTTAAAAAGCTGTACTGAACCAAACTATGTACAGTAAACAGTTAATTGCTTCTCTACTTTCTTAAAATTCAGTTTTCAAATGCTGACCAAGTAAGAAACAAATCTAATGCAGCTGGATGCTGGTCTTTAAAATGGAATGGCAGAGAGCCAACTGGCTGCCCCTTAGCTCTTCACACTACAATAGGAAAATGCATTGAGTGGGAAACTCCCTTCCCCTTAGCACCAGGCCAGAAGAAGTTAACTGTACAGACCCCACTGTCCTGTAAATGCTAATTCAGTGTGGGACAGACCTCTTGCAAGATCATGATTTTCTCTGCTGGTTGTTTTTTTAAGATGGTGGCTAGTGGCCAGTTGAGCAGGGGACTTGATTTGGGCTAGTTTCTTGGCATTTACTTTCCATGTTGCAGGGCATCAGTGACCAAACACCTTCCCTTTACTGAGGAATCAATAGTTGGGTAGAGTTGGTGGCTGTCTGTTACATACAGACTCAACTGCTATCTGACCACTTTTTCTTGTATTAAGATTTTTTTATTGATAAAAGGGGATCTTTTACAGTAAAATTATGCAGTGTGCAGCTGAGGGCTATGGGGTGCTCTTGGTGCAGCCTCTGACCCGCTCCCTGGAGCTCTCCCCATCCTGGCATGAGGCAGTGAGAAGCTGGCTGGGCTCAGGTTTTGATGTTTATGGGTTTCTGGTCTCTTCAGCAGGCGTGTTGTCAAATTACCTGAAATAGTAGCAAGCTAGTGCTGGCAAGGGAGGGTGTGTTGGAATCTGGGTGCGAACTAATGAAGCAAGTCTTTGCTGCTTTGCTTTCCTGAGGAGCCTGTTTTTTGGTTTGGGGTTGTTTTTGTTTCAAAAACAAACCCCAAAATCCTCAAAAACCCCACCCAACCTGTTTTCTGAGGATAAAATGATCACCAACAGCCTGGCTGCTACTTGCATCTGTGTTAAGTTCAGGCTTTTTTTTCTGAAGTGTAGGTTAGACCAACTGGAAGGGAGGGGCAGGGGCACGTTTTCTGCCACCGCTCCATCACGCAAGCGGAGCATCTCATTACAAAGCACCCGTGCGAGGAGAGCTCGTGCTTCCCCGCCGGAGGGGTCTCGGGGTGACTGTCGGTGCTCTCTCCCTCCCAGGCCATGCAGTACATGGAGCTGATCCCGAAGGAGATGCAGCCGGTGGCGGGGACGGACGGGGCGTACTATCGCCGGCGGCAGCTGATGAGACAACTCCCGCTGTACGACCAGGACCCGTCCCAGTGCCGCGGCCTCGCCGAGGGCGAGCTGAAGCTGATGGAAGACTTTGTGAAGAAGTACAAAGCCGAGGCGCTGGGCGTTGGGGAGGTGGCCCTGCCGGGCCAGGGCGGCGGTGGGAAGGAGGAAGGGAAGCCGCAGGACAAGAGCATCGCTGCCGGCAAACCCCCCGAGTCCACCAACGGGGCCCTGGAGAGCGCGCCCGCAGGAGGGGACTACGTAAGTGCTGCGGCAGCGGGATGGGCTGGCGGGGGCGTCCTGGCTCCGCTCTGAGTTTGGGGAGCTCGCAGGGTATAGACTTGGCCTCAGCTAGAGGGGGGAGAAGGTTGCACCAGCCAGGGTGATCTGTTCCTCGTTCACGGTCCTGATCCTGCGGGCATCTCCGAGTCTGCTGCAGTGATTTTTTTCAAACTACCGGAGCGGTGCTGCGATGCTCGGTTGCGTCGTGGTGTGCTTTGGTACAGCACTGGGAAAGACCCCGGTGGGTCGCCTCGCGTGCTCCTGCCAGCCCTGCCGAGCACCAGCGTCCATCTAATGGGTGAGGAGGGGTGGGTTGTCTCCTCTCCGCCATCTCCCTCCCTCCACGGCAAAAGCTGTGCCGAACCACCAAGGTAAGTAAACTTTCCATCAGCTGTAGGAGCCAGTGGTTTCAGCTTTGGATTCTTGGCAGCTCTGAAGGGCTGGGCGTGACATGTCCCTGGAGGATTGTGCATCAGTCAGGTACTCGAGATCAGAAACTGTTTTACTGTAAGCTAGTGAGTATTTCCAGCGAGGCTTCCAGACCTGCGCAAGTGGAAAGGCTGCGAGTGACAGGAGGTGGTGGCTCAGTCTAATTAATGCAAAGCTGTGAACGTGGAGATAGTGCTCCCAGAGCTGTAATCACTCTGGGGGACTTTGAACACACCATGCACGTCTCTGGGCATAAAAATACATTTCCACAGGGAAATGATTGAGATTCCCCAACACCATTTTAGATTTATGTTCTCCCAGCGCCTTCGGGAGTGGCCATTGTAGTTGCTGAACAAACGCTTATCACAGAATATGGTGAGTGAAAATATTTCATACTGGCCCTTGTGAGGGTAACTTGCAGCAAAGGATTTAAAGCTGGGAAAAGAAATGGTGTCTGAGTGTTTTTAGGGCAAGATTTTTCTAGCCATTACTGCACTGGGATTGTAGCATGTTAAGAGCAGTTTTCATTTTCATTCCATATTGGGTAATGTCTCCCCTCCGCTGTGGCCTTTTCTGTTAACGTGCATCTGACTTTCAGAGCCCGGTGATACAGTAAAAGTTTTTCACTATTGCAACAAAATACTGAATTGGACAAAGAATTTTAAGCTAAAATAAATAGCCAAAAAAGGAAGGTTTCCATTAAACTCAATAAAAGTCATCTTGGCAATGAGGGTTTATTTAGACTGCAAGTTTGTCCTTCCAAATAAATACATAACTGTGATGTTATTCTCTGTAGTTTAAAGCATCGTTTTTCTAGAGGCACTAGCTGAAAAATGGAACAGCTTCAAAAGCAGTTGCAGGAGATCCACTTTGACCAGCACACTGTGCAGCTCAGCTCGCAGCAGACTGCAAAGTGCTGTGGTTTCTGGCTGTTCTGAAGGCAGACCTCCTGCTTCCCCCCTCCAAATTAAAATGGGCAGGTTTTTTTTAATCTCCTGTGCAGGAACTAATGTAGCTGACCTGATACGAATGGACTGTGTCCCAAGACCTGAAATGTGCTGAACCGGCTTTCACAAAACTGCACTGAAAGAAAAGTTATGCCATAGAAAAATGAGATAGAGCACTTTACTTTGCAGTATGTGTGAGGTTTAAAGTAGTTGTGAGCAAAATGAGCTATATGAAGACAGAGAATGAATGTAAAGGGACTGAGAAATGAAGTGCACAAAGCCAACGACACCGGAGGCTTTAATGTTGTCGATGTGTTCAGGGTTGAAATGTAGATCAGCACGCTCCAGAAGCGGAGGTTTAGGTACCTCTCTACTTGTGTGACCATCTCCTGTGTGTCTCCTAAAACTCGGGTGTTAAACACGACGCCTGCTCCCAAGCCTGAGGAAGCTCCGCGGCTCCCCTCCGCCGCTGCTCTCTGCGATGCCGCAGGTGATGCCCACAAGTGCCACCAGCCTGCCCGGGGCCACTCCAGGACATGCTGTCCTCAGCTGGGAGCATGTTTGTCCCAGCCCTCGAAGACCTGCAGGACTGCAGGAATGAAAAAGGCTTTTTGAGAAGATATGAGTGCCTTTGGTTCAAGAGCACAGGGGGAAAATAAGGTGCTGAACCAGCTGATCCTGATTCTCAAGCAGTTTGTGTGATGTTTCTTCATTTGAGTCTGTTAGAAGTAGGACACAGATTTGAATCTGTTTAATACCAAACCTCTTAATTGGCACCAGCAGCTTGATTTCACCCTATTTCAGATCAAG
Source organism: Haliaeetus albicilla (assembly GCF_947461875.1). NCBI lineage: Eukaryota > Metazoa > Chordata > Aves > Accipitriformes > Accipitridae > Haliaeetus > Haliaeetus albicilla. The sequence continues at coordinate 1,173,494 of NC_091506.1, read as the reverse complement.
GTGTGAGTCTGAGCTATAGATTTATGAATGTTGGATGGGGGGCGGGGGACGGGACACACAAAACAAAAAACCACTACCCTTGCTCTAGAAGAGGATGAACCCAGAAAGCACCAAAGCTGCACCAAGAAACAAGCTGGAATAATTTCCTTGGGTGTTTGTGTGGTCCCTGTGCTAAGGTTGTTAAACCTCTTATTGCACACTCAGGCCAGCTGTGTTGAAATTGGTGTGTAAAGGAAAACATACAGGGCCAATGTAAATCACTGTCAGAGGCATCGGAGCTCAGACAGCTTTTTGAACTTGTCTCGGCTGCAGAGAGGGGCCCCATGACTGTAATAAGTCTGTCCTATGAGCATAAAAATCATCTTTAACCCCCTCAGAACTGGAAAGTGTTCTGGTGTTATAAGCCACTGTGGTGGAATCAAATCAAATCCTGAGGCAGTTGATCAAAATTAGCCACTGTCCCAAAAAGCTTGAGGCCAGCTATGTAGTGAGTGCTCAGGGGAAGCTTCGTGGTGTCTGCGGAGCTCCTTCTGTGGGAGCTCTCGTTGCAAAATAGCAGCCAGTGAAGAAAGCAAGTTTGAAAAAGCTTATGAGAAAGGGACACTTTCTTGGCCAACACCTCTGGTAACTCTGCTAATAAAGTCTTCACTCCTTTCCCTCTGCAATGGAGATGTAAAATGAGTACCAAGCTGTAATCCCATCTTAAATTTGAAGAGCCGCTTTTTATTTAGTGTGTAAATGGCAGGGCAATGGAAGTTATATGATACTTAGGAAAAGCCCTGTGAATAATTGCCATAGAGAGAAACAGCAAATTAAGTTAGTTTTTTAACAGTTCTTATTGGCAAGAAACTTGAGCTTGGAGTTGGAAAGCTGCTTGTGTTTGTTCTCGCTGTTAGATCTTGCAAGATAAGCAGGGCTGGGATGGATGGGTCCGGCGCTTTCCCTGGGGGTGACAACGTGGAGGCAGCTGCAGGGTCCAGCTCTCTGGTCCCCGAGTCGCCCAGGTCTGGTGCCTTGGGGAGGTATCGGGAGCCTTGGGAAAAGTACGGCCTCGGTCCTGTGTGATGGGTGCAGCATTGATCGGAGCCCGTCTGCCCTCGCTGACAGCAATGCCGGTGTGCCGGCAGTAGTGCTCTGCCAGCCGCTCCGCACTGAGAGTGGCAGCTTCACGTCCTTGTTCATGCAGACCAGAAATAGCTCGGCTTCTGCACCGTCCTGGGCTTTTACTCCTTCCTTGGCATATGTCTTGGGACTACTTAGAGAAGCGTCTGAAGCCCTTCGCAGTGGAAGGAGCAGTGTGAGCAGACGTATCCCCTTTCAGACTCGCAGAAGAGCCAAGCCAGGAAACATTTTGTCTCTCCTCTTGTGCTGCCTTTGCTCGTTATACTGGATTTGCTGGTAAAATAGGAGATGACTGTCAGCGTGGTGGAAGTGCTCCAAGGGCTGCGGGACAGTTACTGAAAATCCAGACTGAACGAAGGAGGAAGCAATAGCAAAATGTGTGGTGTGCTAGAAATAATAGCAACGAAACAAAGAAAAGCCACTTGGTGGGTGTAAACAGGCCTCTAACCTTCTGCTGCGTAAAGGCAGAAATGAGTTTAAGAAAACTCCCTACGTGCAAAGAATAGTCTCTTTAGCACTCATGCCATGAACTAGCAAAAGGGGCTGGATGTGGTAGGGAACTTGTCTTTAGTCTGGCATTTGCAGAGCTCATAGGGAAACCCCACTCCCTCTGGGCTCCCAGAGAGGCTGTTTCTGCCACTGCTGCTTTACTGGGGTTGTAGCAGGGAGGATCACCGGGGGTCCTGTACTCCCAGCACAGCGTTTCCCAGGCTGTGGTGGCATCAGGGTGTTGTTCCTCGGGACATGGACCAGAGCTGCCCCGTGGGACGTCCCCCTCCTCTGTCCCTGCCCCATCCCTGATATCCTCCTGGATGCCCTCCTCAGGAACTGGTAGCTTACCTTCTACTGAGAAACTTTATTTTTGTGTCTCTTCTACCCACCTGTTAGAAGGTTGTTGACTTAAATCAGAGCATTTGTAAGCAAAGTCATCATCTGAGCACAGAGAAATTCCTGACCCCTGACCCTGTGCTGCCTGGAGCGTGCTGGAGGGGGAACGCCGCTGTGCAAATGCTCCGGTCGGGCACAGCAGCTTCAACCACAACGCGTGCGACACGCAAGCTGCTTCACGCTGCGTCTTGGTTTCATAAAAGCCATAGCCAGACTGCTGTGGAGACTGCGAGTAGGTCTGGCCTTGCAGCCAAGGGCTCTGCTGGAAGAGACTCCAGCTGCTGCTTAAGAGCACTTCTTCTAGGGAGTGACAAAGCACAGACTCAGAAGCTATTAGCCTGACCTGGACTATCCAGACGTAAATAGGAACTTAAATAACAGCCCATCAGCTGCCAGCTTCAGAGAGGAGAGCTTTAAAGCTTGCACTTAACTCATCGCAGGATTGCTCTGCAGGCATGGGTAAAGAGTAAACCTGGTTGGTCTTGTGTGTGGTATGTGTAGATGCTAATTAATCTTCAGATTAGCCAAATCTAATTCTGTCTTTTTGGACTGTTATAAATTGAAAGCACTGTGCTGAGATCTGTAGAGTGACATCTGCCTTAGGCATAGAGGTATATATTAAAAAACAGTGAGAAAAGAACAAAGTTCACAATCTCTATGCAAAGTAACATCTCTGACGTGCTGTACTTCTGCACTATCAGATGTCTTAACTCTTTCTTGGAGAACCTTTGGATCTTAGTGAAGGTTGGCTTTAGCTTGGGGGGTGGGTCCCAAAGGCCAGACACTTAGCTGATGGTGGATAGTGCCATTCTTACCTGCCTGAGGATCTGGCTGCAAGAAAGTAAACAGTATTCCAGGGAAGGCTGGCAAATATATATATTTATAATGACTTTTAATAATATTACAGCTTGACACTCTGTCCATATGTAGCGCTGGTCCAAATGTTCGCACAGGGTGTGGGGCTATAGACTTGGAGGTGTTGGTTCTGTCAGCCGTGGGTGCCCTGTGATGCTCTCTGTGTTGCCTGAGTCTTGTTGCACAACTGAGATGTTTTTCCCAGCGCTTTTCTGGAGCTGCAACCATTGCCTTCTCTTCAGTTTAGCGTTTCCTTGCTCTTCCACCTTGCTGCACTCTTTCGATAGCCTCATTTTGGACCGGTGTGTTCACTGGGCCTTCCAAGCTGGTACAGCTGTAAAATCTGGCTTTGGTATTCTCAAGTTTCCCTTCGCAGAACAAGAGCTGAAACAAAAACAGCCTAAGCCACACAGCTTAGCAGTCGTGGAATTAGATGTTTTATTCCCACTGTCCTCCTCGGTGCTACGGGCTGTCGAGCAGGCGCACGGTGCGTCCTTCAGACTATGTAGAAGCGCGAAGCGTTGAGGACGTGCTTGGAGATCGCGGTGTTCTGTTTTGCTAACCCCGCTGCTTGCCAGCTGCGCGGTTAAGCACGACGTGTCGAAAAGACGCCGTGAACCAGGATGAGGAGTAAATACCCATCCCGCGCACCCACCATCGCCGCTTTCGCTCCCGCCCCGCGCTCACCCCGCTGCCTCTCCGTTGCAGCGCTGCGAGACCTGCAAGCAGCCGGTGCCGGCGGACTGCCCGGTGGTCTACGCCGACAGGGCGGGCTACTCCCGCCAGTGGCACCCGGCGTGCTTCGTCTGCTGCCGCTGCTCCGAGCCCCTCGTCGACCTCATCTACTTCTGGAAGAGCGGGGCCGCCTGGTGCGGGCGCCACTACTGCGAGAGCCTCCGGCCGCGCTGCGCCGGCTGCGACGAGGTAGGGACCGGCCCGGGGGTCCGGCCGCCGGCTCGTTCCGCTGGGAGCGGCATCCTTCTGGTGCTGGGCACCAGGTCCGCGGCTGCCCTGAGGAGCTGGCGGTGCCTAAAGAAAATGGGGTGAAGCAGCGGGACGTTAACGACAGTCTCGGCTAGCTACGCCGTATCTGTCTCGGAGCGAAGGTCCGGCTCTAGCTGCGTTTAAAACCTGATGGTTTTGTAGTGCTTAGCTGCAGCCCGTGACTTTGGCGCAGTTGCTCAGAAGCGGTCCTGTGCTTTATTTACTCGTTCCCAAAGCCTGGCCCCCGCAGCTAACAGGCTTGGTGGGAGGCACGGGGCTGGTTCTCTGTGCTCCGGCTTGGTGAGATGGTGGAAATAAGCAATTTTCTGTCTGTCCCATAGATCATCTTCTCGGAGGACTACCAGCAGGCAGAAGGGATGACCTGGCACAAGAAGCACTTCGCCTGCCTGGAATGTGAGACACTGCTGACCGGCAAACCCTTTACTCTGGACAACGCCAGCCTCCTGTGCACGACCTGCAGCAAAAGCAAACGCCTCTGAGCGGGGAGCAGCCCAGGGGCGAAGCGGGCTCCCCGAGGTCCCACCAGAACTGGGGTCATTTCTCGAGTAAATGAGAAGGGGAAGCTTAAAAAAAAATTAAAGCCTGGCTATTCACTTGCAAGCAACTAAGTGCCCCCTTGCATCCCATACAGCTTGCAGGAGAATATTTCCTTGGGCAGGATGCAAAGAAAACTCGTACGCCTGCGGGTGAGAGGTACACGGCATATCTGACTAGGAGGGACTGAAAAGGAGGTTCTGTGTTATGCTGGTTTTTTAGAAAGTCTCTCTAAGCTTCTTATGACTAAGATCTTGCAATAGTCTTTTGGAAATAACGCATCTCAAAAGTATCTTTTGGCATGCTAAACCTATGGTCATGGTCAAAAACAAGGGTGGTTCATATTTTTTGAAATCCATACTGGAAGTTTACACTAACAGACTGCTGACAACTGTACTAAAGCAGCGGGTTTGAAGAGTTTGATTAACCCGGGTGATTACTTTCTGAAAGCAAATGATAGAAAATTGCAGCAACGTGTAGCTGTAGCTTTCTCCTCCTAAGAGTACAATAATGTAAAAATAACAAGTTGGCACACAGGGCAATTGGTTTAACCCTGTTGAGATGGGAAAGGTGGAGCTCTGCCACAGGGCAGCTGACTGGCCCAACCCCTGTGAGCTTTAGCCCTGAAACTGGAATGCAAAAGCATTCCTGGCAGATCCCACCTACCCGACTGGGCTCCCCAGCCTCTCGCCTGCCTCCGACTGCCTGTTACTGCAGGCGAGCGTGTTTCCACAGAGCAACATTGTGTTCCTACTGTGATGCTGGAGGTCGTTAAACATTTAAAGTATGGGCCTTTATTTTGGCTGGGTTTGACCAGGAATTTTATGGAAAACAGCTTTCCAGCCTAAGCTGTCTTGGGGGGGTGGGGGGAGACACAGTGCCTGAAATGCTGCAGTGCCAGTTTTTCCCCTGTAATATGTCAGTGACCCCCTCCAAGTACAAGGGAACCGTACCTTCCCCTGGGAGCTGGCAGCACCCTCGCCCTGGGCTCTGCCCTGCTCCTTGTCCCGCAGCTCTCCCATCCCTAGGGGAGGTCCCCGTCACCTCTTGGATCTGATGGGGTGACACCATCCCAGGATTCGGCACTGAGTCTCTGCGGATAGTATTTGTTCCCTACATCAAGCGATGCTTCTGGTAGTCACTGAAAATATCAGATAGTCCAGGCTGGCAGGTGTCTGTGTGCTCAGTCTTTTTTCTTATATTAAATGTCTACATTATTTGCTAGAGAACTGGAATATTTTTTTGCCAAGGTGAGTGTGCAAGGAGCTCACAATTGCTAGGTTTTCCTTCTGCTACAGAAGTCGCTGGTTTCTCTTTAAAGCATGCTCCATGCTGTGGATGTTTGCTTGCCTATGATAACATAACTAGCAAATGAGAGTTGGGGGAAATTGTACCTGCTGCAGGGTTAGAGCGTGTGAGCTGCGGGCCAGACTCTGCCCGGTTCATCGGGGGATGCCCCGCTCCACTGCTGGGGAGGAGCAGACCAAGTCCATCACTGCCTTTGAGTAGGTGAGACCGACGTGGTGTAAAGACATACCTGTATGTGGGGTGCGAGTGCCTCTTGCGCTTTGCCCAGCCCTGTGCTGTTGCGTGGCTGATGTTCCTGGAAACACTGGGGGATTTAAAGAGAGTAAATGAAATGCTGCTGCTGGAGTGGAGCAGGAAAATCCCGAGGTAGCAGCTGTAGCTGTGGGGGGGTGGATGTGTGTTGCAGGGTATGGTGGTGTGCATGTTTCTGGGGTCATTTGTCCATCTCGAGTTAGTCAATGGATGTGTTGAGTGCCTGGGGGTGTTGCTTCTGTAAACTCACTCGGATGCTGCAAGTCAAGAGAGGATGAGTAGACCTGAAGTTGTGCTAGGTATAATAAAGCTCCCTTGGATCAGCCTTTGGTTATAAGGAAAGTGGGAATGAAAAATAAAGCCCAGCACTTAGCTTTACTGCCTCTTCTTCATTTTGTTACAAACGAAATGTCTTTACATCTTCGTGAATTTTTTAAGATGCATTGTTCTAAACCCTGTGATGTTAAGGTAGCCAAAAGTGCGTGCACTCAGTGTAAGCAGTGAGAGGAATAGTGTGAATCACCTATGAAATGCTATTTCAGCATAGGCATTAACATCTAAAACAGCATTCCCTGACGGAAGGTCAGTGTCCATCTGTGCACACAGCTGGTTAGCTCTTGCAGTGATTTGCCTACGAGGTAGGTGCACAGCCATTACACAGATGCCTGGAAGAAAATTAAATGCAAAAAAAAAAATCAACAAAACATCAAGTTTTTAAAAGTGAAAGACTATTAACTAAACTACTGCTATCACAGAAAACTCAATAACGTGTTGCACTCTTCTCCCTGGGTGTTTTTGGTTTGTTTTGCCTCGGCTGGCTGCACGATCCTCACAGGGTTTGTGATACAGTGAGCACAGGGGACGGGTGAGCCAGACCCCAGCTGCAGCGGGGTGTTCCTTCAACTGGGGGAACTGGGATGCTGGCTGTCGGCCGTCCCTGCTCCAGAGCTGCTGCGTGGTCCCCCTTCCACCACAGCTGGGGTTAAAACACCAGCAGAGGCTCGCAGGGAGGCGGTGGAGAAGAGGTGGTGCTTGTTTTCTCTGCCGCAGAAGAATGTGCGTGGTGGGAGCTTGGGTAAATGTCAGAGCGGAGGCGCGGGGAGAGGACGGGGTTTTGGGGGGAGCGCTGGCACCCCAGGGCGGCAGTGGGGAGGGGGTGTAACTCCGAGAGCGGAGCCTGCCGCCCCGTCCGGCACCGCGTTGCTGCCTGCCGTGGTGGTGGGTGTCCCTGCCCTCGTCCCAGCCGTCGCTCCCGGGGGCTGTGAGGGCAGGGCTGGGATGGTCTCGGAGCGAGAGAGAGGTCCAGTCCACTTGAGGTACAAGGATTGTCCCCAGTGATATCGCCTTTGCTGGGCTTATCTTACCGGACTGTGACTGTAGCCCACGCGCAGTAGCATCAACTTCTGATGCAGTCTATCTCCGTTAACGCAATCCTCCATCGCTAATGCCTTTGCTTGGCTACTTGGAAAAAAGATACCACTGTAGCATGTTCTGGTTTGGGTCTTGATTTTGTGATCTTTAAATTGTAATTCTTCCCCTCTGAAGTCCCTCTTTCAGCATACACGTGCTTGCTTCAGGCTTTTTGGACTGCTGGCATCCACTTGAGCCTTTCAGGTATTTCTGCAGCTTGTTAAATACTGTCTGCCAAAAAATCTACTGCAATTAAACAGCTTAACAAAATCCTGTGCCTCTCAAGTGTCAGGAGCAAAAGCATGAAATTAATGCATCTAACAGCGTCAAAACATATGTGAGTCTTTAGTTTTGATACTAAAATTGAAATTCAGTGTAAGCATGAGAAGATATTCACCCTGAGTGAAGACATTGTGCTGTGTTTTGCTATGGTTTATCATCTAGAACAAAGGAGGCTGCTGCAGCTGCCTTCTGCAGGTCACAAGCTCTGGTTTTCAAGGAAGGTAAATTTACGGGGGTATCCTGGCCTGTCTTATAGAGAGCTGTCAGCGAGCAATATACGGAGGGTCTGTACAGAAAATTGATAAAAATTGAGATGTTTCATAGGGTTACTATGTGTGACAGGAATAGACTAAAGGCAAAGACTGTGTTGTGTGACTATTTGAAAAGCATCTTGTGCCACTGCTGTGTCCTGTCCATTGTTTCAAATAAAAGCTCCTGTACAAAGACCGCTGGATGCTGTCTGGCTGTGTGCGTGACCTTTAGCTGCTGCAGGTGGCTTTGGGACCCCCGGTGAGGGGGTCCGTGCACAGTGCAGCACTCCAGCCCCCAGTTAATGTGATCTCCTTCGCCACCCACAGCAATGGTCTCTGATGGAGGACGGTGTCAGCAATGCCACTTGCTGATTCAGCTCATCTGCATCATGCTGTGGTCTTTAATGTCCCCGCACCTCAATAGCGGTGTTAAGCCACCTGTAACACTGCTGTTGCGAGATGATGAGATGGGCTCATCTCATTACACTGCTATTCTGAACATGCAAGTCTCTTCTCATCAAGTAGGGAGATGAAAGAATAATGAAGAAGCAGGCAGCAGAATGGGGAGTGGGATACGATGGGATGCTCACACCCTGTCAGCGGGGAGCGGGCATCTCCCAGGACTTGCCACGGCCCGCCGTGCTCCTGGGGGGCAGCTGGAGGAGAGCTGTGTTTGTACGCAGCCCTGAGCGAGCAGCTCACCCGTGCACGAACAGCTCGGGTGTAAAGCCTCTCACCTGGCCGTGGTCGGGCGGCCAGGGTGAGAAGGACCTTAAGAGACAGGTCTCTGTCCACGGTCAGGATGCTGCAGGGACATTAAGCTTTCAGAGCGGCTTCAGTCAGAGGCGTGTGCAGTCTCTGCAGCTGTTCCCCTGTGCCAGGCGCGCTGGCTGTGTGAGTTTGTTTTCTCCCCAAGCTTTGCACTGGGTTCCTTTAACTGGAAAATCCAGGCACTTGGATGCTTCAAGCTGCTCGTCCTGGCTGCACCAGGTTTGCTCTTTGCCAAGTGAGACCAGACAGGACGGGGTGAGGGATTTCGTAATGGCCACGGACAGCAACAGGTCTCACTGCACCGACCGAGCACCGCGGTGTGCCGAGGACCTCAGCCACCCTTCCCGGGGAGGTGGCAAGGCCGGGGGTGACAGTGCCACGGGGCTGGTAACGTTTTCTGTGCTGCTGACACGTGAATTTCAGTGCTGCTGTGAAACCTCTCTGTGGACATGGAGGGTGCTCATTTCAACGGCTGCGGCATGGCACAGGGGTCCTGCACGGATGGTGCGAAGCGCTGGTGTCTGCCAGTCTGTAAGAGCTGAACCGGTGAGCTGAACTTCTCCCCTGGTGGGGTTTTAATATTAATCTAGCTCTTTCACAAAAGCATAGGATAAATTGTCTAACAGTCAATTTAGCATCACGTATTTCAGTAACTGATACCAGTGTTTTAACTTGTGAATCTGCAAAGGACAAACCTTGATTTCCTCCTGTCGATGGCCAAAGATGGTGAGCACACATGGAGTACGTGAACACTCAGCTCCAATTTAAACGCAAATGTTCTGTATAATTGTTCTCCTAAATATGACTGACAATACGTGAAATTGTTCCTAAAACTTTAAATAAACTATTTCTGGATAGGAGAGTCTCCCAAGTCTTGCTTTGGTTCCCTTCCCGGTCTCGGGGCAGGCGTGCTGCCCGAGGGAAGGGCAGGAGCGCGGGAGCTGCAGTGGGGCGAGGGCTCCTGCGAGGAGGAGGGAAGGAGGAAGGTCCAAGATGCTGCTGCTTTTCACAAGCCAGAGCACGCTGCCATCCCTGCGTCCGAGACGCTGGCTCGCGTTGGTAAAATGGGCTGCGGCAGAGGCTGGAAGAGCAGAGCAGGGGCAAGGGTGCACGGCGAGGTGCAGTGACTGGGAGGTCGCGGTGCTGGGCAGGAGCCCTGCCTGCGTTTAACGGCGAGGAGCTGGCTGCGGGAGGCTACGGGGTTCCTGGGGAAGCCATCCTGATTGACTCTGCAAAATCTGCAGATGCTTAAATATTTCCATTGGGATAACGTTAACTCATTGCCCAGTGCCGTTACTTATTTGAGGTTAATTATTTAACAGGCTTAGTGAGTGCAATTACCCCCAGTATGTCCTCGAGATGGTCTAAAAGAGGAAAAAGCACTTTGGAAAAAAAAACTCTTTAATGGAGGAGAAATGCATATTGAGTGTAGCGGTTCTGGCAAGGAAGGGTGGCCGTGCCTGAGCCCTGGCCCTGGGCTGGAGCCCACGGTCTGGCACATGCCAGCAGCCAAGGGGCAAGCCTCCGGACCCGGCCGGGGCATGAGGGGCTGTGCCAGGCATGGGGGGTCCTTCACCTTCTCCCCCAAAAGCAGACCCAGCCGGGAGCATGGGGTGGGTGCGAGGGAGGGCAGAGAGAAAATAACCATCGACTGGGCAGAAACCACATTTCAGCTGAAGTTTTGCAAGCTGAAGTTTTTCAAAGCTTAACTGATCTGAATCTACAAATATTTGCGGTGCTGTCTCATTTGTGGTCCACCCCCCCCCCCTTTTTTTTTTTTTAAGAAATATTTGAGGAGGAAAAAGGGACCGTCTGTTTGTGATTTGGGAGGATTTTGCCAGTGGGAAGGCAGAGGCTGTTTAAGGACAGCGGCTCTGTTCAGGTCACCTTCCTACTCCCAGGTTTCCCACGGCATCTCCCCTTGCCGCTGGGGTCATCCCCACCCTGGGGCCACACATCCCCTGGGACCAGAGGAGGAATTGGCCACAGCTGCAGGGGAGATCCTGTGCACTGCCCTGTACATAAGCTTGGGGAGCCTTCACTGCTGAAGTGGGGAGAAAAATAATTAAGAAATGAGCAGTGGCTGGAGCAATGCCTTTATAGACCTCAGCAAGGGAGGTGGGCTTGAAGGAAGGGAACCCTTTGCTGAAATGAATGCTGATTCTTTGTATGTATTTGCAATATCTAGTCTAAGACAAACAATAAAACTTGAAATAAAATTTCTCAGCTCAGATGGGTAGGAGGAAATTAGCTATCCCTGTGACAGGACAGTATCTTACTGTTAACGGGCTACACCTTGAAGGCTAGGTGTCAATCAACCCATCAGTGCCGAGGAGGCACTAGGAAGCTGGTTGGAGTCTCGCAGCAAGGCTCGCTCCCGCCACTGCCTGGCACACGTTTCTCTAGGCAGAGCCGGGGGAAGGCCGATCTGGAGGCATTTAGCAGGTTTCCCTCAGAGGTCTATGGAAAAGACCCGGGCACTGTGATGTATTTATGGGCGCTGAACCCGTGCAGAGGGAGCCCTGTCCTCAGGAGCAAAGCAGTGGTGGCAGTGCGAGAGCTGGGTGCTGTTGGGCACAGATGATGTGTGGGCCTGGGGCCAACTCGGCATCCCCCGCACTTCTGGGGCCGTGCAGAAAAGGTAGGAAAAATCCCTAAAAGGGGGGGAAGAAATAAGCTCTCCTGATCTTTTCCTGCAGTGCACACACAGCTTTTTGGGTGTGAGGCTGTTCGGCTCTGCAGGACTCGTCCCCTCAACCTGGGAGAGGCTGTTCTGCTCTGGCCAGAGAGGTGGAGGTTTGGATCGATGACTTTTTGGAATCGATGGGATTCTTGTTATTTACCTTGGTGGTAACAGACAGCCATAGAAAAGTTGTTGGTCTTGAGTATAACTCAATCCAATACCTGGGTGAAGACAATAGCCTTAAACAGAAACTTTTAAGGAGTTTTATTAGTGGAGTCAATTCTTAAAAGAATGTGATTTCAGATACCTATAACTAATAAAACTTAAAATTCTGTGGCTTCAGGTGAGAAAAACATAAACCAAGGACAGACTGAGGTGGCTATATAAACACTACAATAAAACTTGCTTAAAAGCCCCAGAGAGAAAAATTTAGAGGTGAAAAAACAAGTACTCATGAAGTGCTGGTGTGTTTCAGTGGAAACACTCTTCCAGAGACTTGCAACAGCTGCTGCTTTAGGACTGAGCTAAATAAAGTTCATATGGCTATGTGTTATTCTATAGAAAGTGAGGTTAATTATGCCTATATAAATCTAATTTGAGCTTTTATTTACTTTTTAACTCAACTTCTTCAGCCAAATCACCAAAAAAGTAAACCTTTCCACAATGAGGGTTTTATGCATTGTTGCCTTATTTCATGAGTTGATGCAGGCAAGCATCTGCAGCAGCCCTGTGACACGGTGCTCATCCAGCGGTGCTTCTCCCGACCTGCCTTGCACATCTGCAGGAATACCTGATTTATGACTTTGCACATCCATGGATGTGTTGTATTGCTAATAAAAGAAAACTGAAGGGAACTAGATTTTGTCCACCTGGAAAGCAAAGTGCCTTCTGAACAAATGATGATGGGTAGTGTTCAAATAACCACTCGTACTTGTCTAGGCAACTTGCAGGTGTCAGTTTAAACCATCTTGCAGACAGGTAACCCCACTGAGAAATGAAGACTTCTGCAGCACACCCAGCCCGGGCTGCTGACGTGAGGGTGAGCTGCGGCCGTGCCTCATCATTCCTCTGGCTGCAGGACCAGTGCTTGCAGCGGCTGAATACGCTTTTTTGGAATCGGGGGCAGGGGGTGTTAAGTTGTGCAAAGTGCTGACATATTTCACTGCTCCACTCGCTTGGCAAAAATAATTCTACCATTGCTTTTCTACAGCCTTTTTGCTAGAAATTTGTCCTGCTGGATGGTGCCTGGGTACCCCACACCCGTCCCTCTCAGCTAGGCTCGAAGCAAGTAGCTCGTGTCGGTGAGAGCTGCGGGAAGGCGGCCATGGGGTGAAATGGGGCAAAACCTCCGCAGTGGGAGTCCAGGCCTGCACGTCCCAAATGCTGCAGGCACGCTCGGTCCCCTGGAGTTCCAACTGCCCGCGCTTTAGCTCCATCTACCATCCAGAGAGGGAAAAGGGCTTTTCCATGAAGCAGTTTCTGTCCCAATGCAACTTTAGCAGGCAAGCTGCAACAGATGTGGGGTAAGAAAGCACGCACAGCAGGGTTGGTTATTTTTTCCTGTGTGACTCATCTGCCTTCGCACCGGTGCATCGCCCAGCGTGCTGCTTGCGCTGCCCGTGCTGCCCGCCTCCAGCGTGCCCCCTGCAGCAGGCTGCACTGAGCCGCAGCATCAGTTGGGATGCCCGTAATGCCGAGGGCTACAGCACCTCACCGCCCGGGGTGGGAAGGCGCCGCACGCAGCTGTGTTATTGTTGAGCCAGATGTTTCATTACAGGCTTAGCAAATTCCTCCGGAGCCCCACAACGGCGCTGAAGCATGGAAACTGTCAAAGACAGACATTTTCCCTGCACATGAACTCAAAAAGCCAAACGAGACACAGGCCAACTTAAAGACCAGCAAATAAAGGTCTCTTTTATAAAAGAAACCTATTAATAGTTTGCCAAGACCTTCCCTTGAGACCACCTAAATAAATTTCCTTAGATTGACAAGGCTTCAAAAGCAACCCTTTTAGCGAAACAGGACTCGAAAGCTGTTCAACTGGAAGGCACCAGCCTTCTGGTTTTGCAGCTCTGAACTTACTCAGAAAAGAAAGATCATTCTTCAAATCCAAGGAAAACTTGTTGCAGCAATTTTTCTTTTCTGGTGCTTTTACAGGGACTAAACGATCACACACTCTGGGAACCTCCAAATTAATAACAAGTCGCCTTTAATTAACTACCCTCGATAAATTGACTGTGCCTAATGTTGAGGGGTTTTCATAAATTCCTTGGGGTTTGGGATGGACCTTCCTGTGGCTGGAAGAGAGCGGAGTCGTGATGAGCAGCTTCGGTAGTGCCACTGCGCCGGGGGAGAGGAGGGATGCTGCCCACTGGGGATGCAGGAGAACAGACGATGAAAAGAAGTAGTGATTGAAGGGGATCCCTCCGCAAACCCCACCAGCCAGCTTATAAACAGGGTAAGCGTTGTGTCTGTCCGAGAGCTGTGCTTTAATGAAGTCCCCTCATGTTCCTGAGCTTCTCCATGACTAACGGGTAGTTATTCCCTAGTTGCTGCATTACAGAACTGCCAAGTCTGTTGTGCTCATCCCTCTCCAGATCCAGCACCACAGTTCCTGTGCCAACAAAAGATGCTTTAAACCATGTGATGAGAAGCTGAAGGAAAGACAAGAAGTGGCAGGTTAGGGTGGAAAACTCATCCTTGCTCCAATGAGCGTCGCGTTCCTATCGACCAGGCTTGCAAAGCCCGTGATGATGAACGGGGTTTGTTCGGCCGTGCCTGGCACAGGCAGGGTGGCCGGCCCGCGCCCCGCTCTCATCCCGGGGGACATCGCCTCTCCTGCACCCCACGGGCACAGAGCCTTCGCTCCCCCGACGGACACCCAGCTGTCGGGTCCGGGCTGGTCTCCTGCGTATTAGTGCACGAGAAGGGCCGTGCACGGCTGCGTGACCCCCGGCAGCGTGGCAGGCTCTTCGTCCCCATCCCTCCCAGCCCAGCAACGGGCAGCATCCCAGCAGTCGGTGGTGCAGGGACTGTGTTTTTGGGTTGCATTTGCCTCATGGAGCTGGACCGTGGTCAGGAATTTCCCAAGAGCCGGTTTGTCTCGTACATCGCGTAAGGTGTCTGCGTGGCCTTAAATGGGCATGACGCTGGAGTTACATCTTCCCTTTTTGGGGGGAAAAAGCCAAACAGAGCCCTCACCGTGCTTCCTGCTGCCCTCGCACACATGCACATGCCACAAACCGAAATGAAACGTTTTGTTCCTCAGCCTTTAATTCCCCAGCGCTCCCTCCAAACGCAGAGGCCAGCAAACAGATGGCTGTTGTACAAGCTGGGCCGCAGGAGAGACAGAGCCGCGCTGTTCTCCGGTTGCTTTTTCCATGGGTGTTTCCACGCCCCACGGTGCCAAACCGCACCTCCCGGGCGAGTGCCGACAGCAAGCATCAGCCGAGGGTGGAGGCAGCCCAGGGAGGGGGGGGAACAGGACCCAAAATGAGAGGGCAGCGTGCCCCGTGCCCTGCTGCAGCCTTGCAGCTCGCGCGTTTTGCTGCCTCGCCAGCCGCCAGCAAACCTGCTCTGCGCCGTGGTGAACCTGGCGGGATGCAGCTGTGGGCTCCATCCTGCCTGCTGCCAGCGCCTGCTGGGGAGACCGGGCGTACCGGTGAGGGGGGGACCTGGGTCTGCAAACCAGTGACAGCGTTCAGTCGTCCCCGTTTCATGCCAGATTAGGTTCATAGAGAGCTACAAGAGACTATTTTGTTTCTACGTACCAGCTTATATTTTAGATCCCCCAGAAAATGAATACCTTCCCGTATTCCCACTTTATGCAGCATGAGTAATTCCAGAAGAACTGCACTATTTGGTGATTCAGTTTTCCGTCTTTGAATCAACAACCACATAGCGGTTTGATGTTTTGCTCTGGGGAGGAATGGCTTGCTTTCAGAAGCACCATCCCATATAGTGCCGGTATCCATCACGTAGCAACCCACATCATTGGTCACTGGACCCACGGAAGAACCTGCAAATGATGGAGAAAGGGAGACTTGCCCAGTAAAGGAGGAGAGAGGCAGGCAGGAGAGCCTGGAAGTGCTGGAAGGCAAGAGCCTGGCGAGAAAGATAACCCTTCCCAAGTAGTCTACCTGAACCAAAATGGCTCTTAGTTTTGTACCAAAGTTTAGTTGCCTGCCTGTGACATAGTGTAAGGCAAAAGTGTGCACATCCCCGACTGTCTGCAGGGTCAGTCAGCAGCAATTTGCATCTAATTTTTAAATGGCTGAGTTAATGCTGACTAGTTGATAGAGTCAAAACAAACAGGACACAACCAGGACCTGATGCCCTCAAGGCTGGTCAGCGAGCGGATCCGTCGTGTTCACGTCCGTCTCTCTCAGGAGGAAAGATCACAGCGTTGGTCCCATGGGAACACTATCTGTCTGTCCGTGTCCAACAGTCCCTGAGCCCGAGTCTGTGCTTCCCCCTGCCCCAGCGGGGCCGCGGGCGCTCCTAGGCTGTGAGAAAATCCTCCTCTTCTCCCCCCAGGCTCGGGCCCAGGCTTCCTCTCTTTGGGCAAACAAGGGAGTTCAGCCTGATTTCACGCAGCCATTATCAGGACTAATACACCATGACCGGCACTTTCAGCTTTTTTTTCCATAGTGTACTAATGCAGGAAATGAAAGACTAAATTGCAAAGGTTAACAGTCGGTGGCCTTCCTTATCCTCAGTGCAAACGAGCGCTGCCTGAGGATCAGTAATACCCCATGAATATTCAGAGCATAGCTCCCAGCAACCTCAGGCTGCTGCTTTATTTTTCAGAGAGAAAAAAAATGGTATTTGCAGACTTGCTTTCCGAATATTTTGGCTGATCAGCTTAATTGTTTTTCTTCACAGCCCTTAATCGTGTCTGTTCCTGCAGCTATTATTCAGGCATTACTTCCGCAGATATTAATGTGTATTTTGTTTAAATACTGAGTGCCAGTGTCAAGCCCTAAGCCCTGTGCTGCTTGAGGAGTGGGAGGAAATCCAGGCAGTGTCTCGCAGGTTGGCAAGGACTGGGGCGCAGCCAGGGCATTAATCTAAACTAAGAAATGCTGGTTATATTTTAACATTGTCCAAATATTAACACTGCCCAAAGGATGTGGAGGTGTTGCCTTGACACATCAGAATCCAGAACACCATCTTTCGTGGCCAGATGTTAGGTTCCAAGACACCTCTTTAAATGCAGGGCTTGGCCATGAACTATCCAAAAGAAAAGATTGGGAGCAAGCAGGAAGAAAAGCCCTTGGGACAACAGATGCCTTTACGAGACCACATCTCTTTCACAGGGCTTCCATTGCGTCTCGTCTAAAGCCACAGCGGCACCAGTGTCCTCCAGCTCCAAGAGTGGATGAGCTCGTCTCCGGGGCTGCGGCCGAGCTGCTCCAACCATGGGTCAGCGCTCAGGATCTGTCCTTGCATCGGTCTCCCACAATAATTCTTGTTTGGAGGTACACAAAAATTATTTCCTGTTGTTCCTGGTTTGCTATAGGTGACATTAGCATTTTTTGTGAGAGCGCCTTACTATTTGCAGGTTGAAAAAAGTGAATTTGGGACACTTAGAGACTTTTACCCACTTTCCAGCTCCTTTTCAAGGGAGATCAAGTACTGCAGCGGGGCTTATTGTTCTGCCAACCCCTGACTGCAGGGGCACCCAGCGCCTTCTGAGGAGCATGAGCCGAGGCTGCTGCCCCGGCTCCAGCGTGCCCTCAGCAGTGCGACCCTCGGCTCTCCCCGGCTCGGTGGGCTTGCTTGCAGCCCCTCGAGCCCAGCAGCACCGTGTGCCCGGCTGTCACGCTCACCGGGGCGGCTGCAGCAGGCAGCCCCGGGGTTACAGCCCTTGCTGCCAGAGCCTGGGGCTGGGTGGGATGCTAACCGCAGAGCTGGACCGCTTGCAGAGAGTTGGGCTCACTGGCTCCTGATGCAGCTGGGAGAAAAGCTCCTTAAATGCAGCTGGGAGAGAAGCTGGTAGGGGGAATCCTAAGCTTGGATTCGGTTTTTGGAAGCGCTGCCGTCCCCCACCTGCTCCCATCCAGGTTTCCAGCCACTGCTGTTCCTGACCCCTCCCAAGCTGCACAGGTCGTCTGCTGCCTTCCCAAAAAGCACACAAGCAGGGCCTTCCTCCAGCCGCATCGCTGTGGCCCCATACGGGAATTCCCGTACCCACAGACCTGCTTTTGCTCTGCTGGGGACCACGCTTGCTTCTCGGTTGTCAGTCGGCAGCCAAAGCACCGACACACTGGCCAGCCCGGCATCCCAGCTGGCTGCTCCAGGGCTGGAGCCCCCCCGGGTCACTGCCATGTGCACAGCCCTGGGGTGAGGCTCTGTTTCAATACTTCATGTCGGGTTAAAGTAAAGGGACACCAAGACCTCTCCCTGTCCCTTGCTCTTTGCTGTTCTGCTGCAGCGCAGCGAGCGGCTGCCTGGGGAAATGCCAAAGCTCTTGATAAAACTCGGTTATGTCAGCAACTCAGCAAATCCCCAAGGCACCACTAAATATGAATAAAGAGGGAATAATCCCAGGAAATCAGTCCCCGAGGAGAGGCCACCTCAAGGAGTTCCTGATGATTTTGGAAGCCGCCCTAGCTCCAGCCTGCCCGGCACCCACATTTGCCATCCTTGGCGTGCCAGGGATGCGCTCATTGAGGCACACCAGCCAAAAGAAGAGCCCTTTGATTTTTTTTTAGTACAAACAAACTGAAAAAGTTACAAATATCTTTTATCCTTTAAGACTTTTTCCCCCAAAGGACAGAAGTTTAGACAAATCAAAGCCTAGTGTTTACAGTTGAAAGCAACCAGCAAGGAAACTGCATCTTCTGCTTTGTTTAGAATATACAAAAATTTCCTTGACTGTCAGGCACAATATTTAAACCATAAAAGTTCAACAAATGGTACATGCTTTCCACTAACCATGGCAAATGCCACATGCACCCACACGCCAGCCGGTGGCGTGCAAACCGCACCGGCTCTCGCCAGCTTTCTCCTGTTCTCCAGCGTGCTGGGTCTGGCTGGGAGGCACTCAGCACTCAGTTGCCCACAACTTATTGATGTTGACGCTGCCCTTCCCTGCTGGTTGGTGTGGGAAATGCCCAGCTCATAATATAATGACACAGACATTTGCTTAGGGTAGGAAGTAAAGCTGCTCTTAAAGAGGAACTTCTTTTTGGTTGATGTGGAAATCAAGCCAGTGTGACAGGCAACGTTTTTTCCCATCAGAAGGAGTAGGGTGCAGTGGATGGCATCAGCGGCCCAATTCTGTTCTGTTTTGTTTTACTTTTTCCAGAAAGCCTGTCCTTTTATCTTTTATACCCTATGGGCAGTTTGAATGTAACTGATCTATCTGAGGCTGCAGCCTACTCTTAAATCTTCAAGAATAAACCTTTCTTTCCTTTTATATTAATTTTTTTTTCTTGGTCTGGCTTTAAACACTTCAGCAAGGCATGGCATTTAGATTTTGCATCAGATTTCTGGTTGTCGTATCCCAGTCAATAGTCCCTCGTGTGACTTACGTCGACACTTTAAAAGAGCATGAAAGTACCCTTTGATTAAACTCATTGGGTCGCATTCCCCTGTGGAAACTTGCTGCAGCCAGTTGAGTAGCGGCAGGGAAAACCTGGCCCACTCTGCCTGGAGTGAAGAATTTTGGCATCAGGTTTTGGAGGCTGAATAACAGCCTGGAGAAAGAGTCAGGGCTGTTGCAAGCACAAGTCCTGGCAAGATGGAGACTATAGTCAACACTCTTCATGGCAAAGAACAGAGGATTTAGGGAAGAATATCTTTTTACAGCACCAGAAAGTTTGCCTCAGGATCTTTCACCAAAAGAAAGCCAGGATTATTCAAGGGTTTTCCTACAAATGCTGTTGCCTAAGGGAAAAAAAGTTGTCTTTTTTTTTTTTTTTTTTAACCACGACAAACTCTGAAATATCAGTAGCTCTGGCAAAACTCTAAAGCTAAGTTTCGACCAATTTTGATAAAAATGTCGTATCAGGATAAATGTGTCTTCCCTGAAGTAGCTGTTCTTTATGGTTTCTTGGTAACCAAAAATGTGACTTAGAAGGGCTGCCATGAAAGTGAGTATTAATCTATTTATCCTCTTCCAAGAAGGAGAAAGCTTTCCATCAGAATTAGGTTCTCGGATCACCTTTGGTTCTTGATTTCAATTAGTCTGAGAAAAAAACTCCAGGCAGAGGTGAATCAGGGTCTAGAATATTAAACAGTTCTAGCATGGAAATGGTTGGGTTTATGGCTTTCAGACACGAGGTCTGTCTGCCCTGGGAACGCAAGGTCAGACCGCAGTGGGGACGGGTCCTGCCGGCGTGACCCCGCTCGTGTGTGTCGTGTGCCTTGTCCCCAGGGCCACGGTGCGGCCACCAACCAGGGGACAGGGCGCTCAGGTGGCAGAGGGGCAGATCTCTAAAAATGCATCTGGCCAGCAGGTTGACGTTAAATACTTTGGAACCGTTTTGAACACAATCAAATTTTCAGCCCATACCATCTGTTTCCAACTGAGAAACAATGGGTTGGCAACGCACCAGCCCCTTATGGCAGGGATCAAGGGATAAATCCGAAAACCCAAACCAGATGCATTTGGTTGTAACAGGAAGCCGTTGCATCGCTTTGGGCCTCCGATAAAATAGATTTTCAAAGGGCTGACTATGGCCTCAGGCAGTGAGCCTCTTCGTATTAAATGCTAATCGCAGACCCTGCGGAGAGCCCGCAGCTCGCTCACGCAGCCCGCTCCTGGCCGGCAGAAAGCGGAGCGTGCAACATCTGTGGGGGAACACCAGCCCCTCGCTCAGAGTACGGGATTTTGAGTCTTCCTGTTGTTTTGGCTGCTTCTGGCAAAAATTCACGCGAGAGGGCTGCAAATAGGTCTTCCTGGGGCTTCTGCCCGAATGCCAGAAACCTGCCAGCTCCTTCGGTGTCCCCAGCCGCCCCGCTCCAAGGGCCACCCCAAGCTCTGCGGGTGGGCTTTCTAACAGCGGTGGTCCCAGGCCACTTGTGGGTCCCCGCGGGGGCACGGGAAGTCACCAGGGACGGTCTGCCTTTCACCCCGATCTCCGTGTTATGGGGGGATGCTGGAAGATCTCACCAGCATCCTCCCACCTCCTCCTGCCCTTCGCCGGCGGTTTAGGGTTGTACTCGGTGTTTGCTCATCAACGCCTTTCCCTGTAAGGCAATGCGGCAATGCCTCTGCTTCTTTTTGCATGGCTGAAACACTGATTAATCTAAACCTTTCCCCTTAGATTATTTGCCTGTTAATGTTTTCAGACAAAGATAATTCTGAGTATGCATGCAGAGGCCAACCATCCCCCGAATGGGTGAAAGGCAACTGGTATCTGCCTGAAAATGAGGAAGAGGAGCAATGCTGTGTATCATTCCCAGGAAAAGCCCAGAAAAGGTGGTGGGGACAGTGGTGGAAAAGGGAAGCACGGCTGTCCCCAGCCCCTCTGTCCCAATCGGGGGGTGGCTGTTTGGCCACAGCGGAGTTTTTGGAGGCTGCCAAGGGCGGGCACCTGCCGGGCTGCGGTGCCCAGGTCTGAGCACGGCTGGCAGGGCTCTGCGGCAGCGCTCGGCCGTCGGCTCTGCCTGCGCTCCCCTTAAAGAGGTTTCTGGGCTGGGCATCGTACAGACTTTATGCAGACAATCACACCAAACTCAGTGCCATTGCACAGCGCTGAAGATTGCTGCTGAGTTTGTGGGTACCATCGATGGGGTCCAGCTCGCACCACGTTTCATCCGATGTTATTATTTCATGCAACTTAATTATCCTCCAAGTCTGGCCCAAGCATAACGGTGTGCAGTTGCTGCTGTTACACTCTTCACAGGAAACAACCCCGCTCCCGCACAACTGTTAAAAGCAGTTCCAGGGCTCCAGGTAACTTCCAGCTGGATTTCAGCTTTCTCATTTTTAACTGCAATTTTTAATGTCTGCTGAGCAAATGTCAGTAATAGTGATGAAAAATTATTTTTTTTTTTTTTTATGATTTACAGCATAAAACAGAATTTGCAGCCTGCCAAGGCCTGCTTCAGAGGCAGGTTCCCCATTTTGCACTAATTTTATAGGAGTGCTGTTACACCATGTGCCTCTGAGGATGAACACAACCCAAAGTGTTTCCTTTGTGCTGTTTGTTTTAATGCAGAAAGGAGTTCTTTTCCTTCAAGAAGTGGCTTAGAATAAAACAGAAATTTGTATTATTATTCCATACAGCTCATAAATCTTTTCCCTGGTAATGTCAGCAAGCGCACAAGCTGCATCTGAACGCGGTTGTGAAACGTCACTGAAATTACACCGCTCTCTGGTAGGAGCTGAGGTGGGAGCAGCCGGAGCAGAGAACGACAGAGCATCCCACTGCAGCCCCAGCACCCGCTGCAGGGTGGGTGCTGCCAGTGCCGCGTGGGACATCTGGGTGCTATTATTTTCCTATGAATTCAAAACCAATGGAACCAGCTGTGGTTACTGGATCAAAGGCAGAGTGGCCCAAGCAATTCAAAGGCTCGTGTGTGCCCCCCCGGAGCCTCCCCCGGCCAGGCAGCAGCAGCACCCTGGGTGCTCACCATGCTCCCCCCGGCCCCGCGCAGCCCCTGCAGCATCCCCCCTGCCAGGAGCCACGGTTGGGCACCGACGTGGGGTCTGCGTCCCTCTGCCAGCGCTGCCGCCGGGTTGTGCAGCTGGGAAAAAGCCAGCAGAGAACTGGAAAGGAAGAGAACGAGCAGAAAACCCCTGTAAAAATAAAACGCTGACAGTAATCTACGTATCCGGGCACTGCACTTAACTGCAGCTGGATGCAAAATTCCAGTTAGTTTTGAAGTATCAAATATAAAGTGATGTGTGTGAGCCCAAATCACAGCTCTCTGTCAGAGATCCCTATTCTGGGAAAACAAATTTCAAACGGTTAAGAAAAAAAATGCAGTTGAAACACTTCAATTAACTGCAGCTATCATATTTTCTCAAATTTGACTTGGAGCCTCCCTAGATTTTCCTCCTTAATCCCAAAATGAAATTCAATTTATTTCATATGTTCTTAGTGCCTGAACCAATTAATGTATTTTCTTGTCCTTAAAAACATACTCTTTTATAATAGAGAGCCCTGTAACTAATTCATAGTAATTCTGAACCCAAGCACTACACAAAATAAAGAGTTAGAAACATTTGCTTGTCTGGGAAAGCAAGGAGCTCCACAGACAATCACACAACCTCTTTTGAGCTGCTGCCCAATTACTAATTACTTTTCTATTGCAAGGGCAGCCCTAAAGGAGCAAAAATAGCAGAGAGCAAAAGATAAAATCGCTTCTCTGCTAGGCTGTGCTTTGACAATGATAAGACTGTACAAGCTCCCAGCTACAGCTCAGGCAAATAAACATGTCATCTGTCTGGGGAAATGGAGTAACATGGCCAGGAGTAGGAAAAAAACAAAGGTCTGATAATGCTGCATTTCAGGCGGTTACAGAATGTGTCTAATTGGTGTTTGCCTTGCACAATATCAAAGATTTGGTTTTTCTGTTGCTTTCCTCTGCTTTAGCAGGCATGGTGGAGAAAGCCTTGCGATCTCGCTGTCTGTAGATGATGCCTCTGCCCTCCCAGCCAAACTGAGCCAGACAGACAAGCCGGCCTCAGATCACCAGCCCTCCCAGGAACTGCAAGCAAAATTAATATTTTGCTACAAGGTCTTGAACTGCACAGAAGCAGAGCTCTGCATATTTGTTTCCTAGAGACCCGTGCTCAGCACCCTGCTCTAATCCCTGGCAGGGAAACCATTGCACGAGCCGTCTGCTGCGGCAGATAAACCGCTGGTGCTGCTCGCTCCTGCGTGCGCCCACTGAGTGCCCGAGCGGGCGCTGAGCATCTTTAGCATCGTCTCCGTAGAGCCCAGGCAAGCCGCGGTGCCCTCCGTGGAGCCCGGCGTATTCTGGAGGAGGGTCCCTTGCTGAGGAGCTGCCCTGGCCGGCGCGCTGCCGTGTGCTTTGCCTTGCTTTGAGCAGCGACCCAGCCAGCCCCAGCCCCGGCCCCAGCGCACGTTTGCCCGCAGAGGTCTCCTGGGGAGAAAGACGGCAGCAGGGTTTGCTGTGCTGACCCTTGCATTCACTTGTAAGGGCTTTTTTTCCTTCCCTTCCCGCGTGGGAGAGGTATTTCCTTGTTTTTCATAAAGCAGGGCGAGCATGGCTAGCTGATGTCTTCACCATCTGAGCTGTTCCATGTCAAAAATAGATGCAAGGAGTCAAGGGGACTCCAATACCCATGAAGTTACCACAGGGATTACAGCAGTTCTTGCTGCTGCTTCATGAATATTGCCTTAAATATGTATTTTATTATGTTTTTCCACTCTCTAGGTTCTCATTATAAATAGTCAGAGAAGCTTACACGGGAAAATGTGCTTTATCTTCTTTGTTGTCTCCCTGGCAGGGTCCTATTGGCGGTCTGGTGGCGGGGACGTGGAGGGGTGCCCAGAGGAACAACCCCCCCCGCCAGCACCTGCATCACCTCCCGCATCCCCATCTGAAAGCTGGCCCCAAGGCTGTCCTGCTCCCTTCGCCCCGGGATGCCTCTCCGAGCCATTTCATGGTACGTGGCACTGAAAAATAGGGTTTCCTGAGGTGGGAGTGAAGGAGCATCCATGAGGGATGGGCACTGTGTGACCATGGCCCTGGCTGCCGGTCCCAGCCAGTGGCAATGGACATCCCAAACTAAACAGTCCTCAGCCATTTTATTGCCAGAAATACCAGCAGCACGAGCTGGCAAAACCACTTCTTGTAATAAAATGACTCAGATTAAGTCTTAAATGTAGTAAAATAAATTAGTTTATCTCTTAGGAGTCATTAATATGCGAGTTCTGTTTTGTTTGGGTTTATGTAATCAGGAAATATCCCTAACCCAGAAATACCCCACTTCATCTGATTTTTCAAGATTAATCTTCTTTTTCTTTCTAATTAGTTCTTGGCACAGGATTTTTTTTATAGTGGGGTTTCAGCCAAAAGGCGATTTATAGAGTTGGGCTGTGAATTTCTGACATGGCAAGAAGAAAGTTTCGGAGTAGGGAAATAAAGCCGGTTGTCCCAAGGCATCCCAGGGAAATAAAGCCAGTTCTCCCACGCCATGCCTGGCGCTGGGCAGGCAGCTGCCCCGGCATGGTGTCGGGTCTGCTCAGTGGTAGAGCTGGGAGCACCGGCACGGAGAATGGCCCCACTGCCTGCAAACAGGCGATGGCAGGACTTTGGTAGCAGTTTCTGAGCCTATCCCAGTAGAATGCCTCTCTCTCCGGGGTAAATAAATGGCAACTAAGACACTGGTGTCATTATCACACATTGTTTGTCAGGACCAGTGTTCCCCTTCCAGCCAGAGCTGCCAGGCAAGAACAACCAGCTGCTGAGCGGTCGCGACACTTTGTGAGTGGGACAGCGAAAGAAAACCCCAGTGTGTGATCTTCTGACAAGGCTGGAAACAGTATGATGTTGTACATGTGGATTATTCAGTAAATAGTGGAGTTTGGGGGGAGTAGGATTTAGAACAGAAACCTTCACGTAAGCTGTGAAGCTGGTTTATTGTTATTCTGAGGGCAAAAGATGTCTGGCTTGTACCAGAGGAAATAGCACCTCTAATTTAATGCAGAGCTGCCACCAATTTACTTGGTCTCGTCACCAGTAAATATTGCTGCCAGATCAGCCAAAGCCGCAGGGCGGGCAGGGAGAGGAAAACTACCGACGTGGAAAAAACCCGGCTCGCTGCAGCCAGCAGAGCTGGATCTGACCCTCCATCGCCGGGCGCTGCCGCGGGCCAGCCAAGCTGCTGGCTTTGCCATGAGAAGCAGCACTTACGTGGTACCCACGTCTCTGTGCGTGCTCTGTAACACACCGTGTATGATGGAGACCTGTGCAAGAGGGGGCTCAGTGGGTTGATTTTCACTTGAACACCCCCAGGTGCCTGGGCAGGATTCTGCTCGCTCGCCACACGCCAGCAGCAGAGCCCCAGCGCATCCCCGTCTCTGTGCTGTGGAGGAAGGTTTAAAGCTCCCTTCAAACCCAGACCCCACTGCTGCTCGGGACACGTTTCGGGCTCACGGCCCCGCTGTCCCCAGGTCCTGCCCCCCCAGCACAGCGGGTCCTTCTGCTGCGCAGGGACTCGCTGGGGCGATAGCTGTTTGAATCGACTGCTTGGTGGGTGATGTCACCGGAATCACAGAGAGGAAAAGGCCAACTAAGGCAGCATTTTAGTGAAAATATGTCCTAAAATGGGAGTTTGACTGATGATTAGCAAGCACAAAACACAGATATGATATTACCATGTTGAGAGTGCAAGAACCCCGCACAGTCTCAGACGCTGGAAAAAACCCTCCAGGACCCGGAAAGATGAGAGAAAAAGCAGCCTAATTCAGAGCAGTTTTCTCCACAAAAGCAGGCTGTGTCAGGAGGTCAGTATGAGAAGAATCTTGCTGCTAAGATAGATGGACAGATCAATCCAGTGAGAATTTTTTTCCTGGGAAGATACTGGTTTTTGAAGAGTTTCTTCAGTATGCTTTTGGCTTTTCCAACTTAAGGCGATGAACCTGCTCTAGCAGATAGAAAAAAAAAAAATGTTATTTTAAAGGTACTAGAAGCAAAAACACACGGAGGAAACTAAATTGGGTTGAAGAAGTGGGGAAGGGGAGCACACAGCTCCTTCCCCCTGGACCCTCACGCTGCTGCCTGCAGCTCCCAGGGCTGGAGCAGGCACCGGTGGCCCTGGTGGCCTCAGGGGACCTGGGTGGGACAGGGGAGGTGGCTGGAAGCTGGTGGGCTTCGGTGCAAGACTTCATCCCTCCTGGCACAGAGGAGGTGTTTGGGTTATCCCGGTGGGAGGACGGAGCTGCAGAGGAGGGCTGGAGGGAGCAGGGCTGTGGGGGACCCCAGCCAAACCCACCGGGAATCCATCCACCTCCTGTCTTCTGTGATGTTGCGCTCCCCTGCCACCAAGAACAGAAGAGTAGGCGCTGAAAGCACAGCCACTGTGACCAATTTATCATATTTATTGGATGAAATTGCATTTAAGGGATGCCGTGTCAAAAGGTCGAACTTGTTTTATAAACCCTCAAAGGCTCGGGGGGCCAGTGGGAAACTTTGGACTCACCTGGCAGAGTTTGCTCCCTTCATTGCAGATGGGGCCCCCACCAAGAGGTTACGCAGACACATGCTGGTGTGACTGAAATAACAGTCAATTTAAGCAAACCTACAGTTGTGCTCAGGCTGCAGCCTGTGTTCATGGCATTTGTTTCCCTGGGTGGCTGCACAGGCACACAGGGTGGGTATGCTCGGGAGCAGGCTGGATGAGGCAGCAAGTCCATAAAGAGAAATTAAGGAACTAGCCAAGGCCCCCAAACATCCCTAGTTATGGTGCTGGGGAACATGAGGGGAAGAGATGTCTGACAACGGCCGTGTGCAGGTGCTGTCCCCAAACAGCATCCCTGACGGTCCAGCCTGGCCAGGGTGCCTCTGCTCTCACCCAGCAGGGCTTTACAAAGTTTCGCTTTCCTTAAAACACAGGATAAGGATTTCAGCACCATCAAGTTTCTTTCCTCGTTCCCATGCAGCATTAATAATAAACATAGTAGTGTAGTTATTAATAACAGTAATGACCAGTGCCCTCTGCTAGTGAAGACGTTGAGCACAGGCTGGCAGGCAGAGAGGGACCGCAGAGCTCTGCTTCCCTTCACCCCAGCAGAGGCAAGCCATCACCCCAGGAATTTCATAGTTTCCTGTGAAAGAGGTCCTGCTCATTCATCAGGCATCGAAAAGCGTGCTCAAGCCAAGAATGTATTTATTTTTGATCTAAATATAGTTGAAGTTCTATTTAAAAAACGCCAGGAATGGCAGGACTCCCACCCAAGGCGGTCACGGGGGAGTGGGGGGCGGCACCGGGCGTTGGGTGTCAGCTCCTTGTTCCCACGTGTGCCTTCATCCAGGGATGCTCGTCCCACCTTGGCTGGGTGACGGTTTGGCACAGGGACAGAAGCCCAGCAAGTGGGCGCGGGAAGGGCTGACAGCCTCTGGCTGCTCCCGCTGCCTCCCCCTCCTGTGCCCAGGCAAGACATGGGTGGCCACAGTGTTCCCCCCCGCACAGGAACACGGGCGGGTTTGAGCGTTTAGCAGAAAGCAGCGAGCTAAAGGTCCCGAGATCGCTCCCGCGGTGTGTGCCCCCTGCCTCTGGTCCCGGGGGGGCTGGGTGGGAGCCGGGATATTGCAGACGGAGGATGTCCGACCAGCCGTCCATCGGCTGCCACGGCGGGATCGGGGTCCTGATTGTTCAGAGACCACCGTTTGGCCCTTTCCACACTGGCAGCAGCGGCAGCAGAGAGGGTGAAGTTTATCTCGTGCTTCAAGAATGACTCGATGAGAGCGAAGTGGGGTTTGTATTTGTTTCTGAACAACCACTAGCAACTGCTCAGTCCAGAAGGAATCTGGCCTGATGACTATTTAGGCTATTTGGATTGCTTCTAAAGCTTATCCAAACTGTCTGGTCCCTCTCTGTTGGCGTCTCAGAAGAAAAACGCCCTCCTCTCTCTCCTCTTTGCCCCAACGGTGTTGTGTGGTCTTCTCAAACAACGGCAAGGTACCCTCCGACAGCCTCAGGGCCAGCCCTCCGCAGAGGATGGGACCCTGCCTGCGGATGGCCACCGGTTGCATCCCGCTGCCAGCCCGGTCCCCTTGGCAGGGCAGCCCTTTCCGAGGGACCCCAGCAGCAACGCCGGCACCCACTGCCCTGCGCTGCACGGGCCACCTGGCACGATGAGCTGCAGGATCAGCTCCTCGGGTCATTTTTCAGCCTTACACAGGTCAGGGACTTGTTTAACCTGAGTAAGGCCAGACTAAAACTGCATTAGATGCATCTGCCGAAAACAATCTGTCACTGCCAGGCAGGCAGCCTGCTTGATTTATGTGCCCCGCTGGCCTGCTCCACTGCACCTGGCTATAGAAAATGCGTATGTATCTATAAGTACACACACACTTATATGTATATATGGGACGGAACAACTCTGCAGAGCTGTCTAGGGAAACCTGCTCTTACCTCCTTCGTGCTCTGGAGTCTCGAACTTCTGAAGTGAAGGGTTTGCCAAAAAAAGAAGTGACATCCCTGTGGATTTTTAAAGATTGGACAGACTTTTGTTAGGAACAGTCCAGGTGTTCTGGGGCACGCTTACGTAGGCGTGCCCAGGATAAAGAGCCAGTCCAGAATTAGCCATAAAAAAAAACCCTTTAAAATAGGTGTTTTAATAAGAATGCCATTAGTCTTTGTGTTCCCTTTTGCTGCAGAGCACCCGGCGGCAGTGGTGGAGGCCCCTCGGAGCCACAGCGACCCCAGAGCGCAGGCTGCGGAGGTCGTGCATCCACCACCCTTCCCTGCGGCTCCTTCCCTGGGAGCATAGAAGCTTGTTTGCCTGTGGCTCTCGGCATCCTGCCCAAACGGAGGCCTCGGAGCATGCCTGCATGGGGCTTCTGCTTGCAAAATCCCCCAGTAGAACCGGGTTGGTGACAGGCTGAAACCAGCTCTGATCTGACACCCCCAGCACACCCACCCTGGGGGCAGCCTCGGTGCTGGGGCCGATGCAGGAGAGCATCGCCCTGTGCCGGGAATGATGCAGGAGAGCATCGCTCTGTGCCAGGGCCGATGCAGGAGAGCATCGCCCTGTGCCGGGAATGATGCAGGAGAGCATCGCTCTGTGCCAGGGCCGATGCAGGAGAGCATCGCCCTGTGCCAGGAATGATGCAGGAGAGCATCGCTCTGTGCCAGGGCCGATGCAGGAGAGCATCGCCCTGTGCCGGGAATGATGCAGGAGAGCATCGCTCTGTGCCAGGGCTGATGCAGGAGAGCATCACCCTGTGCCGGGAATGATGCAGGAGAGCATCGCTCTGTGCCAGGGCTGATGCAGGAGAGCATCGCCCTGTGCCAAGACGGCAGCTGCTGCCTGTGTCTCTCCCCCTACAGCAAAATCAGCAAAGCTCCTGTCTCTCTTGCTCCCTCTCATCCTCTCTGCTTACACATTTGCAGAAACCGCATGGGTTTTTTTTTCATTTTAGGATTAGCGTTAGAAAACACTTCCTTTACAAAGTAATTTTCAACTCACTTGTTTAAAATTTGTCGGCTGCTGAATGTGTTTCCCCAGTCATTTTTCCCTTACTCTCACCCCTCACAATCCCCGTTCAAGCCGACATATGGGTCTTTTTATTTTTTAAAAATTTCCCAGGCCCTCGAGCTGTGTTCCTCCCATGTGGATTTTGCTGTGATAACCTACTAACTCAGCTGGCACTTCAGTGACAGATGAGTGCCAGGCTGCAGGCGAGCACATCCCTGTTGGATGCAGCAGTCTGTTGGGGGCTGCCAGTACCACCCATGCAAAACCCCTCCGTTAGGCCCCAAACAGCACAAGAACCAAGAACTATGTAAAAAATCACGGCAGAGGAGAGGAGGGTTGTTTGGTTTGTTTTTAAATATGAGTGTTGGTATCTTTCTGTTTGCTTTCACATTTCTGAACTTTTTAGGGTCTGTTTGCTTCATCTCCTCAAGCTCTGCGCTGCAAACACAAGTGTTTGCACTTACTTAAATTAAATTATCCTTACACCTAAAGCAAGCAGAGGTTCTCCTGCAAGTTTCTCTGAGAGAAATGTTGCAAGATGGCTAATAGAAAAAAGGAGGATGTGGCAGAACTGCCTCCTGCAGGCACTTGAGCCAATACCCCTGGTCTGGATGAGGCCAGGGAGCGGGTGCTGTCCCCAGGGGCAGAACTCGTCCCCCCAGCCCACGGGCACAGGGGTGACCCCACGTCCTCTCCCCCCGCAACCTCCTGCTCTCTCCATCCCTGCAGCCGCCAAGGGCATCGCACGCAGCACGTACAGCAAAAGCCTTTTAGTCTTAGGCAATAATTTTCATATCGGTGCAACCACCCCTCAGATGGTGTTAGTGGGTACTTTAAAATGAAATCCTTTAAAGTTAGATTTGCTAATTGGATAGATTTTGAAATATATCATTATAGATTATGTCGTAACTCAGGAAAACTGACAAATAAAATGGGGAAAGAAAGGCACCAGTCATAAACTGCATAGATGGACTGAAAATGTCACTGTCAATATGCATCACTTTAATGATACAGCATTGCAACAAGAAAGGAAAACATCCACAGGGGGAAATCTTTACCCAAAGGCCTGATCCTGCACCCGGTGGGAGGCCTGGAGCTGGCCCCGGCTCTGAGATACAAGTGGTTGGAGGGAGAGGCATCGTGGTTCTCCTCCCCTTCTCCATTTTGTTTGCAGTCCCACACCGGTGCAGTGGGAAGGTCCTGGAGCATCCCCAGTCCCCGCAGGTGCAGGGGGTCGCGGGGTGATTGCTGCCATCATCGTGCTTCTCTCCCAGCACCGGCGCTCAGACGACGGTGCAGCCGCAGCAGCACCTCTCGGGGTAGTCCAGCGCGTGCACCTCGTTTTCGAGCCCATAGATGTAGTAGAGGTAAGGCTTCCCTGAATACTGGCAGTGAACTTCTGTGATGGGGATTAGCTCAATTGTTTGGCGCTGGGAAAAGGAAAGAAGGAAAAGCTCAAATTAAATAAGCGGTTTGGAGCAGATGCTGTATCTCGCTTTAGAGCAACTCATGTAGAGAGGGAAAAAGCCCCAACTTTCAGCCACAAGCCTTGCAGGTCCGAGAGAGCTGCTGCTTTGTGAAGGGGGAAAGAAAATCTGATGGAGACCCACCAGCCCATCACTACAGCCGTCAAAAATTTCCCTAGCTGCAGCCAGCATGGAGGAGCTAGCATGTTTCGGCCCTTGCATCCTAGACCACTTTTACTGCATTTATACCTATTTAAGCAAATTCCTTAAGTCCTTTAAGCCCTTGTTTCCAGTCCTCAGTGTGTTAGCAAATGCCCCCATCTCATGCATGGCTGAGGTCTGCGTGTGAACGTGGTTCCCTCTCCTTGCCCTGAGAACGTGGGGGAGCCGCGGGAGATGGGATGTGCACCAGCAAACACTGCTGGTGGTGGTGAACCATCACCTTTGTGGACACACATCACCTCTGTCCCTTGGAAGCAGGAAGAGCTGTCGGTGATGGGCTGCACCGTGCTGTGTTACTGCAGCAGAAATTGCTGCAGATTTAACCCCTGCTGCTCTGCTCCCTTCCCTGTCTGAGGGCGAAGGAAGCTGCTTTCATCTCCACTTATCTGGTAATTATTATTCATGGCTGAATTACAGGAGATAGCCTGGTATCAGTGCTGCGGTGGCACTTTATCTCCTCACGGAGGGCCCTGCTTTGCTCCTTCCTTTCCTTTGCAGAATGAGTTCGGCAATTCCTGCCTTTCCCTAACACCAACCAAACCCAAGTTTTGGTGAATTTTTCATCTGTAATCAGCCAGGACTGCTGCTAGCTCAAACCCAGCGACATGCACCAGCCCCTTAGTGCTGCTCGATGGGATGGAAGAAGGAAAGGAGCCAAGCGGTGCCCGGCAGCCGGTCAGGTCTCCTGAGCAGCCAGCGCAGCCCTGGGAGCCGCACGGAGCCGAGGGGCAGGCGCCCACCCCGGTTCTCGCCTCTTGTTGCAATTACACGCAAAGTCTTTGTTTTACATAAAGCTCAACGAGCCCGGCAAAGTCTGCCTGGCTCCAGCCCCTCCAACCCCAGAGGGTAGCTGTGGTCCTGATATTTACTTCCAACACATGGCCAATGTCGTAAGAAGCCAGAATAGAGTCAGCCAAGCAGAGGAGAAGAGCCTTTCCCCCCCTGCTTTCTCCAAAAGATGTTGATTATTAAGCGGAAGAACTTCAGCCAACGACAAGCGGAGGGGATGAAAAATTCAATGGTGGGGAAAGTGCTGGCAGAAGGCAGCCCGGATCGGCATAAATACCACGTGGTGCCAGGGATTTGGCAGGGCAGGAGGTTTTCAGCACCTGCTTTCCTATATAGCTAGAGGATGCTTTGGCTGGTGTGCAGCAATCTAGTGAACAAACTGCCTTTGATGCTGAGAAGTGGAAATTATAGGCTGGAATTAAGTTGGAAGACAGAAATTTGCCAAAGAGCTGGTTTTGACAGACCACATGGAAAATCAAACCATCTCCCTTTAAGTTTATTTTGGTCTTTCAGTTTACTTGCATTTTTAATGTGAAACCTTCTCTTTCCTGTGGGTGAAAAGACAGTATGTTCTAGCTCAAGTTTTGCATTTGCAATCATCTTTATAATAGCAGCAACAGAGATTACAACACTCTAGCGAGAATCAGATGGAGTGGAATCCTAATGTTTATTCAAAATTAGCTTCTAAGATAAAAATAGTGGTAATAAATAATGTTTGCCGGGGCTTTGAAAAGGTAAAAGGAACAATAATAACCACAGTTTCCTACATCTTTCAATACGTGCTTGAAAAATTATTTCCCTGGTATTTCGCTTGATAACTAAGATTTCTTTGATAATTAGGATTTCTTTTTCATTTGCTAAAGATCACCTCTAAAAAAATGAAATCGGTTACTATTCTCAACATCTTATTGTGTCTAACCATTAATCAACCTTCATTAGCTGACCCCCCGGGTGCAGGGGTGGGCAGCAGGTGGCGGGGGGACACGCAGGCGGCTCTGCTCCGGGCTTCCCCCTTACCTGCCGGAGGATGCGGGAGGACGTGGCAAACGCCGCGCTGTGCTCTGCGACGGCCCGCTGTGAGGCCAGGGAGATCTCGGGATCGGGAAAGTCGATGATAGGGTACACCTGCAAGAAATAAACCCAGCCGTGCAAAAGAGAGACCCTATTTGTCTGGCACAAACATATTCGTTTCACCTGTTACCGGCACATGCAAGGAAAGACCTGGGCATATAATGGACATACACAGAGTAAATGCTGAGATCAAAGTCCCAAAGGCATGTCCATCCCACCCCAGCAAAGTGTAGAAGAGTCCAAAACAGGGACCGTGCCCCTCTAGACAGCGGTTAGTGCTGCCCGGGGAGCAGGACAGCACAGGCAGAGGCTGCTGTTCCCACGCTGGCAGTTTTGGTTAAAAACCAGCGCTCGGTGACGCTGTGGCCCGACAGGATTCACTGTCACCTTCTTCCAGCAGCGCAACACTGTTAAATTCGAAAGGTTTTTTTTAAAGACTCTCTGTTTTCCCCCGGCATGTGGACAAATTACAGAAGAAATACTGGGCTTGTGGGCAAAGCAGAACTAGTCACGAATGCAGCTACTTCTCGCATAGCCAGGAGTGAGAGCCGTTTATGTGAGGGGCCCACTGATTTTAATGCTTATAGGACTTCAGATCTAAAGCATTCGTTGGAGAGTGACTCAGATGCTAAAGAATCATTCAAATCCCAAAGGGATTCTGCAACACCAGATGCAAAGTCTACACTACAGATGCATGACGCTGAGTAATAGCTCTCTGGGGGAAAGCTGGTCCGTGCTTGGATGGTGCCTATCTCCCCGTCTTGGTACATGACTAAAGTTTTTACAGGTTACTGCAAAACAACTAATAAATAATAAAAAGGCAGAGTTAAATCCTCACTCATTTGCATTCACATAAAAAAAAAAAATCAAGCTGAGGACTGAGCAGTACAGAAATGGCATTGGCTGTAGGAGAACACTGTGCTTCAGCCATTTTTTGACTGTTTCGCCCCAGGCTCCTGCAGGTATACAGAGGCAGATTCCCTCTGGGAGCCCTGTACCACAGGAGCTGGAGAAGAAATGTCCGGCACTGATGAACATCTTGTTTAAGGGCCCTGCACCCGCAGGTCCCCATGGCAGCACAGCGAGCAGCCCCAGCCCACAGCAGCACCTCTGTGCTGGATCCTGGCTCCAAAGCTGGCAAGATCCGCTCCAGCCTGCAGGATGAGCTCCCAGCGGCTCTGCTGGTTGATGGCAATACCACGCAGCACTCCGGCAAGGGGCAAGAGCCACTGTCCCACAGCCTCTCCCTGCAAAGCCTGCAGCCGACGGCGCTGACGCTGTGCAGGCGGTGGAAAATGTGCAATATAAAAAGCCCCAGGGATGGATCTGCTGGTGGATGTCTCCCACTACTGCTGGAGAGCTGCAGAGAATGACTCTGGGGTGGGATTTCTGCTAGTCTGGCGATGGCCACCAAAAGTAACCTGGGGGGTTGAGCACTGACTGCTGCAGCGCGGGTTGGTCGCATTTTGTCAGGCAGAAAACCCGACCGCTCTCAGTTCCTCAGAGGAAGCTAAGGATGCTCTGTACTACCTAAGGGCAATGGACCAAAGCCACCTCGTTGCTTTGGTCCTGGTGCCGCCCCGTCAGACCGCACAGTCACCCGCGGGTCCCCCTGCGCCTGCCAAAGCATTTCTGTTCCAGCCCGAGAGCTCCCTGGCCCCAGTGCCCCCGCAGGGAGGAGCAAAGTCGCAATCCCCCAGTGCCTGCTGATGGAAAAAGACCCACTTTTGCTGGGTTTCATAACCCCATTGCTCCCTAAGTTTCTCCTGACTGCAGAAATGGGAAAAGCTGTGTCCCACAAACGGGAACTGGGCATGTCCAGAGCAGCCACTGGCCACCGCAGCAGAGACCCACAGCTGGAAGCCATTTCACATCCCCCCTCCTTCACAGCCGCTCCAAGAGGGATCCCCTCCAGCCCCGAGAGTCACACTCACCACCACATTTTCATCTTTAAATATATTCTCTCCACTGACTTTGCTGAGCAGCTCTCTCGGGAAGTTCAGATGATGCTCAGAAACAAATTCAAAGACATTGTTCTTCCTGCAAGAGGGTGGGAAGACAACTGAACGATCTGAGGCTGGTTGCAGGGCACTGAGCTATCTCCAGGCTCTTTCTAAATGCCTGAGCAATGCTTGAGTGCTCGCTGATTTCCGAGGACCATAATCACGCCTGCCTAACCTTTGTGCGCTCCTGCGTTAGTTTCTTAATAACCTTGTATATGCAACAACCGTGGATGACTCTTGCATAAATAATCTTGAAATCAGACCTTCATGGTGATCACCTTTCCCTATGGCTTTCAGAGCCTCCTACTCCTTGCAGCAGGAGAGGTCTTTCTTACATTCCCTTTCCAAAGCCACGGCTCTTATTACCGTGAACCATTTTGCTGTATTAGCTCTGGGACACGGGCATGGTTAGTAGCTGATGGTGCCTCCAAAGGAGCTGCAGATCTCATCTGGCAGAGCTGTGCTTGGCTGGGGTAGTGCACCCCTGGGGCCCCAGTGCCCCCCAGGAGTCCTACCAGTGTGACGGGCATGGCTGGGGTGATTTCCAATCTCTCAGGATGGACAAGATGGTGTTCTGAAAAATGAAGGTCTTCACACAGGGTAATGGAAGGCATTTTGTACAAAAATGGGAAAGTGCTCAGGAAGCACCTGGCAGGGCAGGTAATGGCTTTTTGCTAAACCTCACAAGCTAAGATCTTTTTCAGCCCCATCTGTTATCTCTGGCCCTAGAGCTCCCAAATGGGAGATGCCAGATCAACACCACAGCCGCCAGCGTTGGGCCGTCACTAAAGCCCCAGAACAAGGAGCTCGGCCGCTGCCCCACGTCACCCCTGCCTGCTGGGGGCTTTGGGTCTGAGCTCGTGCCAGGCAGCGGCTCAGCCGCTCCGTCTCCATTTCTGACTTCTTGAGTGACCGCGGACCATCCTTTACCTCTCTGAACCCACTTCGGCTCCCACCACCCCCCATGGACAAGACTGCCATCATTAAGGACTAAAGCTGCCCTGCTAAGCCCCTGCTTCTGCCTGACCAAAGGCAATAAATACTCTCCCAGCTTCTCCTTACGAAGCCCAGCTGAGCTCCCAAGCCTTGAGGTAAAATAAGGAATAGAAGTAACAGCTCTGAACTTCTACCCATGCTGCTTACCACCTTATCA
The DNA here is from genome assembly GCF_947461875.1 of Haliaeetus albicilla. Lineage (NCBI taxonomy): Eukaryota > Metazoa > Chordata > Aves > Accipitriformes > Accipitridae > Haliaeetus > Haliaeetus albicilla. The sequence continues at coordinate 1,137,298 of NC_091506.1, read as the reverse complement.
CCAGCTGCTTGAAATGTTGGAGCTTTTTCTCTCCCCGACAGGTCGCACAGGTCTTGCTGCCCCGGCCAGAACATGTATTGCACCTTTGGATGCAACAAAAAGGATTTTAAACAGGATTTTAAACACCGCCCACTTTCAGAAGCCTGCAGACCCGAGGGTGATTTATTTCAGACTGTTTGTGTAGCTCAGCTCAGTCAGCAGCTACAGGAGTCTATGATAGCACATGCACCGCACATACGTCTTCCTCTGGTCTCTGACTCAAGGGATGTAACATATTTGCTGGAAAAACAAATGACTAATGCCAGCCTCAGATCTATTTGTAAATGTGGAATTAGTCAAAGAATGTATTTGTACATCTAATTAAGGATAATCACAATTTCCCCACACAACGGTAGGAAGGCGAGTGTCACTTTGAACATGCTGCTGCCCGTGCTTCTAACAGATGCAGGAGGCATATGCTTGTGCATGGAGCATTTTGATTGCATCAGAGCAACACAGATTAGCAGCAGTTAACAACTGATTCATTAAGGCTCTTCAAGCCATCATTAGCCCCAGTGGATTCATGCTTTAAAATGACTGCCATGATTATGCACGATACCATCTCTGTTATTTTAAACTTAATGGAGCCACATAAACAAAACAGTTTTAGAACAGTGCCTTCTTTTTTTGTCACTTAAAGATAATTTTTAAGCCTGTTAAGTTTCATGTTTGGAAAAAGGCTGCGCCGGTTGTGAAACCTGCCAAACCCCAACTGGGCGCTGCAGGAACCAGACCGAAGAGCAGCTCTGAAGTTTGCTGCTGCCATCCCAGGCTGGCTCCTTCCAGCCCCGTCCCACCCCCTTCCCCAAGTCCACCAGCATGGGAGGCTGAGCATGGACCTGGAGAGACTCAAAGTTGCAGCTCCTGAAGGTCTGAGAAACTCTGCTTTCATTGGAAAATCCAAAGCTTTCTCCAGTTTCCCAGAGAAGCTGGGAAATTCGACAGTCTTGTAACAGAAAGGTAAAAAAGATGGAAGAAAAGCAAGCTAAAAAATTATTATTTTCCAAAGGCTTAAGAGCTTCTCTCACAAATTTGGGATACCAGCCTGGTTTCTGAATGCTGAGGGAGGGCCACACAGAATGAATAATAGATGTTAAAATGAAAGTTCATTTAAAAATCAGAGGGCGAAGACTATTTCTAATCATTTTTCCTGGAGAATAAAGCTACTGCTGTACTGCTTTATCTGTTAAGTGGCCTTCATGGTAGAAAATAGAAAAAGGACACAGACATGTAGAGCATGCTCCAACTCTGCACTGTAACCTCTGCCAGCAGCACGCAAGTGGAGCCATTTTGGCTCAGACATACCAGATTAAGGGCTTTTTTTTCCCCTACCAACTTTCCAGTATTTTCCTCCTACTGGCAGACCCTCAGCTGATAACCTCCACCAAGCCAGTAGGACTGGGATGACTGGTTTCTACTAAACATAGCCTAAGGGAAGCAATACGCTCCGAGCAGAGCCGCACTAACTGACGCGCAGAGGAGCCCATCGTACCTTTTGCGACCTGTACCTGAACAAAGCTGGCATCTCTTTTGCTGCTTTAGTCTCCGCCGGGATCCCTTGCACGTTACACACCTCGTCTACAAATACACCGAAGAATTAAAATAGGTGGTGACTGCTAGAATATAAACGTCAGGTTTATAAATCAAAAGCTTTTATGCACATTATCAAAATAATTGCTAACTCAGGCTTGAAGAGAAAGGCATATGCCAAGTATGTACATTGCAAATAAAGAGCGTACAAAATAGCTCATAAATTGTGACCCTGGATTAACGAGGTGTTCCAGTCAAATTCACCAGTGATGCAAACTGGACACACAGTCTATGTTGAAATGCCTTTTTTCTTACATGCTTGTTTTTCCACTGTTATTTAGTCCTGTAGTTAATAGTATACTTCTATTTAAGTATTTGTGTTTAATCAGATTAACTTTAATTAAACGGCAAATTTGTGCAATAACAATACATCTTTTGGCTGTCTGGGAATATCTGTGCAGAAGAACAAATAAAGACAGGAGGCCAGATTTGTAGCTGCACTCGTACCCCTGGGTTAAACCTCCTCTCCCATTCAGAAACCCCAAATACAGGACTGAGCATATCTGAAAGATAGCAAACAGTTTGCTGTATTTCATGCCTAAGATCTGACCTCATTTCAACAGCGCAGAAGCAAATTCTCCTTTTCCTCTCACCATTATAACACATAGGCTATTGATTGAGGATGGGGTAAGACATCTTTGCTACCTGGGCAGGATTTTGACAACCCCCATTCAGCAAGTCTGCAGGACCCGGGAACATCAGCTGGGAACTGGGCTGAACACGAGTGGGTTTGGGATGCAGGGTGGTAAAGGGGGAATAAAACAGAACTTGCCCTCAGATTTCCAACCCTCGTAATAAGTACAGTAATAAGATAGCACCTGTTATAATTTTGCAAATGGACCCCAAACTTAGAAGAATAGGAAATGCAGGCTGCCTGGCAGAAGGTTTCGCAGCTCCTTACCCGACCTGCCCCGTGGCACACCCCGCACTTGGACCGGCCGTGACCATGGCATCTGTGACAGTCCTGAAATCAGAAGATTATTCATGCACAGAGCTGCCCAGGGATTTTAGATATCTCATATTATGCACAGGCACTCTTCCTGCATCTAAATCCAGTGATAAAATTCTGGTCCTAACAGGAGAGAATCCAACACCATAAAATTGTGCTGTACGACCATTAAAGGAGTCATAAATAATAATTATTTAACAAAGGCAAATGTCCACGTAGTGCTGGCAAAAAAAAGTAATTTTTTTTTCTTTATTCATTCTTTCACTTAAAAAGTAAAATAAATTGACCAGCTACAGAGCTTGTCAAAAGCTAAATGGGATCTGTCATGCAAACAAATGTCCTGCTAATGTTGAAAAAAAAAATTTAACAAAGGAGGAAAGGTTATCCAGTGCTCTTTCTTGAAAAGGCTGCAGCAAGATTTGTCCCCAAACTTCTAGAAGAAGAAAACACCAGGAAGAAGGCATCTCTGACTAATTTCCCCGGTGTTCAATGAGGAAAAAACCCATGAAAATGAGAACCGTAGTGAGGTGTCCATCAAGGAGCTGAGGGTCGCGGGGAAGGGACACTGCCCCGGCTGGGGGCTGCTCCCCGAGCCCCGACAAGCCCACCGGCCGGGGAAGGGGGTCCCGCGAGCGGCCGACAGCGAGCGAGGACTCACCCTGACCAGTGCCGAGCCGGGCACCCGGCAGCGCCGCATCTGGCCCTGGAAGAGTGGGGGGGGCCCGACCTCCATGTCCCAGGGGTCCAGGGGGGCATCTCCGGGGGGTCCAGCTGCTCCGGGCTCTGCAGGAGGGATGGCATCTTATCCACCTTGCTGGAGGGGGTGCTTGTATGCTGGCCGGCTCCTGGTGCTGCTGGGGACCGGCCAACTTCACTCCCCATCCCCACGCAGGTGTCGCACCAGGGACAGATCCTATGCAGTCCATGCCTCCCTGAGGTGCTGAGCATCTTCCTGCCACCACAGCACAGCCCCCGTCTCCCCCCAGCCCTCCCAGCAGACCCCCCAGGCCAGTGCGGGCATCTGGGATCAGCTGCCACCCAAAAGCCAGGGCAAGGGTCCCCCACACTCCTCAGCAGGTCGGTAAAAAGCTCCGCTGCACGCAGGTGCCCATCTCAAGTCTTGACAAGCTTTGAGTATACATGGCACTTGGTAGGAAATTACTGCTGCGCAGGCAGGGAACAAATGGTCTCTGCTCCCTGGGCATGCCACAAAACCTCCCCTAACGTGAGGAAAGCAATCTAAGCTTGTAAAGGAAGGCATTTTGCCCCAGGTTCACGTTTGCAGAGTGCAAACAGCCACAAGGGATCAGATAAACCTGATGCACGTTAAAGCAGGCTCAAGTCATCTCCAGGAGCCACACGAGTCCTGGACAGTGAGCGCTGCCACAGACCCCAGCACATCCCATGAGAGCTATTCCAGCAGGATTCAGGGCAATCACTTACTGGTGAAGGGCTCGAACGCCCACTCGCTTAACCTCGACTCACTGAATGTCTCCAGTCGATACTAGAAGAGAAAAATCATGCACTCACCACAAAGACAATTTGCACAAGGCAGGCATTTAAATTTGAACCGTGACTTGCTAATAATGGGTCTCGGGAGCATTCCCAGACTCTTCTGTCTCTGAGTACAACTGGCATGAGAAAAACTGGTTGGCACTTTCACGGCAAAAGTGTATTTTGCCATTATTTGGAGAATCCTGTGGCTTATTTCTTAGGGAATGCCCAGATAATGTTTCTGAGTAATCTGAATAATCTCAGAAGTGGAACTAACACCAGCGTAAAGGAAGATCTGCCCCACAGTGCCTATGAAAGGGCCCTCCCAGCACCCCGCTCCTCAATGCTCTTGCATTATCCCCTCCAAGAAGCCCCAGAAAAGGGAGCAGGGGTGGGCACAGCAGCACTCCCCTGGACAGCTGCCCTGGCAGAACCTGCACCAAAGCCTGGCACAGAACCCACCATTTCGGTCTGTTGGGTACTGCCTCGTGGGCAGCGATTCCCCAAACCAGGACTGACTCAAGAGCCAGCTACTAACCGCAGCAAGCACCAGATCCACAATAACTATTTTCAGTGGGAGGAATGACAATAGGGAATCAAAGCCCACAAGTTTTCTGTGAAATTAAACACTGCCAGAATAGGTTTACAGCTGGGGGGATGCGTGGCATTGCAGGTCACTCTGTGCTTGCCTGAGCCCAAAATACCAAGCTGCAGGGCAGGTTCCTGTGGTTTAGGTAAGGAAAGGGCTCTTTTGACAAAGCTAGGATGTCAGAGAAGGCTTCCAGGGGTTTTGCCAAGGTGGTGCTTTACTGTAGAGGAGGATGGACCTTTCAGCTATAAAAGCCTGCAGCCAGCTCTCAGGTAGACTTTTCTCGGAAAGCGCTTGTATGTCTGCGTTTAAAGCAGGATGAAAGCCATTTAATTTAATGAATGGATGGTTCTTCGTGGCCCGGTGTCACTATGTAATTGGAAATTACCCCAGCCGCTCAGAAGAGGTGCCCAAGAGGCCAGGTCTGGAGGCACTCACTCGGTACGTCCCCAGCTGCCGCAGCCGCCGGATGGCCAGCGCTCCGGCCGCTCTGCTCCCGTAGCAGCATCGGGAGGCCACGAAGCGCAGGAGGGCTCGCCTGGCCGCCGCCTCTGTCATCGGGGGCACGCTGGGAGGCAACGAGAACAAAACAGGTTTATACTCTTAACCTCTCCTAAAGAATTAGCTGGAACCATTCAGTGTATTTAACCTACTGCAAAAAAGTGAAGGAGAGCCTGTTTGGGAGCACCCACCTCCTTTACACAATCACAGCTGGCATCTTTCTCATTACAAAAGAAAAAGAGATTTGCATTCTAAAAAATACCTTCATGTAATATCCGTAAAGTTAGTATTAAAGAGTGGTCTAAAATAAATACATGTGAGTGTAAACCTTCGCTTTCAGCAGCTGGACAAAGGCTAGCCGGTTCGAAACGTCGTCGTGTCTTTACAAGCTGCAAATCAACAACTTCCCTGTCAGCTCACAGGATTAGAAATGGCACTGTTTATTTTTTCAGACCCCAGGACCCTTGTTACTCTGAGCTGGTTTCTATTTTCAGTTAACAGAAAAAATAGCAGAAAGACTAACTTGTGCATGAAGCACATCCCGTGCCCCCCTTGGCCCCCTGCAGCAGCTCTGACCGAGCGCGGCTGGGGTGGCAGGTCCCTGGAGGTGTCACGGGCACCTAACTCCCCAGCCATTGGGGCTGGATTAAAATTATGAGAAAAAGAAAAAAAAAAGCCTAAAATCTGTTTCTCAGAGGTGGTTCCTCAAAAATCCTCATCAGTTGTCTTTGTAAGTACAAGAGAAAAACCTACAGCAACTGCCCAAGCCTGAGAGAGGTCCATCTGTCCTCACTGGGACACCTGACTGTCCATTAGGTATTTGTTCATCTCTCTGATTTAACACCTTTGGAAAGCGTATTAAAACACCATGAAGTAAATAGTAACAGAGGAGATAATGTCAGCATTGGCTCTGTGGGAATACTCAGCAATGAATCCTTTCCTCAGAGCTCATGACGGCTCCAGCCTCGGTGGCCAAGCGCGCTGGCGAGAGTTTCGTTATGACCCCAGATGATATTCATTAAGAATCCTCCCTGTCAATACGGTGACAGCAGAGATTAAGAAAACGTTCTTCGATAAAGAGCAAGAGCTGATCTCACAGCTCCTACAGCTGTTTCGGTTTGGCAGGACGGTAGCGCAGGGAAGGAGGGGCGGTTTGGCCGGGCGGCCCCCAGCGCTCCCCCTGCTCCATCCCTGACACCGCCACTGCCGGACGGGGACTCCGCTGTTACCCCGAGCCCACTGCTATCTGAAGGAAACGTTACGCACGTCTGCTCTTAACAAGTGTCCCTGAACCTTCACCTTCCCTTTTCCTTTTTTTCTTTTTTGACCAGAGGTTTGTTTCTCTAACAAGTGTTCCCCCAGCATGGATCAAATTCAAGGCTCCCATGTTTATTTAGACACTTCCCTGTCCTTTCAGGACTGTGTTTCTGAGATGTTTAGGCAGATCACTGTCCTGCAGTCATCTTTTCCCCTCTCATTAAGGCTGAGAAATGTAATGCCACCAGATGTCTAGTCTGAACGTTTGTGTAGATGAAGAAAATGAGCAGGAGTAGAATCCCACCATCCTATACTACTATGGATCAAATGTTGCCTTTCGAGCTGTGCTGCTTTTTTTCCATGTGCAAAGGAAAAAGGAGGTGGGGGGGTGCGTATGTTCGGTTGGTTTTGGTTTGTTTTGGTTTTTAACTTCAAAATGAAAACCAGGAGAGAAAAAAGACAATAAGCAATAAAAACATAAAACACAGAATAACCTAGCCCTGGGAGAAGGACTAGCAAAATACCTGTGTGATACTTATATTCCAAAGAAAACTTCAAGAGTTTGGGCCCCACCTCTGAGGAGTTGCTCTGGTCATGCTCAGACAGAGAATATTTTATCAGCCCTGCCGCTGGGGATGCCGGGCTGTGGGGAAGGCAGCCCCACACCTGTAAATTCAGTTTTTACCCCTGCCCCAAGGCTCTCCCATGCCCAAGTCAGCACTGGTGCTTCTCCGCACCGCTGGACCAGTAAAACACCCGTCCACCTTCTCCCCACCTTCGCTGCCCAGCGCAGCAGGACGGCACTGCACGATGCCCGGTGCAGGGATGGCAGCTCTTGGCACCAACCTGAGGGCTGGTGATGGCGGCAGGCGATGGCACAAGGACGATGGCAGCGCTGTCGGTGCCACAGGGGTCCTCGTCTGCCCCCAGGACTAGCCCTGGGCATGCTGCTGGTTGCCAAAGCCTGGTAGGGGCGTGCCGCCTTTTTGCCATCTCTGGGACCCTGGGACCCCCAGCAGCATGGGGGGCTGTGCTGGGCTGCTTTCCAGAGAAGCGCATAAAACACACACTCCCCAAAGCTGCTTACCTGTGCTGCAAGAAGGGCAGCCTGCTCCGCTGCTCCCGGGGCTCACCCACCGGGTCCAGAGGTGCTGGCAGGGGCTTTGCTCCTATGGGAAAGGGCGAGTGAGGAATTCAAGCCCAATTTAAACCCAAGGCAGATTTCGCTCACAACTGCAGGAAGATTCAACTGTAGCAGCTAAAGCCAGTCCCAGGTGAGCAGTTTGCTTCGCAGCAAACAGCCCACACGCCCCAGCCAGAAGATGCTGCCGGTCCAGCTCATCCCAGTGGCGTTCCAGCAAAGCACTGGGACAGCTCCCAGGTGAGTCGGGCAGCCGTGCCCGTGCCTGTGCTGCTTTGCTGACCCCGCTGCTTTGCTCAGGGCAGTACAGCAGTCCCAGCTCCCTGCTCAGCAGAGGTCTTGATGACTTTCCAAGCAGGGAGAAGCACAGCCAGATGTCAAAGACAATTGCTTTCCAGAACATATCTCCCTGCAAAAGAAGCAGGCCAGGAACAGCAGCCCAGTATGCAAAAGGAGCCTGCGAGCTGGACAGGCACGTGCCCATTGCAGGAGCTGTAGCATACAAGAGGGAGGGTTTCATGGGGCTGTCCACCTTGCCTGGCATCTCCTTGGGTTAGGCAGCTGCTATAGTCTCCTTACCGTCAGAAGAGTAAAGTGGGAGAAGCGCAAACTGTCAGAAAGCCAAGGGGTCAGTGCCACGCACGCACCTCTGCCCTGGACGAGCCACTCGCGGTCATCCAGCCGTCCCGGGGGTGCAGAAGGCGTCAGGGAACGTCCCGGCTTCGGGTCCGGGTCCGGGTCCAGGTCACCTATAGCCCAGGGAAACACGGGTGAGTGAGGAAACCTCGAGGTCTGTCGGTGCACGTAGAGACCAAACAGATGTCAGAGGCCAAGATACAGTCGGAGGATTTGCTGTCCTTTCCCCCGTCTTGCCTTCAGGAGCTCGGTCCCTGTGCTGAAGTGGAACAACACTGACACCCTGTGTAGATGACGAAGCCCTGCAGGTCCTCAGCTCCCTCCGTGGCCCGGGCGAGTCGAGGACTGGGGCTTACAAGCCCTGGAGGTCAGGAGCCCGGCTGGGGAAACTGGCCCAGCAGCTCCCAGCACCCGCAGCCCTTGGTGGGAGCGCTGGGGAGCTCTGCGGCGGGTGGGACGGACACCCAGAGCGGGCTGGGTCAGGACACGGGTGGGAGAAAGGCACCGGGACCTTGCCAAAGACCCAGAGACGTTGGCTGGTAAGCAGGTGAGAAGTCGCAGCTACAGACCTCAAAACTGCACACGTTTACATCTTTAGCAGGACGTGAACATAGAGGTGAAGGTCAGCACCTCTTGGCTGCCCTTGAAACGTCAGTCCTTAGCTCAACCAGCAACGACTCAGCTCTTGAAAAGACTGCCTTTTTCTAAAAGTTTCCGACTTATTTTAATTCTGCTCATGGGACATCAGTTGTTTGTCTTCTTAGGTACCGCTCTAAAAATTACCACTGGTAGCAACTGAGCCTCCTGATGCCCAGCACAGAAACAATTCTTTTTATTAAGGCTTTCATCCAGTGACCTTTCATATTGCAGCAACTGATTACAAAAATTGAGTCTGTGCAAGAAAAGAGCTCGTGGAGGAGCCAGGAAATGCCAGCCTGGCAACAACACACAGTCTGAGCGGCACAGAGAGAGGCTGAGGGTAGTCATCCATCAACTTGATTTACTAGACTTTTCTTCTGAGAGCATGCTCCTTTCTTCCAGAAAGCTAAATTAATCTCTCCGTTATTTCTTCCTATGAATATAAGAAACTACATGCTTCATTTGAAATGTCACATCCCTCCTGCAGGAGAAGACAAGGCTGTCCTTGAGCTGAAGGAGAACAGGTTTCCAAGTAAAGGTGAGCAATAAGCACTACGGAGAACTTCCTTGTGAAAAATAAATCAGTAAGATGCCTTCAGTGTGATTCTCTCGATCATGTCTAGACCAAGCAGAAAAAACTCCCTCGAGTGGTGGGTAAAGTATCTCAAAAAATTTTGGATTCACTGGCCAGTTAGTTCACAGACAATGTGAGTCTACTGGGGCTTCAGCCATGATAAAGCTCTTCTGTGCCCCAGGGTGGGAAACCGCACTGGAGAGGTGCCTTTCCTTCCCTCTGTTTGGGTGTTGCATTGCTGGTTGTTGGTTTCAGTGTTTTGATATGTCTGTATGCAATTGTGTATTCATAAGGAAAAGGACACACAACTATGACTGAAAACATTGTAAATTCCCTCATTCAGAAAATGCCGCATTTACAAACCTTTAAGGACTGAAAGGACTTTGCACACCTTTAGCAAGGGCTGCCTTTTCTTCAGGTCACCGAGACTCGCGCAGCCCTGCTCGGGTGGGCAAGTGCTGTGCTCGGCGCGCATGGGGATGGAAGGGCAGAGGGAGGATGAGTGCCTTCCCTTAGTGTGCTGCAGAGAAATATTCCAGGAACATGAACTCCCAGGTTCTTATTTTGACTATTATATCACAACAAATCCTTTATTTTCATTCCAAAATATAGTGGATTTCCGTACACATTACCAAGAGAACCTGAACACCTATTTTTAATGTGCAAATGTTAAACAAAAACCTGTTTAAAACAAAAGATGGAGATAAGAGTACGAGTACCAAATTCCAGTCCAATGGAAATAGTTTAAATGACCTGGTTAAAAATATCCCAAATTTGGAGTAAATAAATCAACTGCATGGTTGTTGCTATGGTGATGTTGTTGGAAATCACAATAGTCTATAAACATGAACACATAGCTCTGTTTTAATACAACAATAAGTCTGAGATAGACTTTGACCAAAGCCAGGAAATTCAGAGCTTAGGCTGTTACTCATCCAATATTTCAGGTTTTGTTCTGTATTGTTGGGATCCAGCTCTAGACACACCAAAATGGATGTTGGATGGGGCTTTGAGCAATCTGGTCTAGTGGAAGATGTCCCTGTCCATGGCAGGGGGTTGGAACTAGATGAGTTAAGGTCCCTTCCAACCCAAACCATTCTATGATTCTGTGATTCTATGAAAATGGCCAGCAAAATTCCCATGGCATGCAGTGGCAAAGGAGAGACCTCCAGCCTCAGACTAGAAGCTCTGTTTGTCAGACCTGTGCACGACCCATGTCACAGCATCCCCTAAAACCCAGTGTGCTGCAAGGTCCTGGGCTGCTGCATGGCTCCTGCAGCTCAGCACAGCTTCTCACTGGGCTCATCCGAGCTGGCATCAAAACATGATTTCACCTTTGGTTGAAAATCAGGTTATCAGAGGCTTGGCCTTTTTGTAAGCAAATAGGGCAATGCTGGATGGTTGTCAAAATATGACCAAACCTCTCTGGGCAATTCTGTGTGCTGCTGCGTTCCTGCCCTTCCTGTACAGGGACACCAACAGCTTTGAGCATCTTCCACAGAAGGACTCCCTGTCCTCTAATGACCCCCAGGACACTGCCACCTCTCCCTGCTGCTGCCTCTGTGAGTGGTCAGCTGCAACCAGGGTGAGGTCGCGAGCTGAGTAAAGACCTACATGGGTGGAAACCTCTTTGCTTTCCTGAGGTGCCCAAGATCCACATGGCACATCTGCACTTAACATTCATAGTCCTCAGATGTCTAAAATTAGGCTTTTATGCATATGCATAAAACAGTCAGACATGACAGTTGTATGCACTCAGACTCTGTTCCTCAACTGGAAGATCCCTCGTCTCTCACTCAAGGGTGCTGTCTGCTAAGTGCTGGCTTGCAATGTCAAGGCTCAATACCACGTGGAGCATGACTGCTGGTCAGCCATGAAGAACAGCTAAAGGAGGGGAAGTTGGTAAGAATGCACCTCTGTATGGGAACCAGAGTTGGGTTCCTCTTGCCGGAGCAGTAACCGTATTTTATCATCTGGGGGAATTCTTCTGCAGAGAGGGACAAGTCCCGGCAAGGTACAAACCAAGGCCAAATGCTGCTTTCCCCACACACCCTTCCAGGCAGCCTGCAGGGGCAGCAAATACAGCAGCTGGCGAGCAGTAACTGAGCAAGACCCCATCAATGTCAGGGGGAAGACCCCCATTTTCAGTGCATTTAGGATCGGAACCCATAGCCAAAAGTTTGGGAGAGTCTCAATCTTTGCCAAACCCTAGCAGTTAACCTGCAGTTCTTGTCCCCATCAGTCACTTCCCCCACTGCTTCACTATCTGGCAGGTCAAGCTGGATGTCAGTGCTCCACGCAGCACCTCCAGGGCCACAGAGTTGTTTGGTTGGTTTTTTTTTTTTCCCATCTGATTAATCAGAATCTTCCTGTAGCATCATTATTTCTTTTTAAGCTAATCAAAGCTTTTCTCATTCATAAATTAAGGAACCTCAGAACTCAATTACTTTTCAGTAACATCAGTGACAGCAATATTTCACTGGGGCCCAACATAATTAGAGTTTCTTCAGGCACCATATTAACATCTAATGAAAAAGATATAGTCAAGGGCATAAGATCAAAGCTCCATCATGACAGATATTTTGATTAAGCAGCATTTTGTTAAAATATAACAAATCCCAGTTTAATCTCTAACCCATGACAAGCATCTTATAGTGCATTCCAAGAATCCTACCTTAAAGACAAAACGAGGAAGCATCCCAGAAGCAGAGATTCAGGGACTAAGTTCACACCTCTAAGGATCAAGTCCCTGTTCCGCTGGAATCAGTGAGCTTTGCATTGTGCCTAAGAGTGTAGCAACACCTTTAAGTCACAGACGTGCCACAACCAACGTGCCAACCCTTTCCACTCCTTCCACAAACACTGACCAGATGAGTGCATACGCTGACATTTGGTGGAAGAGAGCTCAGTTCTGGAAAATGTTATTTTTAACATATTACCTGAAAACACAGTTTATGAATATCCTAATCAAGAAGTACAACTGCATAAAAATAGTCAAGAAACTCGTCAGTATGGCATGCAATGTATTTCTTTTAGTTTTACTTACTGTCTGCTTTCATTTCTTGTTCCATTTTCAAAGGCTAGGAGGAGAGATGATCCTGTCCCAGCAATCTCCTCTGGAATACATTGTTTTCTGCAAATTCTGTGCTCACAGCAATGAAACCCAGCCCCCATGAGCCACTCCCCTCTGCCAAACAATGCACATGTTGAGAACTAATGAATTGATGTCAAAGCTGGACAAAGCAGAAGTTTGCCAGGAAGGAAAGTGCCAGACAGCCCATGCACACCATGCTGGCTTCCTAAAGGGAAGCCCCACTGCAGAGGAAGATGTTCAGAAATCATGGAAACTGCACGAGACCAAATTACAGATAGAGATATGTAAAGAGACTAGAAGATCTTTCAGACCCCTTCAAGGTATGGCTGAAATCAGGTAGTACAAGGCACAAGATCTATTCACCACGGACTCAGCCGGTGAGCTGGGGCTCAAGGCACCACTCACTCTGTAGAGAGGCAGCTGCCTGCACGTCTGCACATCGTCAGGTGCCTCTGGGGCATCACACAAATATTCCACGTATTCAAAGTTCTCGGTGTTAGCTTTTTTCCAGTATCTGGTATAATTATTAAATACCTGCTAACCTCAGTGCAGATACTAGAGAAGACATTAGCAACGCTTCATCCGGAGCCTTTCTTTGCCAGACTGCGTGCGAGCCCTGTACATTACCGAAGCTGAGTCCCCGGGGAACACGATAGCTGTGCAATGACCTAATGACGGCATGGCAGCTGAGCTACCCTCAGCTTTCCTACCTTCCTCTTGGGTATCTCACATTTGTGCTTTCTCCACTTGCTCTCCCCAAGCCCATCATCAGCCCATGAGCGCAGAGAGGGAGCAGTGTGATGCTGTTAAGCTTATAAGCCAGTAACTATGGCCTTAGAAACCAGCTAGCGAGAGGCTTTGGCCAGTTAGTTGATGATCATAAACTATGAAAAGAGCCTGTTTTTAAGAGCTGTCCCTACTCACCAGACCTTAGGAGCCTCCCATAGCTATTCTTGTAGTCAAAAGGCTGCTATCCACGTGAAAAATCAGAAGTTTGCTGCACCAATACACCAGGGTGCCACGCAAGCACCTGGGAGAAAGCAGGTGATTTCCTTAGAGTTTGCTGCATTTTTCATCAAAAGGACCAGCCTCTGACCCAACATCATGGTCTGCAAAAGCCTGAGCTTTCACTCCATAGTATTTCTGTGCGTGGGCTCTAACAGGGGGAGAAAGGTTTGCTTCTCTGCAGAGATTTGTCCACCCGATTGCTGTCTGAATAGCTCAGTTAATGCTGTAGGGGTGTGACTGTGCCATTAGCGCACACACAGGGTTCCTGCGAGCTGGGGAGGGAGCCCTTTTAGTCCAGTATTTAGCTCAAAAAGTAAAAAGAATTGAAAGCTCTAGTGGAAGGCACTGAGTAAAAGGTGGAGAGCTCTGTTTTGGCAAGGGCAGAGGTAATGTGGCCAAGCCAAGCACTGCCCAGCCACTGATTTCTGGAGGCAGCTGTGGCTGCCACGGTCTCACCAGATGCAGCTGTTGATCCATCACAGCAGCAGCAGGAGGAGCTGCTGTCCCTTTGGGTCCTTCCAAATCAAGCTGTGCAGCTATTGATAATAGCTTTTTTTTCTTTAGAGCTTAAACCAATGTCTTAAGCATCCTAAATACATTCAAGGCTCCAACAACACTACATTACTTGCAAGGTTAGAGCCTTGTTGCAGCCACTGGGGCTTCAGAGCCTGCCAGGGAGCCAGCAGAGTCCGGGAGTGAAGTTCTGCAGCTCGCCCGCTGGCAGGGACAGCAGAAGGGGCAGGGCCTGGCCGTGGTTATTAACACCAGATTATCCTTTCCCCATCCAAGTCCAAACCTGTCTCAGTAAATGCCAAGTTGGATTTCACGTTAATAAAGCCCATTAGCTGCGTGCATCTGGAGGGGCTCTGTTCTTTGCCGCCGTGTCTGTGCGGTGTCACGGGCAGTGTTAATCACATTAGCAGGGGGCTGCTGCAGCCCAGTGCTGGAGCCAGGGGCTGGCAGGCCGGCCAGTTTCTTAAAAATACGGAGAAGAGTAATGGGGCAGGCGGGGAAGAGCTGCCCTGCAGAGCAGCTCTGGAGACCCGCACAACCCCACCTCCTCCCTGGCACCAGGGCTTCCAGGGGAGGTAACCAGGGCAGTTAACCAGGGGAGTTAGTTAGCCACCTCAGTCCTCCCAGGGGCAGCTGGGCTGTGACATGAACCTCAAGCGCTGAAGCCTTTTGTAATGACAGCCAGGCGAGATTTGCTTTTCCATTTGCTGTGCTGTGCTGCAAACTTGGACAGAGGAGACTGGCAGCTTCATTTGGGAATATAATTAACATAGCTAAGGCTATCAACACCGCAAACGCAAGCTGGTTTTGGTTATGTTCAGGCAGTCTATGCAAGGACAGCCTCCAACGCAGTTATGTTTAGCAGTGTGAATGACACCAGAGAACAGAAATTTATCATTTAGCTTACCAGGGCTCCAGGTAGGTGAGTCACGACACGGGCATTCCCATTCCCCGGGTCAGTACCTGTCCCATTACCCACCGGCAGAGCTTCTCTGCACAGCTCTTACAGGGGACACGGGATGAACAGTGGGACAGAAAGGAAAATTATTTCCCTTTAGCAAGGAAGTGTGCAGAGCTAACTCTGGTACGGACATTGCTGTCGCCTTCCCTGAGCCATCCAGCATCACTGAGCTCCCCTATCGTCCAAGAGCTCGACATCCCAGCATGAACTTACAGCCACACAGCCCCATCGTACAGCATATACCATTGCATATTGTCTACCTCGTAGCTACATACATACATGATGCAGTCCTTATCCGGTCGAATGTCTGGAGAACATTTCACAAGCATGTTTATAATGGCTGCACTGACTGTGTAGCTATGAAGCATTATTTCTGGATGTGCTAGGTTCTTACTGCTTGTGTTCATGCTTTGCTAGGGACAGACTTTGGGAAAATGTCTTTTCTATTTTTGCATATTGTATCAGAGACTCTGAAATGTGTCAACAGTAGAATTATTCTGTGTAATTTTTAAGAGCTCAAAAACATAACTGCTTACAAGCGTTCACACCCTTAAATGCATGTGAATAGTATGATACAAAGGAAAACAAAGCTGTACCAAACAGCCTGTTGGATCATGATAACATTGTTACTGAATTGTCCCCTTCCACTGGGAAAAAACCAAGCTACAAAAAGAAAAAACAACACCACAGTAAAGGAAAATCTTGATTCTGTGGAATAGGATAATGGGTTATGCTTAACAGCATTAAATAATGGGATTTGAGGATTATCATGTGCAATTAGAAAATGTGACATGGCTGTAGGTATGAGCAAAACTAAATGTCATCTGGTTTTCCAAGACCAGAGATTTTGGTGCAGGCTCACATTTTGAGCTGGGAGAGCTTTAACCCCAAAGCAAAGTTCCTTCTTGATTAGAGGGGACTGACCCACGGCCAATGCTCCTTTGCTGTGTTGTGTGACCATCGGACACATCTGTTTTACAGACAGATCTGGGGAGAAGAGGTCCCCACCAGATATTTGATCCCCCTTGCAGCCCCTCCGCATGAAGCTCAGTCCCCAGATGCATCCCTACCTGGCTCAGCATCCGTGTCTCTTCCAACACCTGCATTTGATGCAGGGCAAGGCAGGACTCCGCACCCCGCACGACAGGCTGGGGGAAGTTCAGAGGAGTCACCTGGCAGGCGAGAGGCAGAGGATGCACTTCAGCACCCGAGAGAGACTGTCTAAACAAATTAAGGGGAAATCCTCATGAAGATGCAACACACATGCCTTAATCTCTGTTCATCACAAAAAGACAAATACTGACAGCCTGTGTCCTCCTTGGCACATACTTCATGGACAAGCTTTGCTCTAGAGACAATCATTTCACCCATTGGAACTGCGGTGGTTCATCCGCAGGACTGCACACAGCAATATCTCAGAGCACTAGCACCCCTCGGTCCCAGGAGGCAAAGCAAGAGAGCGGCACCCGAGGAGGGTCCCAGCCACGGGCTCGACCCTCACCTGCTCCCACCATCACCGATGGCTCATCAACACCATCTCCTCTGGCCCAAGCTGCAGAGCCACATCTTCCTAAATCCTTATGTGTTAGGATTCATAATTCTGGTTCACAGCTCAGGTTTGTCCCTCTTAATGACCACCCTGTGTACTTGTAGCTGTCTCTAACATCTAGGCAGGCTCTAAGCACCTGCAAGGATCCAGTGAGACCTATGAACAGCTCCACGTTATATAGCCACTGCAAAATTGCTGTTACATTTTTCCACTAACAAACAGTGAAACTCCCCTGGATAAATTCTACCATTTATATCTACTCAACTTTTGCATCTGGAAATTACTTCATGGTTAGATGAAAGTTCGTAACTACATCAGTGTGTTCTGTAGTTTCCAGACAAGTAACAGAGCTGCTGCGTTAATGCGCAGATTACCAAATGGTGTTCTTGACTGAAGAGCTGCTTCCCTGTCACCTCCTGGAAGCAGGACAGAGGAAACCCCTGGTTCTTGTCAACGACATATTCAGCAACACTGTTCTTCCTGGAGGAAAGAGCAGGGCGAGCTCCCAGCCACCCTCGGCTGCTCCGCACACTCTTGCTTGCAGGTTGCATGGCTGGGCTGCAGCAGGAGCACACCGAGGATAGCTGCTTCAGGCTCCACATGTCTCCTTTCACCTTCTGTTATCCAGAATTCAGCAGCACATTGAAGTTTCTCTTTGGTGTTTAACCTCTCCTCCTCCATCAAGCCTGCTGCCAGGCACAAGGATGAGGACATCTTCCCACGCACAGGGGAGGTGGGACCACTGGCTGCTGCCAGCCAGGCACCCCCAGCTCCCACAGGGGGACAGAGCAGCTCTCCCTCCACGTGCTCACGGTGGGTGGGGGGACCTGCATGACTTGTGCCGAGGAAGGAAAAGAGCCACAAGACTTGAGCAGTGCAGCACGGCCGAGCAGCACTGAATGCCCGTCAGGACATACGGATGTGCCTTCTAAGGACAGCGCTGAAGTGACCTAGTTTAGCATCCTGGGTTATTTTTATTAAACACAACTGCTCAGAGCCTGAGTAATTTTTTTTTCTGTCTAATTCTACCAGCTTTGCAGCTTCCCTATCTCTGAATGTTTCAAAGGCATGTACTGTAAACACTGTCATTTCACATTGCATAGCTCAGTGTAGATATCGCCAGCTCCTAGCAGGGCAGCCTGGCTTACAATGCGCTTTGTTTTCCTCTAAATTGTAAAAGCTTCATCTTTTCCTTGAACATCAACGCTACCAGCAGCAGGACGAGGAGCCTGCCTGGTCCCCAGCACGTGGCATCACCTGGTGCAAGGCAGCCCCGCACCCCAGGAGCCAGCGCAGGCTCCCGCACCTGCTCCAGCTGCAGGTGTGACACTGAGCCCGTCCCGATAATGCCACCGCGCTGACAGGCTCCAGTCCCCTTGTGACAGCATGACCAACTGCCCAGCTCGGCTTCATTTGGCTCCCACTTACCAGGTTATGGTCAGCTCCAAGCGGCAGAGCAAGAGGCCCTTTGCGCCGCACCAGGGACAAGGCACCTGGCCCTCCCCATGGTAGGAAAAGCAGCTATGCAGGGAAAAACACGTGAATTGGGGTGTTTGGCGTGAGTGGCCTTAAAGCACAGCGGTGGCAGAGAGGAAGCGTGCCCCGTCTGCAGCCCACTACCACTGCAGCTCACCGGTACCAAGGGGCAACGGGTGGGAGGAGAGGAGAGCTGAGCAAACCTGAGCGCTGGCAGCTCAGGGGGGAAAAAAATCCCTACACCTTGCCTACTGGATGTCTTTGCAGAGCAAAGAACACATTTACAGATTTCTTCTGATTGGAGAAACCAGGCATTAGAATGGCATCATTCATTAATAACAATCTGCACAGGGTGGGTGTAAAGCCAGCTCTCACAAAGGACCCTGTGTGTTACCGAGCCACCACATGCTGGGGCTCTCTCCATAGCTGTAAATCACACTGCAAGCTCGGCACACACGCTATCATTGCCTGTTAGAAACAGGCCTTTCAACCCCACTGCACACTGGTGTGTATTCTTCATTTAGCTGGGTTTGCAGATAGCACCTATTTGTTCACCTCCACTGTCAGAGAAAAAATGAGATCCTAGTAACCAAGCTGCCACTTGGACTGGTATTTAAGTTTTTCTTACCTCATCTGCCCTGAATTTTTACAACATGGGCAATCACTATAAATGTCATTATTGTTAGTGTATCTATCACTTCCTCCGCAGAAAATACAGGTACTCTATATGCAGAAAGAAAACAAAGAATTAAAAAAATTAATTAAAAAAATAGTTCTCTCATTTAGAATTGCTGAGGTTGATTTTCTGAGTACCACCTGTTTAGAGAGGCCCAGAGAGCAGTAGCTGCGTGCGTGGTCACACCCAGATAAGCAGAACTCAGCAGGGGCTGTTAGTTATCCCCATGCAGGGACCATACACCCATCTGGTTCAGGACTCAGATTTAGTGGTTCAGTAGATTCCCCTGCCAGCCCTCTGCCCCATGCGAATTTCATGCCTCAATTTTACCTTCACAATAAGTCTCCTATATCCAGTCAAGCACTTAACTGCTGAAAACGGAGAGCAGTGCGCAGCTTGCCCTCGGCAACGTAACTCTAAATGCCATTGACATTGCTCTGCAGGACATTCATAAAGTCCGCTAGCAGAAGAGGCCATTTATAACCCAGCACCCTCTGCAGCCAGCTTCCCCATCCACGCTGGGTGCTCCCTGCCATCTCCCATGTGCTTGTGCCGCAGCCCCTGGCGCATCTCAGCCCATCCCTGCCTGCCCGGGATCCGCCGCTCGGATGCTGGGCTCCGGCAGCGCGGGTGCCCGGCAGGGACTGCAACACGGGGGAAGAGCTTCTCCTCTGCCCGGGACCCGCTGGGTGCCCTGCTAGCCCTCACCACCAGCAAGGGCAAGTTCTCAAGTATATTTTGCCCCAAACAATCTGATCTCACCTGCACGTGCCGCCCAGAGGCTGTGTCTGGGTGAGCTCAGACAGCTCTCCAGGAGAGCCAAGCCCAAGCCCACCTGTCACAAGGGTGACTGATCACCCACCATATCCCAGCATCTGTTCAGGCACACTTCGTTTAAAACCAACTAGCCCCATGAGCATGTCAGCATTACTGATCCCATGGATTGATTACTCAGGCAGCATTCCCAGGAAGACGCCTGGCAGGGAACCGTGCACCCAGCCGGGGTGAGGTGCTCTGACCATCTCCCTGGCCCGTTTGCCCCAGAGACAAGTCATTCCCATTGCCAGACGTCACCTCCTCGCTTGACTGACACTTACCCCCCCCAACGAGCTGAAAAACAGCTTCTTATCCAAACCAGCACTAAAAAAAAGAGATGACCTTTCTAGATGCTTATTTACACTAAAAAACTAAAAACTGAGTGGACTACAGATGGACAGTTAACTAAAACAATATTTACAGATATAAGAGAAGCACATTCAGTGGGAAACCGATTCATATTAGTCCTTATCAACACCTTGGCATCATACTCACATGATGGGCCTTCAGGCACGTCCTGACACTTTCTACTCCAGCCATCAGCACTAAAACCTCGCTATTGACGTTGTGGCTTTATCTTTCCATCTCAGTGCAACCCATATGAAGGGACACCGGCACAGAGACCAGTCTCTGTCCAAAACCCCCAGGAAAGCCTAACTGCATTTCTAGCTTTATGAGGTGCCTTTATTTGATGCTTCCTAATGCTCTGTGTTTCCTTGAGTAGCCCTGTGGAATGGTTTTACTACATGACCAGGTTTTCAATTTAGGGTATTAGTAGTTTGACCCAATTCAGTATAAATTTGGTCTTGTTTTTCTCAAAGAAGATGGGGCCCAATTTACCTCCAGCTGACAAAATTCTCCAGAGATTTATAGGTTTTGAATCAGCCCCATAATCTTCAGTTCTTAAACTGCTGTACAATGATTTATGCCTCTTCCCTCACACTTTCCTCTTTGTTCTGAGAAACTTGTCAGAGATGTACAGTAGCTTTCTCCTCTCAGAAAGCAGAGGAAATTTGTTTCATCATCCCATATTAAACTCCCAATTTTGCATATCCTGTCCACCTGGGAGAACAATTGCAAAGGCAATGTCCAAGAGACCCAGAGGAGAGATCCTGCCTTGCTGTCTTCATACAACCAAGCTCTTTGCACATCTGGCAGCTCAAAAAAAGACAGAGGATGACAAGGGAGGTTAGCTGGTGTCATGCACTTTTCAAAGTATTTTTAAAATACATGTGTTTTGTTCTCTCTCACAGTGGAGATGATATCTGGAGCAATCCCATGAGGATCCCAAGCCAATGTACCATGCCAGCTCCTTGGCACTTGCTGCATGGGGCATGACCAGCTCCAGACCAGCTGGGACAGCCCTGGAAGTCGAGAGGATGGAGCAGGGCAGTCACTCGCCAGGCACAGAGCCAGGAGACATGCAGGACACCTCTTGGCACTGCTCATTGGCAAACACCTTTAAACCCATCTCATTGTAACCTCACTCTGCAGATCATCTTGGATCTAGAAGAGCAGGAGGCTCAAACCACACAGTAGAGAGGGCTAAGGGCTGCCATGTAACCCACACACCCCATGCTTGCTCAGATCCGGCACAGGCACTGGAAGGAGCAGGGCTGTACGCAGCTGGAAGAGTCTCTTCTGCATATAGGTGTCTGCTGAAATACCTGCCCAAGGATGCTCTGGCCCAGGGTAGACCAGCACTGAATGGGAACAGGAGGAGCTGGCCAGGCGTTCTCTGCAGACTAGCTGCGTTCACCCAAACCCCCGTTAGGACAGGCTTTTCTGCCTGGTTTTGTTTTATCCCAGGAGTAAAAATAGTTGGGCTTTGTTCTTTTGGGTGGGTACAAATAATTTTTAATGGCAACTTGCCCATTCAAAATGCACACTCCAGACTATTTCAAGCAGTAAAAGCAGTTCTTTGCCAAAACCAAGTGCTAATCCTTTATCTGAAGCTATTAAAATACTATCATTAGTTCAAGCAGAAAAACAATGGTTCCTGCCAGAACCAGAGTTATCTTTTCTTATCATTAAGTCATGAAGGGAAGAAGCAATAAATATAACGGTACACCAAAAAATGGTTGTTTTAATGAGTAAAAATAACTCTGTCAAAATAGGTACATGTAGCAGATACTTACCCAAAAATACAGAACTGAATATAATAGTCCAGTGGTTTTAAGATGAATGTGTGCTCTGGCATTTGCAGCTGGAATACCAGGATGCTGCCGGACCCTAGTCCCACAGGGGGGTCAGCAGGGCCATGGGCTGCAGCGGGTGCAGGGTCGGGCCACGAAGGCTTGGAACTCCTCACTGCCAGAGGAGCCCAAACACCAGGTGCAGCCCCTCGCAGGGCAGTTCTCCAGGCAGATAAGGGATGCCATGCTGGTGGCATTGCCTGCTGCAGCCCTGCGGAGCACCCTGTGCCACAACGGACACTGCAGCAGAGCAGCCACAGGAGCTCGCCTAGACCCTGTAGGTGTGAGGCACTGGCAGATGCATCTTGCAGTCAGCAAACAGCGGAGGGGGGTCCACGGCCATGCCCCAGCATCCTGCCATATCCAGAGAGTCCACAAACCCGCCTGGGGTGGGGGAACAAGGCAAGAAGCGACACAGGGTGGTAAGAACATAGGGAACCTGCCTGGATGCCCTTCAGCACCCCAGGGCCTCCTCTGCCATCCCCATCACCCACAAAAGGAAAGCCCAAACCATGCCAGCTGCCCGGTGCTCCCCTCACCTGTATTTTGGCTGTAGCTCTTTCCTAAGAAGCTGAGCACAGTCCCCTAGGTACCACCAGTTGCAGAGACTGGACATCGGCAAATTCAGCAGACCCGGCAGGAGGAAGCACCCGTCACCCCTCGCAGCCTGGGAGGGGTGTTCGCTGGCTCCTGCAGTCCCCATGCACGACATCTTTGTCTTTTTCTTTGGAGAAAGCCTTGCTGGGTGGCCCAAAGGAGGAGAGAGGGGCAGTTTTGCCCTGTCCTGCAAGGCCCCAGGAAAGTCAGCTTCCCACTGCCTGAGGACACTGATCTGCTTACCCTCATGGGGCTTGCTGGCTGGAAGAGTTCTCCTGCTCTCAGTGAATGCTTGCAGCTGGTACTGGCAAAACCAAATGAGAATAAAGAGTGACAGAGAGCCTACTGGAAGGGGACAGAGCTGTGGGCACAGCCCTGCTCCCCACCGACACCGGCACGTGCCAAGCTTCACAGGACTGGAACCAATTCCTGTGTTGCAGCCACTACCTCCCACTGCAAAAGCGGCAGCTGGGAAAGAACAAAAGTGAAAACTGCCTCTTGCCTTCCTGAGAGGCTGCCTTTGTGCAGGCCAGCACACGGCTGTCCCTGTCCCACAGAGAGGTGGCAGCAACCCCACCAGCACAGCGCAAGCCCTCCAGCATCCCCAGCCCCACAGGCTCCAGGCACGTGTGTTCAGTCCAGTGATAAACGCCAGAGTGCTGTGCTGCTGACCACAGCCTGTGCCCAGATGCAGACCTCTGCAGAGTCCTTACACTCACTGAAGAGATGAGCAATTACTTTTTTTTTTTACATTGGCAACATAAGACAAGCTGAAAGTTCAAGAATTTTTCATTTTATATTACACGCCTCAAAAACATATCTGAAACAATCTTAGTGCAGTGGGCTGAGGTATAAATCTATCGCACAGCTGTGCACACTAACATCACCTCCTTATTCAATATGTGTTCAATGCAGTCCACCATGTGTTTTGCTGCGGCAGTCCTACAGCAGCATTTGCTGGCTGCAGACTGTACAAAGGCATCTTTGGCTTCGTCCTCAGAAGTATATGGGGAGCCACAGCCGTGCCTGTGTGACAGAGGGGTTCAACAGAGGTGACAGCTAGAAACGCTCCCAAAGCGCAGTTACAAATTGCCACTGGTTTGCAAGGAAGAGGTCCCTAGGAACACTGCGAGCAGCACGTATGGTATCTGACACAGCACTTAATGCTCCAGATGATGAGATCTTTTCCAGCCCTTCTGCAGCAAGGAGGGATCCCGGTCCAAGGAGACATGCTGCCCAGCAGGACGCTCTGCACTGGTCCTACACAGCAGGACACACGGCCTGAGGCACCCCGTGCTGCCCGTGGGTAACCTGCGCTCACACGCTGGCTCAGCCCAGCACCCTGGGGTGCAGAGGCTCAGGAACCACCCAGTTGCCCAAAATCCTCAGTCCACATCTACGTTCATCCAGAATCAGGCTCTGGTTTCAGGAGCCCTCAGTGGCGCTGAAACCTGGGAGGATGAGAACAACCGGAGGAAGAACAGAGACGGAGCAGTGGTCACGGGGCAAGGCAGGGCTGGGGAAGCTGCTGTGCCAAAATCCCTGAACTCTGGGTTAACAGAGCTCAGCAACACCACAAAAAATCCACAGCAACCCTTCCCTTCTGAGCCACAAAATGCTAACCAGGCTGTCCTCGGCCAGGCTGACCCTGGCAGCAGCCTTAGCTGGCACAGCCGCCCGGCAGCAGAGACCACGGAGGGGATGCAGCATTTCAGGCTGGCAAGCAGGATCAAACGAAGGGAAAAGGCAGGCGGCTGGAAAGCAGCACAGAGCCGCAGCAGAGAACAAAGGCAAGTCCCAGGCTGCCTGCCTTCTCAGCTTTTTCATCTCATCCACTGCTTTGAAATATTGGATAGATGAAAAAAAGAAGTGAATCTAAAAATTATCTTCCAGGGGAATTTATTCAGGCAGATTTGTCCAGCTCAGTGCTCTTTTATCAAAATCAGTTGCCAAACTAAATTATTTTGGTGGTGAGCAATCTCCTCACTGATTTCAAACTCACTCAGAAAACAGTCAGATGTGAATCAGCCCTCTCCTCCTAATCATCTGGAATAAAGTCACCGCTATATCTTGTGTTCTGCTTTGCCTCCTGGTTGACTCCACACCGCAGCATCCTTTGCTCCAGCGTAACAGGGCAGAGCCCAGTGCCAACAGCACATCCCTGCACTGGTGGGAAACACCAGCCCTATAACCTCTTGCTTTTAGAAGAAACATTTAGTTTACATGATGTCTGCAGCACCCACCCAGCAAACTCTTGGCGTTTCACTCTGCTGCAGATCACATTGTCAGACCTTTCCCAGTTCCCAGTGTTACACCCTCTGTCCCCTCCTGGATGGGCACCGGCCTGGCCCTCAGCCTCCCCAAGCCGTGCTGAGCCGCTGCAGCTCCGGCAGCCCCATGCCAGGGAACGGCTGCTGCCGGGACCGCGGGGGGCACGGGCAGCTGCATGCAGTCCCCCCATACTGGCAAGCCCCGACACCCAGCCCTTGGGCAGCCCAGCCATGGAAGAGAGGATGCTCTGATGTTTGCTCTTATTGCAAAACAAGAATTTCACATCGCCTTCCAGTACACCACAGCAGACAGCAGCACCGGCAAATCGGCACCCTATAGCCCTTACGAGCCAACTTGAGCTGACAACAGGCACAGCAGGGCTGACTGGGGCGGCCGCTCCAGCGAGCGGGGCTTCGGCATCAGTCCCATCCCCTGGAGAGCTGCCAGTGCTGCCCATACCTGGCTTGCTGGGGCAGGGGGGGGACGGACACAACAAGGAGGAGCACGGGGGTCTGGGCTCCCACAGTTCACCAGGTCCTCGGTCCTGCTCAGAAAAATTCATACACAAACCATCACAAATCACAAACTATTCTGGAGGCAGGCAGGCTGGATCAGCCTGTTCTCTCCTTTGGAGCAGCAGCACCAGCAAGGGGATAATGAATCTCAGCAAAGGAAATAAGGAGAAAGCGATCTGTTCTGTGACAGAGGGGAAACGAAGGAAAGCAAAAGCATTTCCATGAGCAGTGGAGCTAATAAGGTTTGGTTCCCTTCAGATTCATCTCTTGGTGACGAAGCCTTACAAAATCATTCTCAGATTTTCTGTTCCCTCTGCATAGATGTGTAATCCATCTCTTTTTCCTGCTTACAAACTCTTACCACAGAGTATTTTGAGGCACCCAGTATGCTGGCTGCTATCCTGAACTGCAGACATTATTAGGATGAGCAAGAACCAAATTCTCCTCTCCCATACCAAAGTCAGGGCAGCTGCCCAGGAATCAGCAAGAAGAGATGATCTTCTGCCACTGAATTAACAATGCGAGTGGTAAAATGTTTACTCAGATTGCTAAAAAAGCCGTGTGGGAATCCTCTGGCATTTGGGGTGCTTTGTGCTCCCAGCTGGGCTAACAGCATTGTGGAAGGATTTCCTCAGCTCATCCCTGCCCAAGCAAGGAAAACACGAGCTTGCAAAGACCAAGAGATAACTGGGGATGAAGGTTTGACTCACATTTCATTCTGATTAACTAGGAAAAAATATCTTGGATCACCAAACTTCGTCAAAACAGATCAAAGAAACTGTTTAAGAGACAAGACGCATTAATCTGGATTAGGATCAAGTCAATACAGGCTTCGGCTGAGATCCACTGATTTACATCATCGCACAAACTAACCACTTGAGTCTCAAAGTCTAAAATGCGTTTAGAACTAGTTAAATAAACAATAAATCAACCCTATGCCTGTAAATGCACCAGTTCTGCCTACAGAGGAAATTCAAAACTATTTATTAAGCAGAAGTATTTGAAGTGTTTAAAGGTTAAGCTGAATGATTTTATCCAGTATGCAGACACATGTGTTTGTATTGTGTTTAAGCATCCCTCAAAGAGAAATGCAACACTATTCCATAAGAAGGGTGGGGAGCACTATAGGAACATTGTTCTTAGATATGGGTTTTATATGAACTGTATTTGACAAAATTTTTTTAATAAAATGGGTTGCCGTATAACAATCCCTTCTTCAAAAACTCATTGTTTTGTGGGTTCACAATGGAAAACTGGGGCAACAGTTTCATTAAAGTGAAAATATAACCTTCCCCAAAAGCAGGTATTTTACAGACAACACCTTCAACTTATTTGAAGTTATGGCCATCACTTTACAGAGCTAGTTTCTTCTCGCACCTCAGACAAAACAAACCTGCCTTATTTAACCCGAAATGGATTTTATATTCCCAAGCAGTAAAATCCATGAAAATAGGTGGTCTTGGTGAAAACACCTTGGAAGTGACTCAAAAGCACACAACATGGAAACAGCACATCGTTAAATGCCACAAAGAGCAACATTATTAACATTCCCAGCTGCTACAGCTGCTCAACCTAGCTTTTCAAAAATGAAGGGAATAGTATTTTCTCCATTTTTAAGCCCAACTATGAAATATTAACAAATGTTCCCAAAATGCTTTGTTGAAATAAACCTCCTGGTTGCCCTCTAACACAGCCGCCCTCCCTGTGCTCCAGGTTGAAGCCACATTGTTCTCTCTCTGGTATTTTCAGCTGCACACTTTTCTCAAAAGATAAAGTCTTACATCTTAAAGTCTCACCTGATCAACTGTTCTTTCTCCATCGCTGTTCAAAGACATAGCTGTCATTGGCTTGAGAAATTAATGTCTCACATCGGTGCTTGGGGCTGGAAACACCACGCCAGCGGAGGAAGTTGCATTAGCAATGGGCCTCCAGGCTTCCCCGGGCTCTGCTGCGATGCTCTGGGTTTGGGTCTATAAAACGTCATTACTTACACCCTGCTCATGGAGGGGGAGGGAACAAAAAGCCACATTCGCAAACAGGGCATCTCCAGGATATTGGGGCCTCTAAAAGGACCGTCCTCACCAAAGTCAGATGTAAACTCTCCTTTCCTGCAACAGAGCGGCTCAAACTGTAGCGCTCGCATCCACTGTGCCAGCATGCAAACACACCTGCAGAAGGTATCATTTAAAGACTGAAATTATTGCACTTCAGAGAATGGCTTGCTTCCCTTTTACTGCCTGCGCACCTACACAACCAACCCTATTTCTTAATGGACAAAGGCACACACAGCACGTTCCCCTAGTGCTGCTCTCAGCCTTTCCTCCTCTCTCCATCCCTGTCTAGGGAGCCCGAAGCATCTGGCCAGCTGCTTCCCACTGCCCAAGCAGGCAGAAGCCGGGATGTTCTCCCAAAACCTGTCCATGCCAGCGGTGAGGAAGCCCTGGCAAGGTCTGGCTGTTTCTTTTAGGAGGGAAATCCACCAGATACAACTTTCCCCAAGGAAAACCAGAGCCCGGGCCGGGCAGAGGAGGATGCTCTGGGGCAGGACCTCACTAGATGGTGCTGTCCGCCCGGGAACCGCCGCCCCGCTGCGGGCAGACGGGCTCACCCTCCTTCCCTTCGCCGATGTGTTTGTTAGGATAAACTAAATATACTTTTTTTTTTTCTTAGCTCTCCGGAGCGATTTGCTTCCCTAGAGTGCAATGTCGATGCCATGAAATTATCATGGAGAAAGTGACTAAGAGCACAGATCTGCCTTGTGCTTCAAAGAATGATATGGAAACACTCCTTGTTTTAAAAGTTTTGCAGCGCTCGCTAATGCTAGTGCTAAATGCATCCGGGCTGTCTCCCCCGGAGCTATCCTCTGCTGAGGTTTGGGTAACACTCGTGGCCTTGCTCAGGGATTTAGAGACAAGAAAGGGACAGACAGAGGATGCGAAGTCCTCCTGACCTGTGGAGTCAGTCAGGACCTTGAGTCCTCATGTCTATTTTGAAAAACATGGTGAAAGATTTAAAAGTGTGGCTTCTTTCTGAACCAAAACAAGCCCTCTAGATCCAGAAAAAAATGCCAGTCAAATATTTAGGCTTTTCACTTTGTGTTATTTGTTACCCAACGTACAAAATACTGTACTTTGAAGTGGAAAATCATTTCCAAATCAAAGTCTGAAATATCTTGATAGCATCAAAATCCCCCATGTCCAGCTCCTACAGTCTCCCATACCATATTGATCCAAAGCAAAACTCTAATTAAATAATTCCAGTTTGATAAAATATTTAAGGCTGGCACACCTATTACCAACATCTATTTTTTATTCAAAGCTCCTAGAAGCACTTCTGTTCTTCAGTCACCTTTATGAAATATTCCTTTTGCCTACTTTAAAGAGTCTATATAGAAGCTTTTTAAAAAGAAAGACTATTTCATAAGAGTTCCACACAGGAGAAAGTCTAAACTCTCAGTCCTTACTCTGCACACACTCGAAGAGCTTTTCTAGAGCTCCTGCACCAACTACCATTGCATTTAAACCATCCAAAATGAAGTCAGGACTGCTTACATCTGGTTTTTGCCCCCCTCTCTACTTTCTACACCATGTAGAAAATGCCCAATCATTAGTTTTAGGAAGGTTATAACACTACGGTCTGCATCAGTTCATTTGTAATGCATCATAGTTCATTAATGACATTTTAAAGAAGAACTGCAGCCGTGTCCATGCAACTGTCACAAGGAAGGTGAAGTATGCTCCAAACACTGGGCATTGACGGTGCTGAGGATGCCCAACGTCTTCCCTGGAAGGTGGCGATGATGCAGCCCAGCTCTGAAAGGTGCAAACCATCACCACTTCTCCCGCCTCTGGTCAAGATTTGATAGCTCAGCAGCTCTGGAAACCATGCCAACAATGTAGATTGACAAAAAAAGCAGCATTTGGCCCTGAGTCCCTCCAATATTTGTTTTTACTATAAAAGGAGAATTGGACTGTAGTTGACACATGGGTTAGCTGATTTAGTTACACAAGTAACTGGGAAAGCAGAGTGTTATGTTTTCAAATGCCCTTTTCTGCTTTTGACAGTTCAAATTCTTTTTAAACTTCACCTCAGGCTACACGAGTTGTTCTGTCTCCAGACCTGTAGCTATGCTATTTTAAGCATGGTCTCACTACCAGGCACTGCTCATCTCAGAGCATCTCCATCCAACAACCACCCTGAAGAGCAGGGTCAGTCAACCCAGCTCTTTGGTCTTCTGCATATTCAAAAATATTATTCTTCCTAAAGGAACAAAGCCATACTTGTGGCCACCTAGGTTTGGAAAGGAAACCCAGTGGGGTCCAACTGAGGAGTTCCTTCATCGTTCTCATGCTGCGAGCACACCGGCAGCCCAGGTTAGTGCCTTTCCCCTCCTCCTCTCCTGCATTTCCCAGGGTAGACACTTTGCCATCATAAGTTTCTGCTTCCTAATGACAACCCAGAGGCAGGCAGTGCTGGAGAGCAGACCAGCAACTAGTGCAACAGATTCCAGCTCTGCTTCCAGCAGGTGTTAGGCTCAAAGCCTCAGAGGGTTACTGTTATTATTTTCATTTTACAGAGACTACCAAACAATAAAAAAAAAAATACAGCCTCAAAAGCAATAACAGTAAAAGAAGGATGGCTGAGAGTTTAATCCAAAGCAGCACAGAGCAATCTGGGAGCTTTGCCTCAGCTCCAGCTACTTTATGAACTGGAGATTGGAGCCAAACTGCAAAATGTGTAATGTGGATTATCAAACCAGAAACCTGAAGCTGCCCAGAGCTGCAGGCGATGTTTGAGACCATCGCTAATGGCAGGGTGAGTAACAAATACCCTTGTCATAATAAAAGAAATGAGGGTGGGGTGAAAGCACGTGGAATGAAAACTCAGGGAGCGAAGGAGATTCTCCTTCAGCAGCCATGCAGCCCTGGCCCCAGCAGAGAGCTCTCCTCAGCTGTCCACCAGCTGCAGCAAACCTTGGAAATATGAACTCACCGTCGCACATCTGAGCAGCCCAGCTGTGCTATGACTGCCCTTTTAAAAACCTCACCCAGTCCCTTAAGGGACACCAACATCTCCTGCTCCTCCTCTGCTTGCCAGTGTATTTGACAGCTTATTTACTACAAAAAAAGAAGGTTTTTCTGCCCATGTAAGACCCAGATGAGATTTGACATGTGGTGTTAGCCTTGCCTTTGTACTTGCAGATCAATGCAGCTCAGCAGCCACCGTCATCCTTCACAGGTGGAGCAGACATTGCTGCTCCCTTGTCCAAAACAGGAGCTGTGTCTGTTGTTAAAGAAAAATAACAGTGTACAATGAGAAAGCCTCAGAACCGCAATTTCACATGCACATTTCACCTCACTTAGCATTGCGAGAAGGCTCCAATGCAGCTGTACAAGAGTGCCATACCCCTCCACTGCCATTCAGCCGCACAAGCTAAACCCATAACGGGGAGGACTGTCACCACCCTCCATCCTCACCACTGGACACATTCCTCCTAACTCTTCCCTAGCGCGTTTAAGCCCATTATGTCCTGCCCTGCTCACAACAGACACGCAAAGTGATCCCTTTTTTCTCCATGCATCAGTCCTCAAAGCATTCACACAATATCATTGGAAAAAATTGAGCTGAAAATGTCAAAATGGGATTTTTGATTGCTCTGCTTAGGTGGGGGAAGGGCATTTGCAACAAAGAACATGGCAAAACAGACATGAGCACACAAAATATTCACATGTGTATTTATATTTGTCTGGGAAAAAACTGTTGGAAAATGTTGCCCTTCTGCTTATAACCACTGTGTACTGAGGATGAATAATTTTGGCTTTTTCCAAGAAAGGGCTCCAAATCAACAATAACAGCAGGGCTTCAGGCTACTTCTTGTCACCAAGGGACAGAGTTGGTTGATCTTGCCGTTTGCTCCTGCTGACACCTCTTCAGGAAGAGCAGGGCAGCCGTGGATGTGACCGTGCTCACCCCTGGACTTCTCGGCTCTCCACCTCCACTGCCGAGATGAATTGTTGAATCCCAACTCAGCAAGTTGGCCTTTGCCAGAACAGGGACCCACCTGCTCCTCTCCACAAGGACACGTAGCACCTTCTCCCCACGGTACAGATGAACTGAGGCACAGGAGCCCTGGCTCAGAAGTTCGAGCCCCCTTTGCAGGCTCTCCACCAGCTGCATCACAGCACTTTGGAGGCTCCAGCATGTTTTGCTTGTTTTCTTCAGGGACATGCAACTTTCCCCTTTCCCCTCTCCATATCTGAGTAGTAGGGCTTAAATGATGGAAGATGTCAGTCTTCAAAGTGATAAAGC
Organism: Haliaeetus albicilla; assembly: GCF_947461875.1. Lineage (NCBI taxonomy): Eukaryota > Metazoa > Chordata > Aves > Accipitriformes > Accipitridae > Haliaeetus > Haliaeetus albicilla. Next base: position 1,105,909 of record NC_091506.1, on the reverse strand, counting down.
TTTCTCACCAAATGCTTTTTCTTATTATAAAAACAAGGGAAAGAATAACATTTATTCAATCACATGGCTATTAAAGTATCTATTTTTCTAGACTCTGGCACTGCTTTCCGTAAAGACTGAGCATTTTCTTCATTAAATACCAGTGAGTCTTGGGCATGACTTTACAGAGCACCAGAAATAGTGTGTGGAAGGAGAAAAGCAGTATTGCTTTCTTCCACATAAGGATACCAGTTCCAATGAGGGATTTACACACACATATATATAATCCCTTTTGATGCTGACATAGCCAGGATCTTGTTAGACCCTCTTCTACTTTTTCCTTCCATTATATCATTGTCAATTCATTTTCTTGTACTCTCTATTTTTGGCCACCTTTTGCTTCAACTTCAGTGTGGCTCAGTCACAGCTTCTCCTCCAGCCCCTACAAGCACCCCAGTCACTCCTTCCTCTGCCGGTGCAGACAGGGCCGTCAGGCTCTGCCTCCACCCCAGATCTGCAGCTTGAGAACAAGGTGGACACGTCTCCACATCCCTGCAACCTGGCCACATGCAGGTGTCACAGGTCCTGTTGCGCATCCCCACAAAGCAATGGCTCTTCTGCCTTGGGCTTGGACCCACCGAATGTGCACTCCTGTCCTGCTTACACCCGCCCTGAGCACTACAAAAGCAATTATACCATCCTTTGCTTTCACTGCTGCCAGCCTTCTCCTCGAATCCTTTGTCACCTCAAAGGTGGTCAGTCCTGTCATAGCTCAGGCAGGGTCTTGCTGGCAATAACTACCTGCCCCACTGTGCTCAGCAGGGCCATGCCACTGTGCTGGGCTGGCTGCAGTGCCAGCACACACTCATACAGTTTTCTACTATGTATGTTCATGCCACTTCCCATAATGTCCTTCAGATTTGAAATCAAACTGCAAAGCCACTTTATGATGCCTGGAAAGCCGCTCAGGTCCAGGTCTGGATTTGATAGCCCAGAAGTCTCCTGCCCATCAATACATCCCCATAGCCCAGCTGCCACCACAGCTCAAGGGATGAAGGGTCACCTTAATTACCAAGGTGTGCACTGAGGGCTACATCGCCCTGCAACCAGCACAGACTTGTTCTTGCACTGCTGAAGGCAATGGCAGAGCTCTTTCAGGAAAGCCTAAATTTGTGCACAAAGGTGCTCCAGCTACATCTAAGGAACTGCCATGCTGTGGTTTGAACAAGGGCACACTGTCACAACCGTTCATGATTTGTATTGTATAGTCAGGGGAAGTCTGTGAATATTAATTCATGTAGTTCTGCTGTCATAAATAGCCTGTCAGCCAACACCCATAAAAATACAAATAGTCCAGTGTTAACTCTTGGAAAACTCCAGCATAAAACTGGAACAGGCTCACAGATCACCAGCATGGGCCAAACCCCAGCTGGGATTACTGACTGCAAGCAGCTTTAACCGTGGAAGATACACCAGCACCTCACAGGATGTGGCTCTTGCATACTTAAAGGCAAAGAAAAACCTATTAGCTTTTCAAGCTTTCAACCCAGATCATCTAGTTCCAACCCTCCTGCCATGGGCAGGGACACTTTCCACTAGACCAGGTTGCTCAAAGCCCCATCCAACCTGGCCTTGAACACTTCCAGGGATGGGGCATCCACAACCTCTCCGGGCAACCTGTCCCAGTGCCTCACCACCCTCACAGGGAAGAACTTCTTCCTCACGTCTGATCAAAATCTATCCGTTGCCCCTTGTGCTATCAGTACATGCTCTTGTACAAAGTCCCTCCCCACCTTTCCTGTAGGTCCCCTTTAGGTACTGGCAGGCTGCTCTAAGGTCTCCCCAGAGCCTTCTCTTCTCCGGGCTCAACAACCCAACTCTCTCAGCCTGTCTTCATAGACGAGGTGCTCCAGCCCTCTGATCATCTTCATGGCCCTCCTCTGGACTCGCTCCAACAGGTCCATGTCCTTCTTATGTTGGGGTCCCACAGCTGAACACAGTACTCCAGGTAAAAGCAGTGGCCCGTACGGGGATCGAACCCGCGACCTTGGCGTTATTAGCACCACGCTCTAACCAACTGAGCTAACCGGCCCCACAATGTCTATGTTTTGCAGCTGAAACATTTCTTTTAATAGAGCACAGCTTGCTGGATAGAGCAGCTATCCATCTTGGAGACCTAGCAAAGCATCCCAGGCTCTGAAGCAAAATTAAAACCTAGACAAAAAAATACCTCATAGAAGCAGCAACTGTATCAGGCCTGGGTACACCAAACACTCTGTGCCCCATCCCACCAAGGCAGGCGGCTGAGCAGGAGAGGGCTCCCTGGAAAGCTGTGCCTGGCCGAGCATCTTATGTAAAATCAGTGGGACAAGGGGAAAGTGCCCTGATCTGCACTGTCAACACACCAGGAGGGATGAGGCTCCAGCTGGAGCCTCCCCTCCATATGTGCAACACACGCATCACTGCTGGTTTTGTTCTAGGGATGTTGACAATCCAAGCTGAAATCCCAAAATGCTGTCTGTAAGATAAAGGCAGTGGAACAAAGAGTGATTCTTCTATTGCTCCCTTTTATCCTGAGCATAGTAATCAATAATTTCATGCACTGAAGAAATGTTTATCTTAAATGGAACTTCCCTTCTCCATTTGAAGATCTGGTACATGCCTTTCACTTTTCAGCTCTCCTTAGACACTGGTGAAATCACCTGGTTCCTATAACATGTTACAAGTGGTCTTGGGTGCCCTGTTTACATTAAAACATTACAAATTAGGTACTAGGTACTGGCTATGCTCCAGTGGACATGAGAGCATCCGCATTCCTACACAGTTATAATGCTTCCTCCAAAGATTGGATTTATATCCACATCCAAGCTAAATAAATCATGTACCACAGTCCCTAAAACAGCTCACTTACCATGCTTAGTGTGAATAATGAAATATCATAATATTTGTCTAAGACACATGGTTTATTTTGCTTTCAATAACCAAGGTCTTGCAGGGAAAAAAAAAAACCAAAGAGGTAATGCTTCCTCTGTGTTATTCGATATCCACTAGTGGAAATGGACGTTGTATGGAGGGGAGGAAGGTACCTGGGACTTCCCTGGGTCAGAATCCAGCTTGGCCCTGTAAGGCACCATATTCTGCTCAGCAGCCTGGGCTCAGTTCAGCTCTCCAGGCAATGCTGCAAAATTAAAGCCAAGCAAAGCCCCAGAACAGGCAGCCAAGGAGCAGCACCCTGTGCTCAGAGAAGCTGAGGAGTCCATGACTCACATCAGCCAGAACCGGTGGTCACACCGGGGTGGCAGCCCCAAGAATTACCTGCAGGGACACGCTCTGGAGCCCAAGTCCCACTTTCCATGCTGTGCAGACACATCTCTGGCTGCATCTTCTGAAGCAGCGTCCCACTGTCAGCAACAGCCAAGGGGAAAGATAACAGCGCCAGCGGGTTTTAGACAGTCTTCAAAGCTGGAGGGGGGTAGCACCAGAAATATCCATGTTTTCCCCACCAGAAAACAACCCACCATGAGGTGTTTGCCCACAGAGACTTTGCCCACTTGCCTTACAACCCCCGCAACACCCCACAAAGCCCAGCTCCCGCAGAGCCGTGGTGCATCTCCAGCCCTGGGGCCACAGTGAGATCCCTGCCCAGTCCAGCCGGATCCTGACCTGTCCCCTGCTCCACCTGCACCCACACAGCAATCTTCTCAGCCTCCAGATCCACTGCCACAGGAATACTGGCAAAAGTTAATTCTCCCATTATCATTAATTTTGGCACAAAAGCATCTCAGAGCACCTGCCCTGCACAGCTCCCATGCTAGCCCATTGCCAAGGCACAGGGAATAGCCATCGGCACGGCCAAGGGCAGCTGCAAACACGGACCTGCTGCTCCCACGGCAGGAGCCAGAGACCCCAACACACCCAGAGCAGTAACCCCCTCTGCCAAAACCACCCGTGCCCTCCTGCTGCGCACGGAGCTCCCCGCCTGCTCCCCCCACGTACCTGCCTCTGCACTGCTCAGCTGCGCTGACCGTCCTCAGTGTAGGGGGTTTCAGGGCAAATCAGCCGTTATTGTTTCAGTTGCAAGACCGTGGGCAGGCTGCAAGGACATACACATTTAGACTGATGGATGAAATGGCAGATGCAGGAGAAAATACCTGTAATGCTGTCATTTATCAAGGGCAAAAAATTAGAACAAAACTGACATCAAGTTCTAGCAATAACCACCAAGTTTTCATTTCTGCTCTGAAACCCATCTTCCCAAGCTGTAAATCAGACTGAAAATCATGAACTATATTGAAGCTCTGAAAACTCTTGTCTCTTGGCAGGGTAAGGTCTACACCTGGGTCTCTTGCCACAGAGACCTCACCTTCGCAGAGCAGCAGGAGATGCTCAGGTTTAAAATGCGAGTGGCAACAGCAACTTAACCCACATAGGAACGACTCCACTAGATCCAGACTCAGAGCCTGCAGCAGTTGATAAGGGGCAAGGAGCCGGACAGGCTCAGCACCAGTCAAGCCACCCACTGCTTTTCGTAGTAATACTTGTCCCGGGGGCTGCAGCCGGTGGTCAGGGCCCTTGGAAAGCAGCACACTGGCTCAAGACCTCCACATGAGGCATCTATACTGAAGAAAACCTGACATAAGTATTACCCTGCTAAAACCTGGGAGGAAAGAGCAAAGTAACTTGGACCAGAGCACAATCAAACAGCAATCCATTCCTGACAGTCTAATCTTTCATGGAATATAAAGTCTTTTTCATGTTTAACAAAGACTTTAAGGGTTGAGATCACTCTGGCTTTACAGAACTGGGCCACAGGTTTTATATGTACTTTATCTGAGCAGACAGTATTTTTCCAGTTGCACGTTGCGACGTGCAATGCTATAGATGAAACATTCACCCAGAGGAGAGGGAGATGGGAAACTATCTTTTCATGTTACTATATTTGCCAGTCTCTTTAGCACTGGTTTTTAGCAGCTGTCAGCATACTAAGCTGGGATATTAGGTGCTCACAGGCTTGTCATCTTTTCTCCTGGATTAAAGTAACCCCACTGCCACTTTAGGGCTTATGCTACCTACAGGGACCACCCCCCCAGCCCCCCCCCCCAGCCCTGCCAGTGCCACAGGAACACCACTTGGCTGTCGACCTTGGTTCTAAAATTGCTATTTTGGGGTGGGGTGGAAATGGTCAGCAGTTACACTGGAGCCTGAGTCCACCCCAGTATTTAGCTTTTAGGCAGCCACTGCCAGACAGAGGAGTACCACAACAGATCAGAACAAGAACAGGACAGGGAAGAGCAGCTGAAACCTTTCACATGCAAAGCTCCCAGTGCTAGAAATAGACATCTATATTCTGCACTGTGTTATTAAGAGACTAACCCCCCTTCCAGGGCCTGAAAGGATTTTATTTGCAGGCATTATGAGCCTCCTGCACATGCCACAGCCAAGCAATATCGATCAACACTGCAAAAATCCCTCTGCACATCTTTGCCATGACATCATCCAAAGAGCAGCATCTTTTCTTATTTATAAGTGGTAACAGGCATTGCTTTCTGCACTTCACCTTTGTCTGCCTCGCACAAACACTTCATGCAGTGCTTTATTCAGACAAAGCCCAACTTAGCCTAGCTCCTTTCAAAGAAGGACTGGGCTTCTGAGCCCTGGTCTTTAAACTGTGTTACCTCTCTGCTGCACTGTGTGTGCAACAAGAGAGCACTGTAAAACCTCCAGGCAGGAAAGGGGAAAAACCATCAGCCATTCCTTGTGGGGAAGCAAAGGGCTTTCCAGATGCTAGAGCAACCCCCCCTACACAACCAGGTCAGACATCTAGCAATCCCATCTCACACACCCTGCTCGTGTCATTGCACCAGGGTGAATTTCCCCCTGCTCTCCCTTGGACCTCAAAGAGGGTAGAACACTTGCTCTCCCTCTCAAACCTGTTCTATGTTGTCAAAAAATGTCAGTCTGGAGGATGAAAGTGGAGTCCTGAAACCATTGGTAAGACTTTCCTTTTAACAGCAACAGGTTTGCTGCACCCAGGGGCAGGCTACGAGGAGACGTGCTCCAGTTCTGTTCTCCCAGCCTCCTCCACCAAGCCCAGGACAGTCGGTGTGGTCCTTCTGCTGCAGCATGGCATGTGCTCATGAAGGAGCAGAACCAAAAGTGTATTTACGGACTGTCCTTGCAGCACAACAGGGGCTCCTCTGTACTGCAGCAGCTCAGGGACCCCGTGGCCACCCAGGACAGGAGCCAGCCACCACAGCCAGCCTACACTGTCACATCAAGGTTGGCAAGCTGAGCGGTATCAACCCCAACTCCCCTACATACACACCAGCCAAACACTCTTCCCACTTCAACTGATGGAGCTAGAAACCTGAATTTGACTTGGCCTTGCTGTCCCAAGTGCAACTTTACACCAACAGTCAGCCAGCTCCTGCCAAAACAGCTGCCCTGGGCTGTCACGGGAGGATTTGTTCATTTTTACAACTGCAGCTCTGGTTGACGTCTGCATAATTTTGGCAATAGGTGCTGTGCAGCAAAGCTAAACAATACAGGGAATCCAGACAGCAAAGTCAGCCATTTCTAAAAATATAGCCATAAAGTAGTAGGGTATCACACACTGTCATCTGCTCCTAGCCTCACCTCTGCTACCGCAGCCACCTGGGAGCAGCAGCAGTCGCATCCCACCGACCTGGCTTCCCGTGGGATTGCTGGACAGCAGAGAGAGAGGTGCTGGTGGGGAGGGGTGCTGGTCCCTGCCCCCCAGGACAGGCTGGGGTCAGGAGAGCAGAACAACGCAACCGGGGTGAAACCCACCCTGCCACCCTTGTGCCTCCCGGGGCTCGCTGTGCTCCTCTCTGCCCAGGGAGAGCAGCTCCTGCGGGAGAGCCGCGTCCAGCTTGCCCGCTGGCTCCCAAACCCACCCGCATCCCAGTGGATTGGCAAACTGCAAATCCCTCTCCTTAGCATTGCCGCAGGGATATTTGTTCCCGAGAAGGGGTCTTTGGAGCTCGGGCTGAGCCCATCTGAGCGCTGAGCCCAGGCCAGGGTAGCAGCTAGCCCCACTCCTGATGTGCTGGCCAAGGCGCCCTCCCTGGAGCCCAAGCCCAGGACCAGGCGCTGCAGGATGCAGCTGCAGCATTGTTCAACCAGTCAACACGAGTGGGGGCCCGAGGGGCAGTGCCTGGGGGTCTGCACCCCCCCACCACCCCCAGGCATGCTTCACGCTGCTCAGCGCACACACAAACACAGTCACTTTCTTCTTACCTTAAACTTGAGTTGCAAAGTCCCTATATGGGGTCGTTTTCTTGCCAGCAAGACAGTTTTAACCGTCTGGTTTCCCATTGAATTCTCTGTAGCTTGATGCAAAACATGCCATAACTGCAATCTTCTGTACGCTGGCAGTGCCTCCCCTTGTTACCTGGCTCCTGATCTTGCAGCCTGTTTCTCTTTGCTGAAAGGGAAAACATTATTCTACTGCTGCATGTTTTTTGATTAAAGAAAAAACTAATGACACCAGGATAAATAATAGCCAAAGGCAAGTTTGGACCCTACTTCTAATCAGCAGCACACCAACTAGTTAAATCTGATTATCAGACTACCCAATTTGTTGTGTCACAAGCAATAAATCAAGAAAAGACTCTCTCTTGATAAGGAAAAGCCAAGCAAGGCTATTTTAAAATTAAAATCCAAAGGAATTTAGAGTGCTGGTGTGAGAGAAGAGAGCTGAGATTAAGAGGAGATAAAAACACCAGCTGAAAGGGGGCCGCTCCAAAACTGTCCTCCTGTGCCTTCAGCAGAGGAGGAACAACATCCCATGAGTTACTCGACGCTGTTTTTTCTCAGAGCAGGCTTGGCACCGTCCAGCAGCAGCACTGCAAAGAGCCTGGCTTGGCGGGGGCTGGCGAGACACCCTCAGCCCTGCTCGGCCTCGGCGACATCACCAATCCATCAGCCGGGGCTCGCAGCACCGCGTCCCCGAGACGGACAGGATGCAGCCGGGCAGCGCTCGGGCTTTGGGCATCCCCCCCAGCAGCATGGACGGTCCTTGGCCCGGGGCTGCAGGCGGCCGGCGACAGCGGGCAAAGTCATTGCAGAAGGGTGACTGCTCTGCTGAAACCTCCCGGCTACTCCAGCACCTCGGGCACTTTTTTTCCTCTAATCTGATACAGGACACAGTCATTTGTTCAACATTTTAAATGTAGCTTTGCCCACAGCCATAAGAATGTGATTAAGAGGGAATTAGGAAATAGCTAGCAGTTACTTAGAGGCTCAATTAGTGCCTGACATGCTGCATAACAAGAAACACAGTTGTAGATGTTTTGTGTGATACCCAGTGCACTGGTATGGTTAGACACAGCATTAAAAGCAGAAACTCTTCAGTACCTGGGGTGTCTTCATGTGATATCCTCTCCTCAGGTCTCCCACGTCCCTGCTGAAGGGCAGCCCCCTCTCCCTCAGCCATCGGGCACTGCTGCATCACATTGCCAACTGCCCAGACCCAGTGGCTCACCCTCAGCATCTGGGCATCCCAGAGATTCAGGGCAAGTATGTCCAAAGCAAAAAGAAGCTCATAACTAAGACAAAAGGAAGAATTGTTGATTGTAGACCATAGGATGAAATGCAGCTTTACATGTTTTGCGTCACAGCTGAGCTCTCCATCCCTATTCTACGTTGAGGGGCTCCACTACAAATAAAGAAAAGGATTTCCACCAGGACAGTCCAGCTTCTGCTCTGTGACCCTAAACTTGCCCCCAGCCCCGCTCCCATCTGCACAAGTGGCAGAGCACCTGCCTGCCCTAAGCACTCGCTCCCCAGCCCAGCAGTGCACCCACAGCCCACTGCATCCTACTGGGAAGAGGGTCTCGAGCTCCTATTCCAGCATTTACAAGAGACAAGAATGCAAAAAGATTAGGTGGTCGTATATCCACAGGGGCATGAATTTGATATTCATAGACTTTCTCTCTCTTTAAAGGGCAAAACAGTTTGAATTGAAACAAACTAAGGCAACGACTTGAATGATAAATGAATGTTTTTCTGTACTTCCCCAGTGAAATTTAATTTTAATTGATATTAGACATGACAGAGCTTCTAGTCAAACTTTTATTTGCCTGCTACCTATTTCAGCTGCCTCTGAAATGGTAATGCCATTAAACTCCTACCCTCTGTATCTTCAGTACTCGTTAGCACTTGAGGACTGAAGAGCAAGGACTATCCTAAACACAAGAGACCCTGTGCCACTTGCAGGGAGGCAGAGCACTGGTCTCCGGACCAGTCCTACAGGGGCCAGGCTTTTCATCCAAGGGCTCTGACACAAATAGCTCCAGTGGGACCGGATTCCTCTTTCACACTGAGAGAGAGGAGATCCAGGCAGGAAAAGGGCAACGTGCCATTTGTGATCAAGGAAAGTTCTGGCTTGCAGTCCCTGTGAGAGAGAGGAGACACCAGGAACAGAGAGAGGGAATTTGAGGCAGATAGAGAAGACACATCCCATTCACCTGGATGCACACATAATCCCCTCAAGTGTTCTCAAGTTGACCAACAAAAGTGTGCATTAAACAGTTTTCTTACCTGGGGCTTTTGCTTCTCCTGTGTATTTCAGTTCAACTTGTTTAATAATAAATGATTTCTGTACATGAAACTCAAGGTGCTGCATAGTGCAAACCTCACATGGCACAAAGTCATTGCCCACAGTTCATCCTGGTGCTCTTTCAAGCCAGCAAAGACAGACAAGGAGAGAATCAGGTGTTTGCAGACTCACTGGCCAGGCTTGCAGATTTCTACCCAAAACAAGAGAACCTCATCACCAGCACTCCCAAGCCTGCACACACGTTCTCCTGCCACCAGAGGAGACCCAGCCTCTAGCTTCTGACTTAGAGCATCACGGTGGTACTATGCAAGAGAAATGAATGACAGGATCACACTACCACCACTGGCAGGCTCCCATTTTCAGGGAGAAGTAACACTAGGGAATAGATCATTAAAACTGAGCTTTAACTTGCAACAGATAGTCAGAAGAACTAAAAGATGCTCGTGGGATGGAGACATGAAAGGTAGTTTTGTTTTGCTTTTTAAAAAAAGATGAAAGGAGAGCTCTGCTCCAAGCACTGAAGGCAGAGCTGATCCCTTACCCTCACTCCCATCTGGCAGCACTTTCCACTCGCTTGAAATACTCATTCATTTACTTTCCTTGTTACACACGCTAAACTGAGCTGAAGGATTAAAAGCCCCTGAGGTCAGAACTTACACACCGAGCCATTCCTCCTGCTTTAACCTATGACTTAATTTACCAGCATCACTTTGTACCTGACTCTCCTCTCTCCCACAGCATACCGCACGCTCTCAGAGGACTTGATAGCAAAAGCTCCCAATTTCTTCTCCTTTACTATTCCTTCACTGCAATTCTGGTCAATTTATTTTCATAGGAGCTTTGATTTCTGCAAGCTTTATTGCTGTTTTATTCTTCTCTGCTTGAAAGAAATGTATTTTACTTGCTGGGACCAAGCAGCAGGTTATTTATCTGGGGAAGGTTTCTAAGTTCATAGCACCAGTCCTTCTAGCCCACAGGCAGCCCAGGTTTTGGTAATCTATTTTCCAAAAGCAATACTCCCCTTGCAATCACATATAAGGCTGGTCAGGGGGGGCAATGGTAACTATTTGTTTCTGCAGAGGGAAACTTCTCACAAGGTTTCCTAACAGATGTTCTCAAAATGAAAGATGGGAATTTCAGTGGGCTTCAACTCCCACAGGCACCCAGCTCCAACACACACAGAGGAGCAGTGGAGGGAGCAGCACCCACTCCACACATCAGAGGCAAAGCAAGCATTTCATGGCATCTGTTTTGGAGAAGGTCTGTTCAGCAAAGAACAAGTGACCCGAGCAGCACTGAGCAGGCATGTCCTGCGCTTCCACTGTCAAGCCCTGCCCTGCTCCTGCCGGATCGCCTCTCCTGCCTCTGCTGCATGTGTAGCTCTTTCCATTTTCCTGGGAGAAAAAAAGCCTTCAAAAGACTTGACATACAGGGAGCATAGGAAAAACACTCCAAGGTAAATAGAAGAAGTGGAGTGTCCTTCATGTCCTAAGCGATGCCTGACGGTTTGGGAAGGTTTCAGGGTGAGGAGGACCAAGCTGCATGCCCGAGCCCTGCTTCTCCAGTGAGCTCCAGACCAAAATGGTGACCCCAGCAGCAGCTGAGTTGCACCTCCTTCTCTGCCAGTGCTGCAGCACAAAGCTTCAAGAGGAGCTGCTCATAGAAGGGGAAAGAAAGCATGACAGCAGCAAAGAGCTGAACAAAAGAGGCTTCTCAGTGCAGTGGCCACCAGCAATATCATATTTACAGGGTAGGAGCCATCCTCTGGTAATGGGCACACACCAGATTCCTGCACTGGGGTGGGGAGCTGGGTTTTAAAACACCCAAGTGTGCTCCACGCGTGCAGGAGCACTCAATCTGCTCAGTCTTTTGTGTGAGCCTGAATCCCCCTCCTCCACACTCGGAGCTGGACAGATGTATGAGCAAGGGCTGGCTGAGGGTGGCTGCGCTCCAGGGATGAGAGGACCAGCTGAAGCTTAGGACTTGCCTGGATCATGGGCAGGCTGGTGCAAGAAAACATCCGCAAGGAGAAGCCCCTGATCTGGAAGGAGGAATGCATTTGCTATACAAAAGCTGGACTTTATACTGAAAGGTACAATGACTTTACTGCTGTGCAGCTGACATGTGAGCTGGTACTAGTGAAAGGCACTGCCAAGAAATTAAAGGCTGTCTCTTGCACGGCCAGGTTGGGAGAGGGTCTCTACAAGTCAAGCTATGGCCAGCAAATTCTCTCAATGCATCTCTCATCTATATCCATCCCCACAGGAGCATTCATATTTGCTAAAACTGCTATTGTTTTATCATCTATACTTAGCAATTAAACTTCTGGTTGTTACCAGTTACCAACAAACTAATATTACTGGTAGTCCACTGCAGCCTCTGCACACCAGCAACTTTTACATGGTGTCCCATTCACAGCCTTAAAGTACTCGGAAATAGATTTATTTATAGTATCTACGGTGCAACAGAATATTCCTCCTCTCTCATTGCTACTTGAGACACTTACAAACTGCACGTTAACCACTACATGGGTTCACATTTTCCTACTCCCACGCCTGGGACAGCAAAGCCGCGTGCCTGGGTGCAGACACCAAGGACCAGCCCAGCCCAAGCCTAAAGACAGCAAGTGACTCGTGCTGTTAGAAATCCCATATGAGAGGTGGGGCAGGGCTCAGCATGTGCTGCTTGTCCCCCAGCACGGCCCTGGGTCTCGGGGCAGCCAGCCGAGCCCCCCCCGGACCATGGGGAAGGCAGGTCACCAAACCCCCGCCCCTTCCCAGCGTAAAGCCTTCCACATGGGACGGGTCGAGAAAAATGCAGCAGAGCAAATACCTTGTGTCGCACTCCTCCGCCTGTGAGGGGACAACACTGCCAGGAGCAGCTGTGCCTCCTAAATTCGGCGCTGGTTCCCGGCCAAGCAAGCATTGCTCTTCCATCAGACGGCGGTTACTCACGCATGCTGCCTCCGCTCACAGCCCTGCTCACACCAGCAATGTGTTCCCTCAGCTCAGAGGAAGGGAAAAACAGCTTATTTTGCAAAAACACCCTTCACAATCTAGCTTGAAGTGCTTAGCCATCGCAGTGGTGGTGCTACAAAACTTCGTTAGAGAGGAATTCAGCCGTGACAGAGCAGGTCTGGCCTTAAAGCTGATGCCCAAAGCTTTGGAGCATCGAGGATTCTTTTACTTGCAACACCAGCCCGTGCTGGGTTTGGGGTCTTCCAGCTGCTGCTGCCAAGGAGGAGCCGGTGCTGGCACCGCAGATGGAGGGCCAGGTCACCGACTGACCGCGGGTCCGAAATCCCTGCCAATGGGCAGAGACCGGCAAACAGCTTGTGTCGAGCTGGGCTCTGGGTACTCCCACACCTGACCAGCTCTGGGCATGTTTTACCACAGGCAGCAGCTCGCTGCCTCCCAGGTGCATTTTAACACTGCAGCTGTGGTTGCTGCTGCACTCACCCTGCAGGAAGGCAAAGGAATAGGGCCAGACTGAGCCATCCTGCTGGTGAGAGATCCAGGGATGTGGAACTGGTGCTGCTGAAGGGTTTTTCCAGCATCCTTTCAACCAGAGGAACGCAGCCAGGACAGGGTCACTGATGGGCACTCCTCTCCAGAAGCAGCCCGCCCAGGTTTAAACCCACAACCCCACGCTCACAGCCCTTTACAGAGTTTGTCCCTTCTCCAGAGGTGCCTCCTTTACTTTTGCAATACCCCAGGGGTTTGCATGGTTACCTTCCCACTCCCAGTCCTGCCCTTTCTCTCCCTACAGGAGGAGTCGGGGAGGTCTCTGACAAGCTGCAGTGATCACAGTGTTAGCCACACTGATACCCCAGGGCATCACCACATCTGCTTTCACTAGAGCAGAAATCCCAAGAAAAACAGTTTCCAGACTGAGGTACCACCCTGACTCCAGAAAAAGTACTGAAAAAACACCACAGGCAGCAGCAGAAATTAGAGGAGTCTGGCAGCCTTCGACCTGCAGTGACACTCAGCCAGGCCCTCGCTCTCACAAGTTCTCGGGGAAAAATGAGTATGCCTGAGAGACCTGCAACACCTCAGCCAAATGGAAGAACCCAATCCTATTTTTGCACTGTATTATATCAACTCAAAGGGCTGGAACAAAGCCGTTGCAGCGCTGAAGGCTCCCGGCACCAAGCCACATGGGTCTGATAAAGACAGCACTGCACAGGCACTGATTTTTTGGAAGGCAGCAGCCTTTTGCAGTTAAAATACCTCCCCCTCTGCTGTGCCAGCCGAGCACAGTAGCTCTGAGGCAGCCTCTGCCATGCTCAGCAGTTGTGCAGACACCTCCAGGGCACTGATTCCTTCTCCTTAACAGCCATACATCCTTCCCTCTCTGCCCCTTCTCACTCTTGCTGTGTCGTATCAGCACAAAAGGTGTGCAGACAGGCTGCCTGCATGCAGGAAAGGGAAAGCACACACCCACAGCACCACCAGACTTGATTTAAACAGATCTTCAGTTTGCAAAAACCAAGAGAGCACTGGAGACATTGATGAGGATCAAAATACAGCACAAGTTAAATAAACCTTCATTAATACGCTAAATGTCACTGTGCCCAGTGTTCACAGAGGAGATAGCAGGACCATTAGAGATCTGTGGGTTGGTCTGTTGATTTCCTCAAGCTTCTCCGTATGAAAAAGCTGGAATTGAAGGAATCCAAGCTGATACTGTGAGCCGCCTTCTAGGCTCCCAGAGGGATCCCAAGGCTTGCTGGCTGTCGCAGGACAATGAGGCTTCTCTGGGTGACATTTATAGACACAATTCCTCTCTCCCCTGAGCCAGTTCATTTACAGATTTGCAAACAGCAGTCTGCCTCAAACAACTATTTCTCTCAGGCTTTTGAGGACTTTTGCCCCAGTTTGGGCATCATTTCTCCCATGCTGCCGCCTCTCCATGTGAGAGGAAACTCCCACCTGCACAGCTGGGCTGGGGGGCTGCACACCCACCCCCCTGTGCCACCCTTGCCCCTGCTCGAGGGCCACCAGCCACCCACAGACATGTCGTGTCGTCGTCCCCCCCCCCCCCGAGGTGACAGCACAGGGGGCTGTCCCCAGCAAAGCCCCTTTAAGGGACACTTTAGAGCGGCTGCAGGAAGCACAACATTAATTTTAGCTTGGAGCACTGCCAGGGGCGCAGGGCTGCAGGGCAGCTGCAGTGGGCAGCGGGGGGGCCAGTGCCTCCACACCCTGCCCTCCCCCAGGTCCTCCTCCAGCAGAGCCCCAATTCCCTGCCCTGCGACCGTCCGGAGCCAAGCCGGCGGCAGAGCAGCCATGGCAGAGGAACAGACCGAGCTGGAGGAGAGGATCATCATCAAGGACCAGCTCACCAAGGAGATTGACCTGGTGAACAGAGACCCAAAGCGAATAAACGAGGACGTTGTAAAGGTAGGACTTGCTCAGCACTGTGTTTTAGAAGCATCGCTGCCTCCTTAAGGCAATCACTATATTGGTATTGTCATTCTGTATTTGGCTTGACTTCAGCCAGGGCTGTAAGTCCCTGGGATACGTGCCTCCAGAGGTGGCATTACCTGGGGCTGCAGGGACGTAACCTGCTACAAGCCACGACCCTGCTGCCAGGAGCGGCCAGGAGCACCCAGGAGCTGGCTGGGGGGCTGCGTGGTGTGCATGGCTCCAATTCATGCAATATTTCCCATTCCTTGAACGCGCTCTCCAACTTCGCGGCTGTACCTTGAAAATTTATGGAGCTGCCCTCCTTTGTACCAGTAAGTGGGGGAGCCAAAAATAAAACAGGGTCAGCTCTTACCACTGATTTAAAAGGAACCTTAAAAGACAACTGCTAGTCTTCAAGACCTGACAATCGGAGCACCAGAGCATTTAGATATGCGTTGTCCCGTTTGGAAGAAGATTGTTTCTCCCACATGGCAGCAGGAGGGTGCAGCAAGCCACCTCTGTCTATTTTTGATCAAGCGGAGTGCTCAGCCTAGCTGAGCAGGGAAACATTTTCCCCAATGCTGACCACTGAAGCGTGGTTGCTCTAAGCTTTGTTAGCATTATGCCAAAGATAATTTTGGCCCAAAGAAGAACAGGAGGAGATAGAAGGGTTTTGTTAAAACTGTATTTGGGAGATCAAAGCAGATGACATGCCAGAAGGGGCAGCACGCACTGAGCCTGCTCACAAAGGCTTTGTAACAGGCCGTGACCTCGATCACACTGGTGAAATGCAAGCCTGCATTTGTGCATTAAAACACTACTACAGCTAAAATCATGGCATGGTCAAATTAACCCCCCCAGATGAGCTGTGACAGTGACAGCTGTAGATGGGCACCCCTCCGGCACAGCGAGACGTGCCCGTGACAGCTGCCAGGCACCTCGGTATCTCCAGCGCGTTCCAACAGCACGTCCCACATCCATGCCGCACCGTGCCAGCGCATCTCAACAGCCTTGGCCAGGGGCTCCGAAAGGCGCGGGGCTGCGGCAGCACCATCCTGCCATCAGCCATGCTGCCGGCGCGGCGAGGACCGGGACAGCCATCAGCTCGCTCACCCCCAGAGCCAGGCAGTGCTCTGGGGCACATCTGCGTGCTCCCCAGCTTGGAGATGTCACCAGCCACTACTGGGGGGTAATGCCAGCACCTTCCAGGCCATCCCTAACCCCTCATGCCAGCCCCATTCCCTCCTTTTCCCACTGGGAAATCCCTAAAAGTCTATAAGAGGATTTTCAAGCTCACCCACTGAGATGGCCACACTGCTGCTTCATCAGCTTTGGAAGTTCTCAGAGCGTTTGCTCTAGCTACCTAGCATTCCTCCCACCTTAAAAATAGCACAGCCGATAAGGCTGGGGAGGGAGGCCAGAGCCAGCCCCAGGACAGGGAGCACAACTCAGCCCATTGCCACTTGACAGTGTCCCAATCGGAAAGCCAAAGCCTCCCCACTCCCCGGTGGGCAGCAACACACTCAAAACCACCCTGGGCATTATAGCACATAATGCTCTTAGAAGCACAGCAGGGAGAGAGGCATCCACCAGAGGGAAGCAGGGAAACAGAGTGCTTCGCAGGTTGAAGGGTTTCCATGGCCATAGATAAACCTATCCTGAGAGTTGTGGTGCAACAGCCAGAATTTGAGACCATATTACAGTTACAGTGGTAGCACTGGCCACAGAAGCTCTGCAGAGCTTTAAAAGCCTCCTCCCCGGCAAAGCAATAGAGCAATACCTGCATTTGCTGGTCCCTGAACACTTTGGGGCAGTGCCCAGGCTCAGCTCAGGGTTCAGCCTCTGCCTCCAGCCCTCCTCCAGACCCACTCCTGGTGCACTGTTAGCAAGAGAAGCAGCAAGGCAGAGACTCTTCTCTTATAGCCTGCCACTCCCTTCATTAATTGATCCCCTGATGAGCTCATCAGGCAGTCAGGCAGCTGTACAGTGAGCTGCTGCTCCATCCCCAGCCCACCTGGGCAGCAGGGCTTTCCTGGGAGCTGCTGACAGGCGCTCTGGGACCAGCTAACCTGGCTGCTGATTCCTAATCCACGGCAATATTTCTCCCAGTACCTCCTATCCACTCCAGGAAACTAAAGATGATGCAGAATGATTTTATGATCAAAGTGCTTCCAAAACCAGAATGGATATTGCATTTTAACATAAATGTACAAACAGACACATTAGCTTCCCAAGAAAACGCCATGCTATTTTTCAAGACAAATAGCTTGGCTCACGTATCCCCTAGAAATGAGTTACACCTCAATGAGATCTGTATGCGTAGTTCAGAGGCTTTTAAGCGTATTTGTCATTCAGAGACACTCACAATGCCTGCACATAACAGCACTATCCCTGTAAGGGCATGGCTGAGCCGATCTCTCTCCCTCTTCAGACAGAACGCAGACAGCCAGAATTGAGCACCTCGCCTCTGCATATATAAATAAATAAATCATAAATCAAGAGGGCGGTTGGATTTTTATTAGCACAAACCACCTTCTTGCCAAGCAGGCAGCCCGTGTCCCTGAATGCTAAAAAAGTGTAGGAAAGGGCTCTGGCCAACGCCGGAGTAAACACTCCCATGCACAGCTCCTGCTCCGAGGGCTCGTGCCTGGCCCCAGCACCTGGAAGCATCCACAGCTCGGGGTTTGGGACCAGGCAACGTGTCCTGGAGCAGCCAAGCCTGGGGTCTCGTGCCGTGGGTTAAGCCTGTGCACCGCGCTGCCCATGGGCTGAGAACAGGCTGTGCCGGGAGCCCCGTGCCCTCTCCCGCTCCGACCTCTGCCAGGGCAGGGGCTCTTCTGCTGCACGGGGGCTTGTCCTTGCTCGGGGGGGTGCAGGGGAGCTGACCTCCCCAGCACGCCCCTTGCTCTCCCCAGCCCCCTCCATTCGGGCTCTCCTCTCACATTGCAGCAGATCCTCACCCTTGCCCTGGAGCCCTTGTTACCGCCCCAAGCCCCCCTTACCTCCCTCTTCTCTCCTCCCAGGTGGACTTTGAGGATGTGATAGCTGAGCCTGTGGGAACATACAGCTTTGACGGTGTCTGGAAAACCAGCTACACCACCTTCACCGTCAGCAAGTACTGGTGCTACCGGCTGCTCTCTGCCATCCTGGGCATCCCACTGGCAGTCATCTGGGGCTTCCTCTTTGCCCTCATCTCGTTCTGCCACATCTGGGCAGTGGTGCCCTGCATCAAGAGCTACCTGATAGAGATCCAGTGCGTCAGCCGAATCTACTCCCTCTGCATCCACACCTTCTGCGACCCACTCTTCGAGGCACTCTCCAAGATCTGCAGCAACGTCAGAGTCACTCTCCGGAAGGAGATCTAGGTCCCTATGGCCGCCCCGACCAGCCCTCGCACAACTACCCCTCTGCACAGGTTTCCCTGGCTCCTGCAGCGTGCCCTGCCCTCGGGCACATGGACACCCGGCCCCAGGGACCTGCGTGGTGCAGCAGGGCTCTGCAGCAGTGCTGGCTGCCGGGGATGCTCCCTGCAGATGGAGGCATGCCAGGCTGCCCCTTCCTCCATCCCAAAGCCAGCAGCTTTAGGAGAAGAGAAGCCCATCGAGGCTCGGCGAGCAGCCCAGAGAGAGCCCTCTGCCCTCCAAGGACCCCCAGCATCATGCCCTGCTCCTGCGGGAGGGACTGCAACATCTCCTGAACCACAGCCCTGGGCCATGACCTGCAGCTGCAGAGTGAGAAGTGAGGGTGCAGAGATGCTGCTGGACAACAGACCAAACCCTGCCTGCTTCTCCATCCCTTCGGTCTAGCATGACACTGAGAGAAATACTCGCATATGAATTATTATTTGCTGCAAATAATTGTTGTTGTGGAAGCTTCTGTATTAAATCACGCTGCACAAAAGTTTTATGGATAGACTAGTGAAAACAAACTTTTTTTTCATATCTGTTTGCATTTCAGCAAAGCTTTGAAATCCAGATCAAGTAGTGCATGAAATGTTGTGCCTGCCTTCTGGGAGTATGTGCTGAGCCTGGGCCACGGGCAGCTGCAAACCCATTTGTGGCAGTTTGACACTCACTACTCAATTATGGGGCATCGTTATGCCTTGTGGTCAGGATTCAACAGGCAGTACGGCATAGGCGGGCGGCTGTCCTGCGCATCGCCCGCGAGCACGCTGGGGCTGCAGAGAGGGCAGCCGGGCAGCACCATGGGGAGCAACGAGAACAAATGGCTTTTGGTAACGTCGCTTGAGAAATGACAAGCTTGGCTTTAAGTCAAGCTTTGGCTTGTTTCTCAGGGAGAATATTTGCTACTTGCTTGCTTCTTTGATGCTGAGTAAGCTCTAGCCTACAGCAATGCATTTATCTTACACGGCGAGGGCTGTCCCTCTGCTCCGTGCCCTGCTTTAGCTGCTGTCCCGGCGCTGGGACGGAGCGACCGAGGCTGCGGGGGGGCAGGACCACGCCGACCCCTCGGGAGGAGACCTGCATCCGACGTGCTGCCTCGCACCCTTCCCTCCCGCCGGTCCCCCCCCAAAGCATCCCGCGGGGCTCGCCCAGATGTGCGGGGGGGGAGCGGAGGAGGGAGCCTCCTCGGGACACTGCCCGCTCCCAGCCGCTCCGGCTCCAGTGAAAACGCAGGGGCTGGGGGAAAAAAGTCCAATTCGGAGCTATATCCTCCCCTGTGTTGTCAATTGATTTGTTTAGTCCATCTTCCATGAAGCCGTACTTTAACTTGAGGCGCTTAAATGCTTTTTTGGCTCTGGCCTTAAGTGCTTTGCTGAATCAGGGCCCAGGAGGTCTCGTTGTTCAGAGGTTATTCTCAATTGTATTCATGTGCTTTTTTCCCTCGGCTTCCAACAAAGACTTGGAGCCAAAATCTCTCCTAGTGCCATGCCAAGGACAAGAAAGAGCCAGATTTTCTATTGGTGTTCTTCCAATGGCTTGGGATTGTGGACTTCCATTATTCCATAGCAATACAGCACCCATGCTCTGACAGCTCCCGGCCTCGAGATGGGTGGAGCGATACAAAAAAAAAAAAAGATATTTAGGTATTTGTAGGGGAAAAAAAAGTCTCCAGAAACTCATGAGCATTTTTTAAATGAGCATTTTTTAAAGCTTTTTGTGGGAATAAAAATAATTAAAAACAATACTGGGATTATACTCTCTTTAATCTTTTTTGTTCTAGTAGTTCACAGCCTGAACCCAAAAAACCCTCCAAAATTCTAATCTCCCCAACGCCATGTTCTATGGGCTCCCCGCACATGGAACACGCACCACTCGCATGTCAGCACCTCTATTTTCTTTTGACCCTTATGAAAGGTTTTTCAACAGCTTGTTCAATATCCTTCCACTGCAACAAACCTGGAGCTCCTCTTCCTGTCCCCATTTCACCACAGCCCGGGGACGGCGCGGGAGCTCAGCTGTGGGCTGCAGCATCACTCGGCTGGAGAACGCAGTATCCCACGAGTGGGGGCACGGCCCCGCCTGCCTGACCCCGAAACCACAGCCACTAATTGCAACCAGGGCTCGCAAGGCAATGCCCGGCCTCTCCCAAAGCTTCCTCCTTGCTCTGTGCATCAGTCCTGGTAACGTCTATCGCCACATTGCCTTTCCTTCCCAGCAGAGAATGCTCCAGGCCCCTGGGTTCATGATAAAATTGGACATCCCCCCCTCCTTGTTTTGTGCAGGAATTAAATACTGTCAAGGAGAAAGAAGGTGAACATGGGAGGAAAATGCTATATGCTTTCCTAAGAATATAAACTAGTCTGGTAAAATATGCTGAGACTGAATGTGCTGGGTTGTACTCAGCAAATGTGCTGAGAGCTCACTTGAAGCTACTACAAAAAAGTCAAAGGAATGCCAGGATATGAAAGGTGAAAATGTACCTGTTGATGACAGTGACAAAACAAAGTACACCTTTAAATGCATTTTTCATATTCATTCCCAAAATGTAAGGCCAAATTGTATTACCCTTCGACTGCATGCAGGCCTTGCTTCTGCACATCCCCCCCAGCTGCAGATCTGGGAGGCAGCATGAGTGAAGGCAGGAGCATAGCTTCATGCTATGCAATAAAGCGGCGTGCAGATCTTAAGTGCTTGGTGCAGTACTCGATAGACAAAAGCATCGTTACGCTGAGCATACTTGGGTCCTGTGTTCAAAGCGTTGTTTCCCATCGGTTTCCTTCCTTTTCTTAGTCTAGTGTTCCTTCTGCACTTCCCCTCCCGCTTTCCATCACAACACAGTCAGAAAACTTTATTTACAGGTATTTCTTAACAATTAAAAATCCATGCCATAAGCATGACCTTGTGCGTTACAGAGCAAGAAAATTGCATTGGTGTAAAAGACTAAATGCGATCTGCGGTAAACCCAAAGCAAAAGCTTGGCCTCAGGGGACTCAACAGGAGTTTCTCTGTTAAACCCCACGGAGTCCAGCTGTAATCCCACACGCCTGCCTTCAGAGAAGCTTTTGAGCGCACTCGGCAAACGTGTTATTGCACAGATCCACTGGCCCTGCCATCGTGTCCGCTCCCCTGGCTCCTGCTGACCCGTGTGCCCAGCCTCACACAGCACACGGAGCACAGCTTGGGGGGGTAGGGACACCCGGCCGTTAGTGTTGCCCCCCAGGATGCCTGTCCCCAGCCCTGTCCCCGCTGTCCCCCCCCCCAGCCCGTGGCAGCAGGACTGCCCTGCTCTGTGCTGGCGGTGCCACCGGCGGGCCCAGGCTGGGGGAAGCAGGACTGGCACCGAGCAGGGACGCAGGGACGCAGGGATGCAGGGATGCAGGGATGCAGGGATGGGGCTGCCTCTGCCCCGCAGCGCTTCAAGAGAAGCAATCGCACCCCTGTTGAGAACGCAGTGCCCGCGGCTCTGCCCCAGCCAGGCGCTGGCATCCCATGGGATACCAGTGGTGGGGCTGGGTGCCCGATGCCCGGGTGCCCAAGGTGGCACTTATCACCCCACACTGCAGTCCCTTGCATCCGATGGGGACGTAGCACACCTGCCCCAGAACGCGGGATCGTTTGGGGCAAAACCTGTCCCTCCCAGTGGTGTCTAAAAGCCACCGATATCAGTGGTTTGGGGGCTCAGAAGCAGGTCCCTGGTGTCCAGGCCCAGGCAGCACTGAAACTTGGAACACAGAAGTCCTCCCCCAACTCCTGCCTCAGTTAAATAACAACCACTGTACATGCTTACACGCGCACAGACATATATACACCTATTTATATAGAAACGCCCTTGCTTGTCCAAATCCCAGCTTTTCACAGGGAAGTGCTGGAGGCAGCACAGCGGCGGCGCAATGTCCCGGCCAGTGATGCCTCAAATCATGGACGGCTGCGTGAAGCTCCTCTGGCTCGTGTTCTTGCAGCTGAGGACGTGGGAGGAGGAGTTGCTCTTCTTGCTGACGCTCAGGTCGCACGCCGGCCGTGACTTTAGGTAGCGCGTGGAGCAGCAGAGGAAGCGCCGCATCAGGTCGTGGAAGAGGTGTCCCGTGTACAGCATGTAGATCCAGGGGTTGCAGCAGCTGTTGAGGCTGGCCAGGAGCATGGCGATGATGAAGGGGGAGGCTGCAAGGCAGAAAGCACGGCAGCGTCAGGGCACGAGAACCACCGCCCTGGGGAGGTGGGCACCGGGCACACGCCACGGTGGGCTCTGCCGAGAGCCCCGAGCTCTGCCGGCACCGCAACACCTCCTCCCACGGCAGGGATGGGCTGCCCTGCCTGCAGGAACACCACGGTCAGTATATCAGTAAAGAAGAGCTGGCAAACAAAAAGGGGGGAAGCGAGTCTGGGTTTAAGCAACTTGGTTTTAGGGTTTTTTTTTTTCCCCCAGAAGAGCTGCATTTCCCCCATCCAGCTCCTGCACTGCTGCCTGCTCAGCGTTACCCTAGAAATGCCTTGCCAAGAGGCAGAGCTGCCCCCAGCATCCTCTGCACAATTTGCCTTTATCGTGCCCAAAGCGGGGAGGAGGGAGCGCACCCTCTTGGAGTTGCCATGGCAAAAAGCAGGACCAGGAACAAAAAGAACTGTGTGGCTCGTTTTTCCCCACCAGTGGCCAATTTGGGGCAGACTACCGGCTTTCATCCACTCAGGCTGTGGGAAGCATCCCCTGCTCCCGGGCTGTCCCCACCACCAAAACCCAGCCAACAGGACAGCGCTCGCCAGCCCAGCCCCATCCAAGCCTCTTTGCCCTGCGCTCTCCCAGCCCTGGGGGTGGTGGCATTTTTCTTTCCCCCTGAATTAATTTTTCACATATGACGCTCTGCCAGGGGAACTGACAGCCATTCCCATTTCAGTAATGAAGCCCGGGAGCCTGGCAATGGCTGCTGGCCGCAAGCGTGACGTTGGGGACGGGAGGCGATGCTGGCAGCGTGGTGCCAGGACGTCAGGTCTCTGGCTGCTGCTCTCCATCCCCAGAGCACAAAGGACCAGACCATCCCACCTGAGAGGTCAGACCGGTGCCTTCTGGTGAGAAGGGGATGGTGGGACTCGCACCCACCACGGCAGCTGGGACAAGGAGGGGCAGCCCCAGCCCCCCGTGGAGCAGCACCTCCATGAAGCGGCTGCAGGCAGGGGACAGAGTTTTTATTCTGCTCCCCGTGCTTTGAGCCCATCTTCTCATCTCCTCGTGCTCTCAGGGGACGCACTAGCAGTAAGGATGCATAAGTGGGTTTGGCTGTTCCTGGTCCCTTTCTGCCTCTGCAAAAATCCACTCGCAGTTTTTTAAACTAGAAAAGAAGTGTGAATAATGAATACTAGTTTCCAAATTCACCTTTAGCCAACTCATGCATAATTCCTACTCTAGTGATGTCTGGTCCAACAGCTTTTAATTTCAAGCATACGCTAAAAGAAACCCATGGGGTATGGCTTACAAATCCTAGGCACAAGACCTGATATACATCATAGCATTTCTATCCACTTAAAAAAAAATCCAGCCATGGCTGACTCAGCTCTTGCCTCTCTGCGGAAGGCAAATTGAATTTCATGGAGCTTACTGCAGGGCAGGTCTTAAGTGTGGATCTCTCCCCTCCCCAGCAGGACTGCAGGAGATCCCCGAGGGGGGCTGCAAAGACCGAGCTCTGCCCCTCAGGGACGTTCCCTCTCCCCAGGCTCCGAACATCCCCCCGCAGCGGGGCTGGGGGTGTTGCGCTGCCAGGAGGGATCGGCAGAGGCAGGAGGCTGTGCCTGGGGAAGGGCTGCGGGACCTCTGCTGCAAACGCTGCTGCAGAAGTGAAATGAACCGAGGACCGTTCACTAATTCCCACGTACAGATAGATGCTATCGCTCACAGCCCACGTTTCAGGGCACCAGCTCCCGAGATTAAGGGACCAACGTAACAGAGTTACGCTGCTTCACAGCCTCACTATTATCTTCACAGATGCTTTAAGCCAACTTCGACTCAAAGCTCACAATGCCACATGTAACGTATATTATCTATAAGGTGTGCGCAGCAGAAACCTCATTCTAAGCAGTGGTCTGCGAAGGATGCCCAGTGCTTAAGCCGATACCTGAACCGTAACCTGTAGCTCCGACCTGCACTTACAGAGGCTGTAGGTTTGCATGGCCAGCAAGGGTGGGGATCACTGCTGCCTCTCCCAGGTACGTGATAGCAGGCTGATACTCCCCAGGCACGCAGCAGACAGACAAGCCCTGCACCACAGCAGGGCTCCGAAGTGTTCAGCACTCACGTTTAGGCACTTCCACCTGCCCCATGGCAGCCGCGGGGAAGGGTCGCCAAAGGGGCTGCCTGGCCCTGAAGTTCTGCGGAGCCGGGGTGCGGGGCAGGGCGATAGCGGGGCTGGGGCAGAGGGGGAGCGGGGCCAGGTGGGCGGGCAGCAGCCTGGGACCCCCACCCCAGCCGGCACTGCTCAGGGCAGGGGTGCAGCTTCTGCACTTCACTTGCCTGACTTTATTGAAGTTGTTTTTATGAAGCGAGGAAGACCCGTGTAGAAAGCTACTGAAGTGGATCAGTAACAGCAGGGTGAGACCTCTCTCATTATCACTTTGCTAACTAGGAAAGGAGGGCTTCTTCAGGTTGTTTTCTTTACAGCCTTATCTTTCACCCCTGACACATGCAGCAGACTTTTGCACCCTGTGAAGGTGAAAGCACAGCTGTGGCACGCCGGGCCAGGCGCCGGATGGGAACAGTACAGGCGTTTTACCGCCGGCAGACCAGGCGCTCTGCATCCCTCTGCTAACGCCCGAGATCTGCACCTCACCACGCTGCAGGATGCAATGCACAGGCAGAAAACTGCAGGGTGCCTGCTCAGCATTAATTAGGATTCAATAAGGTGTGAACAGACTTTCCCTTGCCAGGGACACTCTTTATGACATCCTATGTGGAGAAAACTAAACATTTTCTACGTAGGCAACCCTCCCTCACGCAGCCTTTGTGATCTGCTCGTCAGCCCATCGGTGTTGTAGCTGTGACGGGGCCCGCCTCCTTCTCTTCCTTCTCTGATGTTATGCCCATGCAGACTGCAAAGCCCGCAAGATGAGAAACAGTCAAATTCCCTTTCTGCTGCAGGGTACACCTCTGCCAGGAGCCCTGCAATGCTGCCCGGCCATGGCAGCCCAAACCGCGGTGCAAAGGAAAAGAAATCCGAGACACAGGGCAACACCGTCAGGAATGCAGCAGGCAAAGCCCACTTCTGCAGAGAGGTCTGACCCTGCCATCCCTCTTGTGCCTGTGGGCAGCCAGTGAGGAGGAGGGTGGGCCTGGGAGGAAGGGCTGGGGTCCACAATAACCCACCTGGGGCTTTTCCTCCCTGTGCCATGAAAGTCTCCAGCAAATGCTCTGGCAAAACTCCCACCCTTTACTGCAGACACGGGCCCCTGAGCAACAGAAACGTAAAGGAAAAGGAAGTTTGCTAGAACTCAGCGTGGCTGGAGCTTCCCACCCTACCTAAAAGCAAAGCAGAAAGCATCACAAGGCAAATTGCACAGGGTGAGCAAGGGAAACTTTCCCGGAGCAGCAGGCAGGGTGCGATCTGTGAACACCCCAGCCATCCCCCTGCTCCTCGCCGCAGGAATCAGCAGAGCGGCAGAGGTTTGTTTGCTGGTGAGTCAGGTGGAAGCCCTCGAGATTGCAGGTCTGAAATACAGCAAAAGGGAGAGATGCTGCTTCATCCCAGGGCACATCTAAAAACTAGAAGTTTCAACCAGCCTAAATCAGGTGGAAAACCAAGAGATGGCTGCCTGGAACACCTAGGGAGGTTCAAAAAGCTGTGTTTCACTTCTCCACCTGAAATAAAAGGAGCACAGAGAAGCAATAAAGGCAAGTTAGGAGAGCTGGAGCCAGGCTATTAGCTTTGGTCTACAGGACAACAGATGTGCACAGGCTGCAGGAGACATCAGGTTTTCCACAGAGCAACGTATAGCTGGAATAGGGTTAAAGAAGAGTGCATGGTGTAAGCGAGCCATGCCTTCCGCTGTGAAGCTCTTGCCACAGCAGGGCTGCCGGGGGAGCCGGGAGGGGGTCGCAGCTCCTCATCAGTCTTTGACACGAGACTCAGCATTTCTGTTGAGTTGGGTCAGGCCATCCAAGGAAGAGTTGTCCCTGGAAGCACCTTTTTGCCCTTTCTCCCACCTCACAAACTTGTGCAGAGTTTGTCTTTTAAGCTTTCCCGGACGGTTCTCCCTGCGGGTGCAGAGGGATCATTGGCCACCTCCGCCCAGGGACAGCACAGACTTGCACAGCTACAAGTGAGTGAGACCAAGGAGGGCAATACATTTTACTCTGTCTGCAACCGTAGTGATGACAGGAGCAGCCAGCGCCAAGTATAAAAAATGGCAAATCAGTGACACCACATCCTTTAGGAAAAGCCTTTGCTCATAAATCAGTGGCTTTCTGCAGGAACTGTGCTCCAGAGATGAAATAACAGCAGCACAGTCCCAGGGAGGATGGAAACGGGAGAAGAGGAGAGGGAAAAGAGGGCAAAAGAGCAGAAAGCAAAGAAGTCAGTGAGGACAAAACAATACAGAAAAAAAAAAAAAGAAGTCGGGCGCTAATGCTGCGCAGTTCTCTGCAACTGGTGTGGGGCTGAACTGCCATGCAGCCCCTGGCATGCCCCGGCACCCAGGGTGGGCAATCGAACCACCAGGGACCCCCGAACAGCCCTGGGAGGGCTGAGCTCGCACACCCGGGGACAGTGAAAGCCTCCTGAGCCACCATGCGCGTGGCCTGACCCCTGAGTTGCAGCAGCCCTGGATTTGCCGGGGGCTAAGCTAACTCTTGTCTGCACCAGGAAAGCTCGGGCACAGCCACTGCTGCCTGTCAGGTGTTTTTTTGACATGATTGGGATTTTTCCTGTCTCCCTCCCAGCCCCCTGAGACCCAGCTCGGAACAGAGTTTCTGGCTGTCGCTCGCAGCCCCTGAGTCCGCTGTTGGTGTCCCTGTGGCCGCTGAGCTAAGCAGTCCATGCAAACATGGGGCTATGGGAGGGGAGAGGACATACCTTCCTGTGGAGCATTGGTGTCCCACACAGACCACATCTGCACAAAGAAAAAGGGAGTCCAGCACACTATGAAAGCTAACACTATGATGAAGGTCATTTTGACTGTCCGGATCTTGGCTTTGGAGATGAGCCTGGTGCTGCTGACCCTGGCAAAGGCCATCCCGCTGCGGGAGCTGGAGCTCAGACCCACATTGGGCCCGTGAGCCGTCTTAAGCTTCACGTTCTGCCAGATTTTGAAGCTGATTAAGCCATAGCAAATGCTCAGCATCAACACGGGGATGATGTAGACCATGAGGGTTATCCAGGTGACATAGGCTTTAGGTCCCCAGGGCTGGATGAAATCGGCCCAACAGTCGTAAACCCCATTCCCTACATCCCTCAGAGAAAATATGTGGATCTGAGGGATGCTGACCAGCAGGCACAGCAGCCAGGTGAGGAGGACAGAGACCCGGTCCGCTCTCCTGTGCAGAGACCTCAGCGGCTGACAGATGGCCAAGCACCGGTCCAGGGACATCAGCAAGAGCATGTAGGTGGAAGCAAACATCCCCACCACCTGCAAGTACTTGATCAGCCGGCAGAGGAAATCCGGCCCGTAAAACCTGAAGGTGATGTCCCAGATGAGCTGGGGCAGCACCTGGAAGATGGCCACGACCAGGTCAGCGATGCTCAAGTGCTTCATGAAGAAATACATGCGGGAGTGCTTCTGCCGGGTGGTGTGGATGGAAAGCAGCACGCACAGGTTGCCAGTCAGGGCGAGGAAGAGGATGAGGCAGAGGACCGTCACCTCCACCTTGGCCATCTCCTCGTTCCTCTTCAGGGGGTCCGTGGTGCTGTTCCTCCCGGAGGTCTGGTTCTCCAGGCGGACGCTGCCGTTCCCCAGCGAGCCGTTGAGCGTCCATGCGCCGCTCCCCGCAAAGTACAACTTCTCCATGGCCGGCTCCGTCCCGCATAAAGCCTGCCGGCACAGAGGGTGGGTGCCAGGTCCTCTGCCAACGCGTCCCCGTTGGAGGCAGCCGCGTGTGTGTGTGCCCCCCCCGCCCCGGCACGGCTCTCCTCTCCCGGCGCTCGCCTCCCCGGGCTGCGCTGCTCCCTCTCTGCCTTCCTCCGAGGAGGAGCCCGGCCGTCCCCGTCCCCCCCCCCGGGGCTGGAGGGGCTCTCCGCCGGCTCCACCCCGGCCCCTCCCCGGGCACCCGACGTGGCCGCAGGCTCCTGCCCCCGGACAAAACCAGGGCGCGGGAGGGGGGTCGGGGGAAAGGGCCGGCCGGCAGCCGCGGGGGGCCCCGCTCCAGCCCTCCCAGAGCCGCTCTGCCCCCCGACCCGGACCCCGCTCCGGCGTCTTCTCCCCGTGCCCTTCCCAGGTGGGGAGAGCGGCCACCTCCCCCGCGCCCGGCATCCCTGCCGCCCCGCTCCCACCCGCGACGGGGTCCCGCTCCTACCTCCGGCCCCTCCCGGCCCAGACCCCGTTCCCCCCCCGCCCCGGCGCCGGCAGCAGCCCCGGCGGGCAGCCCACCGGGGTCCCGGATCCTGCCCGCCCGGGCGGGGAGGGGGCCCGGGGGGGGTCGGATCCTGCCCGCCGGCTGCCGGATCCTGCCCGCCGGCTGCCGGCTGCGCTCGGAGCGGCCGCCGCGAGAGGGAGCGGCAGCCCGGAGCCCGCCGGCGGGTCCCACGGTGATGGGCGGGCGGCGCCGGTGCGAGCGGGGGGCTGCGTTCCGCTTAGCCCAAAGCCCCCCGCCCCGCACCGGGCAGACCCCTGCGTGGGCGGGCGAGAGGCGGAGAGGGGTGGGAGACCACCACCCACCCACCCCCCGACCCCCGCCCGGGCTCACCTCTTCTCAGCCCGGCCCTGACCCTTCGGTGCCCGCAGCCCCCCCCGCCCCGGCCGCGGCTCCGCGGGTTGGGAAGAGCCGCAAACACGCGGGCGGGTGCGGCGTGACGGGAGCCGGTGCGGTTTTCCCGGTGTGGTAGGGCGGCGGGATCCCGGGAAGCAGCCCCCGCCGCTTGGCACGGCGGGCCGAAGGCTCGCTCGGTCTGACGGAGGCTGGAGGAGAGCGTCGGAGGATGGAGGGAAACGCCTTGCTGAGCTGAGGGCTCCACTGGTGGGGCGGTGGGTGCCCGCTCGGCCCCGGGGGTGCCGGTGCCTCGGGGGAGCTGGATTTCGGCTGCCGGACACCGGCACCCGCAGCCAAGCTCCCGTCGTGTCTGCCCGCGCGGCCGCCTTCGGCCAGGAGGCTCGCGCTTGTGTTACCCGGCAGTTAGAACAACCACCAAGAAGGTTTTTTTTCTTTCTGGAGGATTATTTTGGAGTATTATTACACCATTTCTATAAAGAAGAAAAGGTGGCTATGTGTGACATCGTCTGCCACCAGCGCCACTAGCTCAGCAGCACGTTGCCCTGTTTTTCCCAGGGCGCAGGCCCCCCATGAGGGAAGCAGGGACCTGAGAGCGCAGGCAGGAGTGCCCAGAGGAGCATCTAAGCCCCCGATCCCCCTCCCTGCGCCCAGCGGCAGCAGCCACCGAGTCACCCCCAGGCCTGCTAACCACAAAGGTGGCTTCAGCCAGAACGCGCCTGCCCTGGCCACCGCGGCCCCCTAACCCCGGGCCAGAGTGCGCAGCTCATTCCCCTGTGCTGCCTTCCCCTGAAAGCCACATCTCAAACTCTACTTAGCCTAGCTTTGGGCCTTGAATAAACATCTCTGCAGTTATTTTTAAAGATTTTTTGGGAACCTTTAGCTCCATGCAAGATGTAGAAATGTTAAATACTTTGGCAAGTTCTTCCCTCCAGGGTTCACGTTCTTCCTCCTTCAGGCAATAAAACGGCTGTGGGAATCGCTGAGGATAACAACTCACCATGCGCAATGGTTTTTTTTTCATTGTTCTGCCTTTTTCGGGAGAGTTCTTTCTGTAGGAGGAGGTGACCAGGGGTGAAATCCTGGCTCCAGTGGAGTCAAGGAGAGGTTTGCCCTTGGCTTCTGTGTGGCTCCTTTAGCATCTTGCAGGGCACCAAGAGATAGCAAATCTGCTTCGGGACCCGGCTGGGAGGGCAGCACTGGTGAGACACTCGCCTCAGGTGAGACAGACCAGCCACTGTTCCTCTTTGCCCTCAGATGAGGCGTCCTTCATAATGACGCAGACACTAATTTCTTCA
The DNA here is from genome assembly GCF_947461875.1 of Haliaeetus albicilla. Lineage (NCBI taxonomy): Eukaryota > Metazoa > Chordata > Aves > Accipitriformes > Accipitridae > Haliaeetus > Haliaeetus albicilla. The sequence goes on along the minus strand of NC_091506.1, from coordinate 1,075,340 downwards.
CAGACTAGAACTGAACCGCTTCTAAAGCGGAAAAAGAGCCTGATGCCAATTGTGTTGCTTAGACATGCAGTAGCTGAATGCCTCAAAGAGCGGTGTGTAATTGCAGAATACGTTTTATTTCAACAGTGAATCATAAATGCCAAGCTGTGAAAGAGCTCTCCTAGGATTCATCCTGTTTGTCCTCTTGCCAATGCCAAACTGTTCCCAGGGCTGTGTTTTCTAACGCTCTGTCTGCTCTGATTCAGAAGTGCAGGAGCGGCTTAGTGAGCCGCTCGCTGTCGAGGTGAAGGATCATATGCCTTGAGGACCAAACTTTTAAATCCAAAATCATGGAAGGTTTTCATTAGTTTTACTTTAAGTGTCTTGGCTACCGTCAAGGCTCTTTGCTCACGTCACACTTGCAGAGACAGGGTCCTCCCCTGCCTTGCTGGCAGGGAGCACTGCAGCTGCAGCGGGGAGCCAGGGGCTGCTTACGCGAGGCATGGCCAAGCCCCACGTCGAGAGCACTGAGGGAGCATCTCCGCTTTCTCATGAAAGTGGGCTGCAGTGTTACCTCTCCCCATCCAAAGAGGGGACTGAATTTCAAGGGGTGCAGATGCTGCTGCGTGCCTCGGTGCACGTGCACCCACTGGCTGTGGTGGGACGGCCCCTGACCCCACACCGCTCTCAGCGTACAGGCAGCTCCCCATCGCTTTCCCCTCCTGTCTCCTACCCAGCCTGTGACCTCCCGAGCAGCCATCTCCCTCAGATTTGTGGCTGGACAAGGTTCAGTCAGAGTTTTGTGTGCAGCTTCAGCTCGTTTGCCACTTGCCAAGACAGCCAAAGTGCTCCTGCTGCTCGGCCGTGAAGACATGCCCAGGGAAACCAGGACCGACAGCATCCCCATCCACAAAGTTTTGCTTCCCTCCTGGGAAGCTTGGAGACAGAAATTGTTCACTGGGGTTTGGGATTGACCTCACCAGTTATGCAACATCCGACTCTTCCATGCATTTTCTCATCTATGACCCTGGTTTTTGGCTGTCACGCTTTGGCAGCTAACATGTTTGTTTTAGTAAGCCCAAAAGATTCACCAAAGAGGAGAAATAAAAAGAAACCTCTTTGGCTGAAAACAAATTCAGTAGCAGGTTCCTGCCCTGCTGCAGGCTGCTGCTTGCCCGCGTGCCACCACCAGACTGCTCCCAACACAGCACTGGACCAGCACTGAAGCTGCTGCCGGGCAGTTGCAGAGGGACCCTGTGGGGATGAAAGTCAGCATGGTCCCCACTGGCTTTGGTCAGGTCCATACCTGATGGATGGGCTCTGGGCACAGGGCTGTGCTTCACTGCAGTGCCTCTTCCCCAGGGATCGGCAGCACGGCCAGGCAGGCTGCAAGGATCGAGCGGTTCTAGAAATCCCCCTCACGCAGCATTCCCAGGGGGCTTGTCCCAGGTTATTTCATCCCAGATCCCAAAATTGCTAAATGGCTTGAACCAGCTCTGGGACATGTACATGCCTGTCACCAGGGCTCGCAGGAAACATCGTGGCTGATACAGCACTAACACTTTGATAAAAAGTACAAAAACCCAAACCAACCCCCAAGCGGGTGCCTGCTCCCCCGCCACGGGCTGCCTGTGCAGACACCCTCACATTCACCGCTGCGTGGCTCTGGTTTTGGCCATTAGCCTTTGACAGCGTCCCAATGCTAACTGACGAGTGCCAGGGCGAGGGCAAGGCTCTTAGAGGAAATTATTCTTCTACTAGACCAACAAACAAGCGTTCCGGCAGCTCCAGGAGCACAGGTTCAAGCTCCCAGAGCAGCCCTGCCGTCGCTGCCAGAGGCAGTGCTCCAGCCTGCAGCAGAGCTCTCCGGGGCTGCTGCTGCGCTCACGGTCACACCCTGCACGGAAACTGCCCGATTTTGAGCCCTTCCTTGGAGCCCAATCCTGCACGGGAGGCACAGGAGCTTGTCCAGGCTCCCTCGGGGTGTCTCCAGGAGCTGCCCAGGAAACCTTCCCTCTTCCTGACCTTCCCGGAGCTCCCCAGTGCCGCTGGCCCCACGCAGCACCCAGCCCTGCGTGGTGGTGCACGGGCGGTGAGCACAGCTGCTTCAAGTCGTGCTTGGGGCACAGGGAGCAAAAGATGCCATAAGCAGAAAACTCAGCCTTTTTTTTTCTTTTCAACCTTCCCTTGCTTATTTCCTTTTTCTCAGTTCCTGTTAAAGGAAAATTTCCAGCTGGTTCTCAAAACCACTAAGTTCAGGCAAAATAAACTCGCCCCACAACTGCTAGCTGCTGTAAGAGTTCACTTCACTGCCCCTATAAACATTAATTTGAGCAAATAATGAGGGCACCGAACAGCAGCTCCGTACCACGCAGCCGGTACCTGCGGGCACAGCCTGTGCAGAAGAAGGGCCCTCTTGCAGCGGGTGCCTGGATCAGGCTCGCCGGGAAGACAATAACGCTGTCCCTGTGTGAAATTAAAATGCTTTCCTGTCAATTGCGCGGGGCTGTTGCCTGCTGTGTATCTGTGCAGCAGAGGAACAGTTTGGGTTCTGCAGCTGGGAACTGTATTACTGGCAGACACCAGTGGTGGGGGTTTCCCTTCGTAGAGGCGTGAGAGTCAAATACAAGATTTCATCATTCTATCCAGACATCAGTTTTCTCACACCAATTACCAAGTACAAAGTCCCACGAGGGGCTCAGTAAAAAGGCACTCGCTGAAAACAAGGTCACTGCTGCGCTGGCACAGCCCTGGGCACAGCGGCGGGGGGGAGCAGCCCCGCGCCCCACTGCTGGAGCTGAGCCCCACGGACCTTCTCCGTGGGCTTTGAACGCTCACGGCTGGGGTCTAGTCACGGTCACATTGAAGGATCCAGCCATAAGGTTTTCATTGCCATTCCCTTTGCCTGTAGTGGGAAGAGAGCGAAGGAACTGCCGTAGCAAAATATCCCACCTACGCTGAACGGGACACTGGGGGCTCGGGACAACATCCAGCTCCCAGGGCCGTTCCCCGGGCGCTGGCCCCACAGCAGCGGGAGATGCTCACAGCCCCTTGCAGCCCCTCGGTCCTTATTCAGGCAAAGCTGTGGCTGCCCTACAATTAAAAAACAAACACACATGATTTTAAAGCAAAGGATCTTGTGAGAATGAAAGGCTTTTCTGAGTCACCCCCAGCTCCTTCCAGCTTTAAAAATTCAATGATGCCATAGAGTTGGAAACATTTTTTATTTTAAAAATACATGCTTTGGAATAATCAAAAGCGCAAATGCTACATAAAGCTAAAATTAATTGCATTTCAGTTGACTGCTGCATCTGAAATAGCTGTTTTTCCAAGAGCTATCTTGAAACCCAACTTTACGGTCCCCATGATACAAGAGGTCTGGCAAAACTTCAAGTCCAGGCCACTGTTTTACAGATGGAGCTGCAGCCGCTCATGAACTCTCGTGTATGGATGTGGCCCACAGCAGGCATTGCAAGCTAGAAAGCCAGGGCGTTTTATCTGGCTGCTTTTGCATGGGAAATTCTCTTTATCCTAGAATTTTTTTCCTAGTCCTCACCCCCTGCACCCAGTCTGCAAGAGGGCCAACTTTGGTAAATTCACTGGAAATACAGAGATGTGCAGTGCCATGCACACACCTCCCTGGAAAAAGCATGTTAGTGCTTCAATAAAAAGCTGCTGAATGTCATGGGCTTTAGAGAAGGCTTGGGAATATACTAAGGGTAGAGAAAATTATGAGTGTTTCCCCGTGTTTCTTAAATATGCACATGAGTAAATCCCCAAGTATGATTCCCACGTAGCTATGATCTGATATTTTTGATCTATGATTTTCAGAGGAATACATGCTGACAGTAAATATCGTAAAACATACCATACTTAAGTCAACAAGTCTTTGGAGACAAAACATGGAAATACAAGCAATGCACAGAATTATTTGGTCCTGAACACTTATTCAAAATTCACTGTGTTAATGAGTTCACTCATTAAGGGTAACATAACACAGTGCTACACATCGTTTTAAGGTGCAGGTAAAATACTGTTACACTCTTAGGTAATGTCATACCACCACTTACATCACCTGACTGCCTAAACCATGCTCTTGGCCCTGCTATTTCATTAGTAAAAAAAACCCAACAAAAAACAAACCCAAAAACTAGTCCTCAGATTGACTGTAGTAAATAAACTCGTGAAAAAATACAGCTGAAACCCATTGTCATTTCAAGCATCCCCGCTCTAGCGCACAACCCGGGTGCTTGTTGTCATAGCTCTGCACAGAGCTGTCCTGATAGCTGTTGCTTTGGTTTGGAACCTATATCATCGAAGCATTACTGGGAGGGAAAAAAAGAGCCAGAAAAGCTGAGTTGCACACAGACAGACAAAGAAAGGAGGAGCAACTTGGATGCTGCAGTCTCAAGCTTTAGAAAGCATTCGCAGTAGAAAAAGAGAACTTGCCTGAGTTCATGCCACGTTATCAAGGCCATTTCTTCTTTTCCCTTCTTTTTGTTTATCTAGGAACACTGGACTTAAAGAACTCAGTGTTAAGATCCTTTTACATCATGTCGCTCCAAGGTTCATGGGATTCAAATAATTTCACAGAAACCCTCTACTCATTGAAAACTGCCAGGCTCTGCTCCCATGGCCTTCTGCATATACCAGTGCAGAAGCCCAAGTCATGCTCATTCGACTTTTGGAGATAAAGTCTTGAAAAATAGCCCGACTTCCTTGGCATTAAACCAGCACCCATTTCCATAATCATCACCATTAATACTGCAGCACTGCAAGTAAAAACCCCCACCAAAGCCTCTGAAGATGCACTAGTTTTTTGCTTGGTGCCAAGAAATGCAGGACGATGCCACCTCATGGCCCAGGTCCCAAGTCCCCCCAGGATCCAGCAGCAATGCTCCATTCAAATCAATGAGTTTAAACCTATTTAAACTAGCACAGGCTATGGATCACGCTGATCCTATAATCCAGGCTGATCCTATAATCCAGAAAGTCCTATTCAGGCTGTGGCAGACCTTCACATGGTAGACGTCCATGGTTTCTATAGGGAAACCCACACGCTCTCGTCTTCTGCCCGTCGCACGCCGGCTCGGGGGGACCGGTTGCAGTACAGCTCGGGGGACGGGAGCCACGGGCACCGAGGAGCAAGGGCTGCACCAGGTCGCTCAGGTGCTGCTGTGCTCCGGAGCCCCGAGGAGCTCGGTACAGGCAGGGCACCGACAGCGCTGGGCACCACAGCCTCCGCCAAAATGGCCCTGCGGTCCCTCCCCAGCCACAGGCCGGAGGGACCACATGGTGTTTCACCTGGGGAGCAAGGAAGGGCGGCAGGGGGTTACACGGGTTATGCCCAACATATATAACCTCTGCAAAGGGTAGTAAACACTCTCTCCGTGCACTTCCTTGCAGGAACTGCACCTGCCTGGCTGCGGGTTTTGTACGTGGCTCCATAATGACATTGTTCATGCTAAAATATTTCTCACTTCATCCCATTATGGCCTCAAAGCCCATAAAGATCAATGGAGCCTGCACAGACCCTGGGAACAACAAGCTAGCCTAATACAGGGTGGTAGAAATAGATATACGTGTTTTTTAACAAAGACTTCAGTTTCAAGCTGTTGGGAGATTATATAATAAGTTTACTACAGTTTGTTTGTTTGGTTTTTACAGTACTTCTGCGTAACTTCATGCTATTTATTTCAGTTGCCCTGAATGCTCACTCTTCAACAAGGAGAAATAAAAAGCAAAAGAAATAGTGAGATCCGGTACCCTGCCTCCATCCCCTGGAGGCTGCTCCAGCTCGGGAGGGCACGGTTGTACCCGCGGGGACAGGGCTGCTGCCCACGGCTATGCTGGTCTCTGACCCAGCCAAGGCGCTGATGAACAGCAAATGGAAAAATGCATGTGCAGCAATAACGAGATTTATGGCACCTGCAAACCCAAGGTACCAAGGTACCAAGTTATTGAGCATCGCCTCCTGGCACCTCAGATATTAACTAATTATTTCCATACACATAGGTACGAATCATTCATTTAATGCCAAGTACCTGATGTGCAAGCACTGGCTCCGTTCTGCAGGCTTCAATTTGTGCACACAAAGAGGTACAGAAGAATGCTTTTGTCCATTAAAATGAGGTGCATTTCTATTTGAGCATAACATCTTACCTTGTTATGGTAAAGATAGAGGAGCCAGAACAAACCCAAAAGATATATATGTCTGCCTATTTTAATACCTGTTCATATGTAAATTATACAATTAATATACTTATATAAGTAAAGTGAATCAGCTTTACTGCTTATCACTACTTCAACAAAATCTATGCTGAGTGATACAAAAGGGACTGCAGTCCCTCTAAGGATAATTAAGTATATACGTGTGCAAGTATGTAAGTAGGCATATGTCTAGAAATGTCCATACAGGTGTGTGTGTGTGTGTGTGTTTATATACACCCTCCTGTGACTCATACGCCATTTATCTCCCCCCTGAATACCTGCCATGCAACCACCAGTCCAGGCTCCAGGAATGCATCTCTGGGGCCAAATGATTAACCAGGGCAGTGAGCTTTTGCTCCAAAAAGGAAGACCAGCTACATTTATACAAACTTTTCTGCCTCACTAATTATTCCCCATTTGCAGTAATGTGTTTACCTTCTCCTTCCCAAAGTTAGTAATTTGTCCTTTATTAAATTTCAGGTTGTTGATTTTGAGCCAACTCACCAATTTGTTAGAATCATTTTGAACTCGGGTCTTCTCCTTCAGAGTGCTCGCAGCAACTCCTCCACTGCCAGGCTGTGAAAAAACCCCAATTATTTACTTTCTTCTGAACAGAAAATGACTGGTGTTAGGCTTGCCCAACAGGCAATAGCAAGGATTTAGCTTAAATTCTGTCACCTGGGTAAGGCACTCAAATTCCAAAATATCTGTTCTTCTATCAAAATGGACTCTCCTTAAACAAAAGGATCACTGCTGACTCCTGCCAGCAAACACACCGCCCTTGGAGAAGTGGCCTAGAGGCACCACCACAGACCCTGCCCGTCCCTTGCCCACCTCCAGCCTCTGCGGGTCCACGGCAGGGGCACGCAGCCCACCAGCCACGTCCTCAGCGATGGAGACCTCTCAAATTCAGAACAGAACCTGGCCGGAATGCAGCCAGCATCCAGCCCAGACTGCCCTACCCATCAGCGTGAAGGTCAGCATCCCACAAGGCTCAGGTATGCTCAGTTATTGTAGACGGCTTTTAAGGAATAAACTAACATCTGTTTTATATAAACAGAAAAGCTCCCTGACTGCTTGTTCTTGGCTGTCCATTTTACGACAGCGTTACAAAACCACCTTCAAGAAGAACACACAGCGGTTGTGTGTGCTCCTGGCCAGCCTGCCACTTACGTGCCAACACCGCGCATGCAGCCACGCACGGCCCCGCTCAGCGCAGGTGCTCCAGGCGTCCCGAATACGGCTGCTGGATGCAGGATGCAGGACACAGGATGCTGGACACTTTTTGGCCGGCTGGTGGAAGCGGCTCTGCAGCTGCTTCACATGCCTGCGCCCAGCACCAGACGCGATTCGGCAGCTCCAGAGAAACCTTCCGGGGTCAGTACCTGCAAGACACAGCAAGGTACAGCTCAAACCTCCTGGGAACGATCACAGAACTGTGGGCTACCTTTACTCAGTCTTTATTACTCCAGGCAGGTACTAGTCAATGCTTCTGCTATGCCTAAACTAATCAGGACAGAATAATTTATTATGAAACTTTTTCTCAGCTGAAACCTTGCATGAAGAAATGTCTAAACCACTTATGCAAAAACACCAAAAACCCCACCCAAAAACCACAGCATGCACTGAACAGACAGATTTAAAGGCATTTTTCAGAATTATTGCATTGAATTTTCAAGATGACATGCATTTTCCCCCCCCAGTCATTGCACGCTTCACGCTCTGTGTGTTTGTGCAGTTTTACTCTCCATTTTCTCATCTCACACATTGGTTACCTTGCTAGTTCACGATCTCTGCCCTCATCAGCAGGGTTGATCCCTGCTTCGCAAGGCTGTATGCACAGTGCTGTTCCTATTAAAATATCAGTACCTGCATGCACTTTTGCATTCATTTTGCACTGAATATGGCAAAATGGAAACATCACACTGAAATGCCTACCACCATGGACTACTTTCACCCAGGCATCTTTTTAATGTCAGAAGTTAAATAGCTGCTTTATGAAAAGAAAGGCATTGACTGGAAAATTCCTGAATATCAAAATTAATACTTCTGCTGATTAAACATTTCAATTTAAAACGTGTTTTGACACTGGGCAAGAGTTACACGCTGGAGCACAGTGCCCCAAATCTGCGTCGGGTGGGACTCTCCTCATATGGATTCCCACAGAGCCATGACAGCTTGTACAAACAAAGGGGTCCAGTCATAATGGACCTTCCAACAGGTCAAGCTATGTAATCATAATTTTTTCACTCTGTTTTATGTGTTGGGGTTTTTTTAAAACCTCAAATTAAATTTTCTCATGTATGACCATTGCTTTAGAAGTCAACACAATGAAGTACAAGATAGCAGTAATTTTTCTAAAACTCCTTCATGTTACATGTACAGCAATTTTCGCTTATGCAAACCAAGTCCAAATGAAGTAAATTTTTTTTTATACTGATTATTTCTTATGCATCTAGACATATTCGGCTGGCTTTTAAATCACACCCTTTCCATCAGGGTCAGCGATGGGGTTGTACTCAGGTGAATCCAGCCCATCACTGGTAAAAGGAGCTAGCAGCCAAAGATGTCTTAATAGGCACGAATGAAAACCAAACAAACAAACTTAGCAATTAACGAGCATACCAAGCTGTGATTTGTTGTCCATTATCAAGGTAAAGGGAAATCAGCCAGCTTGTTAATTGTCACTAAGTGCGAACAGGACCCAGCATGTTGCGGTCCCCTGCCAAAGGCTTTCCAGAGCGCAGGGGATGAGGAATGGCCAATCCACCGTGAAACACGGAAACCGGGAGCTTGGCCGGCAGTGACAGACCCTGGGGGAGAGCCATGCGTGGATCTGCTACGCAGACCCAAGCCACAGACACCCCAGCTCACGGGGGCGGCAGGGCCTTCAAGACCCAGTCGAAGCCCCAGTCTGATTCTCCTGAACTTTAAAAGCTGTTGCAAGCGGTGGGGACGTAGGTTGCATCCTCGAAGACGCAACCGTGCAATACGTCGTCCTCGCCGCCTTTTCTCAAGCGTCTGCAGGTGCGGCTGCAGCGGCCAGCGCAGGCACAGCGCGGCGTGGCTGTGGCACAGCACCGGCACAGGCTCAAGCCCGGCACGCACCCTGGCTGGTGCAGCCCGGCGAGCAGGAGCCCGTCTCCAGCCGGCAGCAAGGGCCGCTCACAGGATCCCTTTGGGAGAGCAGAGCCAGTGCACAGAGAGCATCCCCAGAGAGAGGCTCGCTTTTCTGGGAAACGAGCAAACTATGTTCTCTTGTGCCCCGCGTGACGATGGTCGTTAACCCAAGCAGGCGCTGGGCTTGGGCTGGGAGCTGCAACCACAGCAACCCAACCGCCTGGCTATAAAAAGAGACATGATTCAGATGTCAACCTAAAAAAAAAGGTTCTTTCTGTACCACAGTCAGACACAACTCGCTCACTGAGCTCACAACATTACCAGAGTATTTCCAGACCCCCCCGGTGATGAGATGAGAGGGGGCTGGCGTGCCAGCCTGACATGCCGGATGACAGATCCCAAAACCCAGCCTGGCTCTGTGCTCCCTGGGGACACCAACAGCCTCTGGCCCGGGGCAGTCAAGTTCCACACCTGGAGATCCTGGCGTGCCTGCGTCTGGGTGGATTGACTGGGATCACGGTCTGGTTTAGGGAGGCCAGGTCCAGTCTACTTATCGCCACCGATCGCCTCGAAGTGCTTCTGCCTCCGCTGCCCAGGAAAGGTGTACCTGTGAGCCATCTGCCCCACAGCTGACAAAGAAATCAAAAAAGATTTTTGTTGCTATCGTTTTTACAGGAAAATTGCTGACTAACAAAGGTGCTTCACTGAAATTTCATCAAGCCACTTCATATGCATGAAAGTAACTGCCTGACACATACAGCCAAAGGGGAGTCAGCCAGAATAACAAGGTGAACAAAAACACCACGTGTGTTTAAATCCCAAGTGCAGATCCTCAACACTGCCCAGCTACTGCCTTTTTCCCGTTACAGTGCTGGGGGAACCAAAGGTTCTGCCCAAAAGTCTTCCTACGTGCACAGCTTCACCCGCGGCATTGCTTCATCTTCTAACTGTGAATCAAATATTCCAAAGCAAGCGAGGGCAAAGCGAGAAACTAGATGCCAGTTTTAAGAGGTTAGACTAAACGTGATTAGAAATCTTGAATTTCAGGGCAGAGTGCATAATTAGCATTAATGTTACATCTCAAACGTGAACTAACCGCAGGTGCAGCGCTGGGGCAGCTCCGCATGCAGCCCCGCTCTGCTGGGGAGGGGGGGACAGGCTGCGGCAGCTTCGCCCCGCCGTGAGCAGGTGAGGATGAGCTTCATCCCTCAGAGACATGCTGAACTGTAGAGAGCTCTGCGGGAATGTCCCCTTCTGCTGCCAGCATCAAAAACTTCCCTTTGGGCTTAGCCTGCTTCCTATGCAAGATGCGGCTTTAAGCGTAAAGCCTCTTCCCCGGGACTGACGTGCTGCCTGCCTGGCAAACGGACACAGCCACGCAATTGAGCCCCGCGGTCGGACCTGGTCTCCCCTACCCAAACCGGTGCTTTTCCCATTGCATCTGCCATCCCCTCACCTTCCCCTGGAGCAGCGTTAATGGTGCCCATACCCCACACTTGCTGCTCTGGGGATCGTACTGGGCATTTCTTTGAGGCCTTTGCTCTGTGCCATCCCCTCCGTTCCCACCGCTCCCACACCAGTTTTCCTGCAGTTTTGACCAATGCAGAATGGCACACATTGATTCAAAATACTTTTCTTTATAAGAGTTTGTTTTGTTTGCTGAATTTTGATTTAATGCAAGCTATGTTGTATTTAATGTTACGATTCATCCAACTGGTTTCTTCATTAGCATTTTAATGTAATCCTATCGCTTTCAGCTATTTCAGCTGAGTGAGAAGGGAGAAAGGAGCCATACCCACAAACAGACATTCATTTGCCTCTTTGCAGTTTCTCTTCTCTTTGGTATGTGCTGCTAGATCCCCTTCCCTGCAGGTAAACTGTTTCTGCTTCATTTGCAAATCATTTTTGTTTTTCCCAGTAAACAAATGAATGTTTTGGATTTTTAGCCTTCTCTCTGATGATTCTGTTAAAGAGGAACCTGCATTTAACCCAGGCTTTTGCCAAGAGCCAATCACAAGGAACAGGACAAATATTCACTGGTTTAACACTTAACTAAAGTATTTCAGACCTTCGTTGAAAGGCCCACTATAATACTGGTGAATAAATATGCTTTCACCACAGAAAATATTGCCTTTTTGTGTTAAAAAATGTGAATCATAGAATTGTTTAGGTTGGAAAAGACCTTTAAGACCATCGAATCCAACCGTCCAAAACATAAAAAATTCAACCAGACATTAGAGCTGGAAAGTCAATGGAAAAAAAAAAAAGTTAGCATTAGTTAAAGAAAGCAAATACTTTCTGTAAAAACTTTCAGTAACTGGGAAAACAAATTTTCCCCTGTGGTAAAAGTTGAGATGGAAAATTTTCAAATCACCTGATCCTATACCAATTTTCAGAAAATTAAACCATTTTTCATCTTGTTCAGACTCTAAAGTACCTACAAAACACAGGTGCTATTCTATTATTTCTGACACAGAACATCAAAACAAAGACAGGAGGAATTTGACCATCAGTGCAGTTCTCTGTCAAAATCAGACCTTTTAGGAAAACGGTGGGAACTGCAGCACATCCACCCAACTGCAGGCATAAGGTCTGCTCTAGAAAAGAGCTAGACGTGGTGAAAGAGAAACGAATTCCTTATTATTTCCTCCAAAACTCTAGCGTTCCTGGGGGCCAAGAGTAATATTAGAATAAGCCCATTGCTCTTTTCAGCATGTAAAGTAGATGCAAATGCAACATTTGCATTTTCCCTAAGTCAGCTGGCGCTGGAGCATTTCGCTTCCCGAGATGTCTGGCCCCTGGTCGCTCACAGGGGCATGGAAAAGGCTTTAGATGACAGCTATCGGTGTCACAGTCTGTGGCAATTCCTTTTGTGTCCAAAGACGTTCCTGCCTGACAAAACCAATCTGATTGATAGAAACTCCCCGTCATCTGCAAAGCCAAGCCAAACCAGATAACCCCCACCCTCCAAAACCCTGCTTAACCCCCCCGGCTGTTGCGTTTCAGAGAGGGACGTGCAGCAGGATCAAGCGGGGAGCCCGTGCCCCATCAGAGGCGACCTCCGTTACTGCTGCTCCCCCATTCCCGGAGGTTGCTGCCTTTTCACATGGCTCCCAGTGACGGTCTGGAGGGGGGTACATTTTTACTGTGTCTGTGACTATTTTGTTTCAAGTTTTGTCCTCCTGCCCTGGCCTGAGGGACTGCTCCGACACTAGATTAATTTCCTCCTAAATGGGTTTTCTGCCTAAAGCAGCCTTCCCCAATGCTTTCTGGTTGCGACTCCCCCTCGCATAGCTCAGCATCGCCCCCAGCCCCAGCTGCCAGCAGCAATATAGGCTCCCCAGCAGCTTCCACCCAGCTTGCGATTCCCCCGTCACCCCAGCAAGGCGCAGCAGCCGGGGCTCTGGCTCGGGATCCGCTGAGCTGGGGATGTCTGAAGAGGGTCTGGATCTGCAGCGGGGTGCGGGGAGGGTCCCCAGGACCCTGCACCCCCCTGGGCTAACAAGCCCAGCACAAGGCATTAGCTGCGGGTGATTATAAAGCGTGACTGACACCGTTCAAAATCAACCCAATGAAAAAGTGAAAAGAGAATGCAGCAACCCACTTTATGATTACTTGCCTCAAAAACACAACTGTGTTTTTTTTCCGCCTTTACCACCCTCATTCAGGCTGAGGGCTGGGACACAGCTCGGCTCTGCTGAAGCAAAGGTGATGCTCAGCAAGCGCTGCTCAGGCAAGAGGAAGAGTATCAACATCTTGCTGTGCATCACCACTTTTAAGCACTGCCTTTGCTCCTCTTTGCTGTGACTTTTGTCCCCAGCCCGGTTGTTCACAAGTCCCTGACTGCTCCCCAATTGCCCCTTGACTCGGTGACGAAGGAGTAGAGCTGCCCAAGGGAGCGAGGGGACAGGATGGCGCGGTGAGGACACTGCGTTTCCTTCGCCGTTGTTGTTTTTTCCCTTACGTTATCCAATTTATGTGAATTTAGGGCTGGTGAGAGATGTGCAGCAAACAGCCCCGGAGGAGTCGTTTATGGCACCCAGGGGACCGGCAGACACCCGCGGCAAAGGCCGTACCCGGCAGCGCTCACCCCTGGCCGGAGCTGGCCCCGGCGCTGCGTCCGGCAGCGTGCAGGCAGGGCTGCCACGGACCCCGCCGGCGGCCGCAGGTCCTGCCCGGGCACCCCGCTCCATTGGAACGGGAACGAGAGGCGCCGAGCCATCAAATCCATGTTTTTCCTAAGCCTCCATGTTGTCAGGGATGTCTGCTCCGCGCAGCCTCCACCCACACCTCCGCAGCCGCTTCACGCGTCCAAACACCCCGCTGGGGTTTGTCACACGTACAGGCAAAATTGCCCCCCTTTGGCACCGACTGGCAACTCCTTACAAAAGGGGCAAAACCCGCCCTGCCTCAGGCCCCACGAGAACATTCCACTTACCTCCGCTCGTCCTGCCCGTCGTCACACAGAGCAGGGGACCAGGGCTCTGTAGCGTGGCTGTCCCTGTCCCACGAGCCGCACAGCCCCAGCGGGACCAATCCTGCAGGGACTCACAAAGCTCCTCACCCCCTGCAATGCCACGGGAGGAAGTGATGCACCGATTGCCTGCAAAAGATCCCAAAACAGTTTAAGGAACTCGGAGGTCTGTAAGGACGTCAGTGAAGACGCTTACAACGGGCGCATTAAGTGAATACAAAATCTCTATCTTCAGCAAAAATAACCATTTTAGACTTTAAGTGGTGACTTCAACAATACGCGATATAAAAAAATGAACCTCAACAGGTTGTCAGCAAACCAGTTTGATTTATGTCTGTATTTAACGTGTCATAGCTGTTCTGTCTTTCTTCGATTACACCAAATAATTGCTTCATTATCTTAACGCTCCAGTTATTGTGGTAGTCTGGCTTTTTAGCTTATTTTCAATGGCAATGTAATTTTCTGCAGCCACACCAGCACTGATTAAAGATGTTACAGAATGATGACCTGCTTCATCCATGCATACAAATGTCTTTCCAAGTCACCACCCAGCAGCAACCTGGCTTCTTTGCCACTGCACGGAGAAAGCTCTTTGCAATATTATTGCTCCTCTAACACAAAAGGTTTAACAGTTTACCCAATGACACGCGGCGAGGAGTCAGTAACACTGAATTTGCATGAAAGGATCACTAACATCATGCCAGCATCTGAAGCCTGCAGGTCCAGGTTTTGCTGGGTGCTCCTGCGGTGTGGAAGAACTCCCAAGGAGGAAACTTGTCTTTCCAGGACAGCAGTTACCGGCGGAGCAAGGCAGAGACGCGTGCTCCCCGTGGGGCGTGCTCAGAGCTTTGTGTGCTGGGACCCCCATTACCCGGTAGCACCGGTGGTTCGCAGCGGGTGAGTGCCTCTCACGGGGATCTCCCAGCCGGCAGCATTTCATCTTAATGCTCAGGCTCACTGACACACCATCGAACTTTAAATGAGCTGCAGCAACTACCCAGGCCCGCGGTCTCACCCTGAAACAAATGCATCTGATTTGCATCTTCCTTCGCAGGCTTGTTTAATTGCCTGACACTGGCACTAATGAGATGTATTCATGTTCGCTGGGATCTCTGCTTTCAGTTAAAACAACAGGAAGCACAAAGATTTATTTATGTTAATGTCTACTGAATTATTTTAAAGCCCAAAGCAGTTCAGGGTCGGTTGGCTGCAAGGCAGGAATGACAGCTCACGTTAGAGCTGATTTCTAACTCGCTTCTTAACCCCACGGTACTCAGGCACCTGGATATCAGAGCTGACGCCTCAGAGGTGGTGATTTCTGCTTCTGCAGAACGCCGGCTGACCAGCTCTTCTGTGCAAAGTCCTCCTCAGAGAAGGCTGTGGGTGTTGGCATAAAAATTAAACATGGGGCACAGACACTCTCTGACGCAACAGGGCAAGTTTAAACTTAAGATAGAACACCTGCCTAAGCATAATAGGACAAAAATTCTAATAAGTGCCTGCAGCTGCTACAGGACAGACGAAACTGTGCCGAGCCCATTTCAGAGCCGCCAGCTGTGCCGACGTCGGAGCGGACCGGTGGGAGGCACATCCCCCCAGAGCTCCGGGATGGTGCTGCTGGCTGCTCTGGGATGGTGCTTGTCAGGCACACGGGGTGCTGGGTTGCTTCACCAGCCCGCAACGTCAGGCTTTTAAAAGAGAAAGGGGAAAAAGGCTTATGTTATTGCGGCATTTGAAAATACTCTCCGGTTTTGCTGGGTCAGGAGCACAGTGCCTTGGAAGCTCAGCAGGTACAGGACTTATGTGCACAAACCCCCATCAGTTTTGCAGCAATTATAACCCAACTCATTTTTCTTTTTGAGTAATTACTCCTAATGGTCAGATTACTTTCATTTTCCCTCATTTCACCACTGAACACAATAAGCCAGATCCCTGGTTGGTAAAAGTCAGAGTAACTCAGTTTGCCCTTGATGGAATTAAATTGAGTTTGCTCCACTTGAAAAAAAAACCCAAACACCCTTACTTCACAATGCTTTAGTCTTATTCTCATATACATTTTTATATACCACCTCCTGCTCTCTGATGCCACCTGCACTCACCTGTACCCTCTCTGGGGACTGATTTACCCCCCCCGGGATTGGGCTCAGCCTGCAGAGCCGAAGGATGCCAGGGGCTGTGCCTTGGGCAGCCCTGCTACCAGCACAGTGCTTCTCTCTTCCTTTGCATTTGAAGGTTTTGCAGAATTAAAAATGGCTCCTTACTTTCTGAGTTCCCATCAGCTGTCCTTTACTGTTCCTTTGCTGTCATCTTCCATATCTAGAAAAAAATGTTACCTGCATTTATTTGAAATCACGATCTTTCTCCCTCCCTCACAACCCGCTGTGTTTCCACTGGCCAGCCCTAGTTGGGCGAGGGTCGACCAGAGCAGAGGGGGCTCTGCAGGGGCAGGGAGAGGGGCAGGCAGCAGCCCCACCGTGTCCAGTGTCGGCAGGAAAACAATGAGAGCAAGTCTTTTTAGATGGAAAATAATTGGAGCAAGTAAAAAACTTGAAGGCATGTCACCAAGTGTACATTTAACCTTGAGAATACTGATGAAATCCCCATGTGCTACAAAACTTTCTAAACCTTCTGCTGGAGCTCTGCACTTCGTCTCCTGTTTGCATGGTCTGCAAATACTGCAGCCCTGACTCTGGTGGTGAGGGTGCCCCTTGGCAGGAACGAGTCCATCTCCAGCCCAAGGGATCCCAGGGCGTTCCAAAATAATGCAAGTGAACTGTTGGGACAGAGCTGGGTTCAGTTGCACCAGCCTTTAACACAGCCGGTTCTGCCAGCAGCGGGGAGTGACCTCGAGCCAGATCCCGCGCTGGGCACCCAGGGGTGGTGGGGGCTGCAGGACCCCCCCCGATAACCTCCCACAGCTGGCAGCTCCCTGCACCGCACACCCCCCCTTCCCTGCCCCACAGGCAATGGAAGTCCCATGTGCCCACCCGCTCTCTGCCCGACGAGCACCGCCAGGCACCGGCCCCGGCAGCCAGGGCGAGGGGAGAACCAGGGGTGGGAGGAAAAAGGGCACAAAATCCCCTTAACGCCCACAGGGACCAGGGAAACTGCTCGCTGCCACCCATCTGCAAAACCCTGAAAAAGCCTTTAGAAAAATGTAACCTGTTCAGTGTCCAGACCTGAGGTGACCCCAATATAAAAAAGCAAAATGAACATTTGAAAATGGGAGTCCCAGCCTAAACTTGCTGCTACAGAAAGGCTATAAACCGACAGCAACGCAGTTTGAGGCGCCAAGGGAGATCACTTCTCTTGCTGAATGGCTCATGGTGCCATAAAAGCTGCCGTTTCCACAGTGTGTTTGTGTCGTTCATCACCGAGCTCTCTGGTGGAGCAGACATTCAAGGGGGCATCTGACTCACGGGGTTGAAAAATTCCTCCTTGTGCTCCTGACTCTGACTTGCAGCAGCAAAACTGAAATTTGCCCTTTATGAAATCCTTTCCCAAGTTGTATGGGAAACTTGGTTAAAACTCAGGCAAGACGCTTCTGGGGAGCCAAGTCGCCAGAACCAAACAGGCTTTCGGGGGGTCTCTGCAGCCTGTTAAACATGCCACGTAACATTTTTATGGAAAATGAAATATTTTGATCAAGACTGCAGTTTTAACACGTGTACATGCTTTAATGGCATGGTGGGAACAGTAATTTCCCAACAGCTGCAAAATCTTGTTTCCTTCCATGCCTTCCTGCAGCTCCAAAACCTCATCAAGTCTGAGTCCTGCCTGCAGGAACTGCACCAGCAGCGGCAGCAGCCCACCAGCCGTGGTCCTCCGGCCCCTCTGCCGGGAGGTGGGATGGGGAGGTGGCAATGGGAGGACTCACCCAAACCTCTGCCCCAGCCCCTGCACAGGACACACAACATCTGCAGAAGTTTGAGGGACCGGACCTGGCCTGCCGAGGTTTCTGTCGGCATTTGCGGTGAACGTGAGTGGAGGCTGCAGGCGGCTAACTACTCGTATGGAATCCAGCTCACAGAAGCCGAGCTACAGCAGATGAAGCCGCGTGGGAGCATCCCCCCCATGGAGGGTGCACCTTCTCCCGGGACACCCACCCCACCTTCCCCGACGGCGAAGCCTGGTGACGTGGGCTGGAACCGCGGAGCCCGAAGCCGCAGCCACCCCGGCCAGAGCGACAAGCTCTCTCCTGTGCAAGCAGAGCGGCTGGGCCGGCACACGCGTGGTCTGAACCCTCGAGAGCACGGAGAAAACCCTGAAGAGAAGCAGCAGTACCTGCAGAGAAAAAATTTAAATGGCTCTTGCCCTAGTCTGCAAAACCTGACCCGATGGGAACATAGCAGTTCTGGCACACAGGTACTTTGGTGCAGCAGCTGCCAGACTAGAGATCGTGGAGTTTCTAAGTTGGGAGAGAAACCCAAAATTTTGTTCAAAGCAGAGCCAATATCTATGAGTCACCTATGCAACACACCTATACCACAGAGAAATAATTTGCTCTTCTGGGGGACATTCCTAGAATGCAGATGCGTTTACTTTTGGTAAAGCTATGTGCTCAGATCAAACACACTGGGGTGAGACTTCTGCGTTTATTTAGACTAGCACCATCCAGAAGCTGTGCTTTAGCTAAATCATCTGCATTTGTGAGTCAAGATCCAATGTGAATTGCAAATAAACTGTTGTCTGCAGGGCTACTTCAGCAAGGGATTTAAAAAGAAAGGCTTTTTCCAGAGAAGACAAAGTGGTACTCAGTTGATTTTGATTGTACCTGGAGAGGCAGGGATGATCTCCTTACTGGAAACCAACAGCATGCTGAAAATTGGTACCAGCTGAGGGGCCTTAGCAGAAGAGAAGAAATTAAATAGTATCAGTCCTTTGCAATTCAGAACCACCATAACCTTTCCAACCCACAGACCCACCTGTTTCATCCTCTGCCCCTCCGGACCCCCCCCCAGCACTTCACAGCCACATCCCGCAGCATCCCCTCCTGCTGGGGCATATCCCGAGCCAGGGCATCCCGAGATGCTGTCAGTCTGGCCAGGGTCCCCGCGCTAGCTCCCACCGCCCTCCCTGGGTCTGTGCCGGGGCTCAGCCCGCTCCGCTCCCAGGAGAGACGAGCACTGCAACTCCAGAAAAACACGAAGGAGCTGGAGACACCCGGGAAGGACCGCATCTCGGCCTCTCCCCTACCAGCGGGTCTGCCCTCCCACTAGTCCTCAGCTCATTGCAAAATGCCTAAAAACATGCCTTCGTGTTTCATTTTGAAGACATGGTCACCTTGGGGAAGGGGTACGGTGGTGCCTGCCCCCCCTCCTGTGCCTGCTGCATGGGGCAGTGACATCCCAGGGAGCGCGGTGGGACCAGTGTCCCCAGCTGCCCCGACAGCATCCCGGTCACTGCGGGAGGGCACGGAGCAGGAGAAAAAGCATCAGCTTCAGGCTTGCTGCTGCAGAACCTCCGGAGAGCCACAGCCATGCGGCGTGCTCCCTAAGAGCCCGGCAGCCCAGTGACGGCAGGTCCTCAAGGTGCAACGTTATGGCCTGAGACGGAAAATGCTTCATCAACTTTATGAGCCGCTTCCCATGGTAATCCTCCCTTTTGTCTCTTTGGAGCCAAAATACCAAGCCCTGCCCAGAATAGCAAACCACAGGCCTAGTGAGCCTTTGCTCTGTGTGCTCAAATTAAATGCTGTTTGTTATTCTAACTGAGACCTAACGCAGGATGAGGAGCATGGCTGAAAACCAAATTTTCTGGAGCTTCCATTAGGTGCAGTCGTAGCAGAGGGCATCGAGAAGGAACGTTGGGTCTGGGCACTTCCCCCTCCTCCAGCGGCCAAGAGAAGGAAAAAGGAAATGTCCTGCCATGCACAGGGAAACCACCTCCATCCTTGCCTTGTAACTGCCATCAGATACATTCTCTGGACATTTATTTCCATGCTGGATTTGCATGATTAACTGTAGCCAATTATGAGCCATTCTCCTAAATGCTTCTACAAAACAAGTGTCCCCATATTTGGGATGTGATCCGTGGGCAATGCATCTGTACAGAAATGCACCCTCACAGCACAATAGTCCAAGTGCTGCCTAACCCACACCTTCAGCACTGCCCTGGCACCACGTCAGATGGACACACGCAAAAATGGCTGAAACCATTTTAAGGATTTAGGTGGTCAGCCCCTGGAAACCGTTGCAGCCCTACCTGCCTCTGCAGGCAGCCGCAGCCCCGTCCCACGGCCGGCTCACGCCTCCCAGCCGGGTCTCCACTGCTCCTTATCCTCATGTTGTGCCCCTTCCAGCCATCTCACCCCTATTTTCATTCTTCGTAGTTTTTTTTTTTAAACCCATTTATTTAGGTTTTCATCCACTTCATTTTGCATTCGTTTCACTTCTACATTTACTCTCATCTCCTCTGTCTTCTAAGACACTTGCTCTTGTTCTTGACAGCAGGCAGTTGTGCACATCGCACACCCTGCTGCTGCCTTTAATTTTCTCCGCTCGCTGTACTTTCGGAGAGGACACAAAGACGAGGTCCTGACCTGCTGCGGCTATCTCTGCGGTTCCCACGGCCCTGCTCGCAGACTTGACCCCGTCTGTCCTTGCCAAATTCCAGCCTGGGCAGCCGCCTTCTGCCAGACTGGACCTTGTCCGCCGCGTCCACCGTGCTGCGTCCCGCTTTCCCCACCGTCGAACCAGCACAGCGCGCCACCGGCCGCTGCCAGCACCGCCCGGCTCTGCCTGGGACGGGGCTGATGAAAGGCAGCAGGAGTGCCCGCCGCGTTCCCCCGCTGCCCCGCGCACGCCAGCCGTGCCCACACCCCCAGCGCTCAGGCGGGGACGGGACCCAGCCGGAGCGCAGCGGCGCGGTGATTCAGATCATCTCACGATAACGACGATAAGGGTCGTGGCCGACAGCCACGCTTGCCCTGCTCATCGCGACGTTTCCAGCCCGGGAACGCATGGGAAGATGCTCCAGAGTTCTCAGGAGGAGCCAGGCGCCGTCCTTCTCCTCACCCGACCGCAGCGGGTGGCTGCTCGGCGTCTCTGTCCCTCTCAGGGGCCTTATCTTAAAAGTATGATATCAACTTCACCCTTAGAAACCAACTAGCAAGCTGTTTCGGCAATGCTAAGGGGAAGAAGTTGCATAGTGAAAGGGAAAACACTAAATCAAATCTGAGATGTAGATGTAAGAAAGATTATCCAAATTTTGAAGATGATAGGATCTGGGGCATTCAGATCATTTACCAAGGTCTAGTCTTCAGAATAATGTTGGTCTCCCTCTTCTGGAAATCAGGTTTGTGGGTGTGTTTTCCCAGTCATCAAATCACATTCTTGGTTCAATAAAATGGGGTTTAGTAACTTCTGAAACAAAAGAACGTTCCACAACACCACACATATCTAGCAATGACAGAGGAACAGCAGCACTGAAAAAACAGCTCCCTGCCAAACAGACAGCCACCAAAGGGACTTTATCGTAGGTAAGACAGGTCATTGGATGCCAAATAGCTTTAATAATCAAACTTGCTTTCTACCTTCACACAATGAGTGCTCAGATTGCGCACATGGGTTGGGGAAAAGACAATTCCCACATTCAAAGCTTTTCAACCAGAAATCCTGTTGCTCAAGTATTTAACTTGCAAGCATGTGGATTAAAAGCAAGGCATGTTCATGCTTAGGAATTTTAGTTAATTTAAATCTTAAGCTCAACATAATGTAGCAGTCTCCCTTTTGAATAAGATAATATTTCTCACTATCAATTACTATTTCATAGACCCAAAGACCACCCAAAAATATGCTGGATCTATAAATATGTTCAGACTTATTTTTCTAATTTCACTCATACGCTAAAACTTCATTTAAGCCTGCGAAAGCCATTCAGAACAGCCTTGTTTAAGTTTCTATAAATCAGATTTTGTAAAAAATATTTCTAAAACCCCTTTTCTCGGGCAGATCCTCTGCTTCTGATCACAAAAACCACACTGGAGGCTCTGGAGGAAAGGGATCAGAGTGCTGGGGAAGGACTGCCCATGCGGAGTCCTTGGGTTGTGCCAGCCCACTGAGGGCTGGGATCTGGTCGCAGAAACCACCGCTGCTGAGAAAGAATGTGAATTCCTCGCCGCTCCCCTCGCCTCTCACTCAGAAACAAATTTCCTGTTCTCCCCCCCGGGAGCAGCGATGCTGGCGAGGTCACTCGGGCGGGATGGGCCGGACCGCTGTGCCGGCGTTTTATGACCCATCAGCACCAAACCGGTGAGGGTGGGACCGGTGCGGCGCAGCCTCGGGCACGTCTTCGCTCGGCCGCCGAGGGTGTCCGCTGGAAACACGACAACGTGCTGCACAAAATAAAAACATCTTGATGTCGTCCAGGCTGCAAGGCCGGAGTCATGCCTTGAAAGCTCCAGTTTCCTACAGAAAAGCAATTGCGGGCACTGCAAGAAAGGAAAGAAAAAAGGCTCCTCGTTTCAGGAGCGTCTCCCTCACGCGTAGGACCTGGGGAAGGTGCTGCCTGCGCCCTGGCTCTGCCGGCACCTCCGGGCAGCCACGGCGCGGGGACGGCCGCCCCGGCAGCCTCGGCAGGCGGAGGAGCGGCGGGCAGCACCGCGAGGCCGTTAAACCCCTGGGTGATGATTTTACGAGCTCTCGGTGGCTCGTCTCTACCACCAAGCCCTAGTGAGTCACTGCCACGCGGCTGCTCCTCGGCTGAAAATAAGACTTGCCTGGTTTGTCAGTGTGGCGTCTTTACGAGCATATTTGCTAATAAATTATTTCCTTTGTGGTAGACGTCCCCCACAGACACCCGGGACCCGGCTCCTCCTCCCGCTTTGGGTTCCCACCGAAGTCAAAACGGGACCAAGGCTGCAGTGAACCGCCGTGAAGACAGAGCAGTGGTGACGCCCTCACGTCCCCGTGAACCTCTGTAACACCGTCTGCCTCACCGGGGTCCCTCACAAGGCGAGCTGAGGCGGTACCTGGGCACAGCGCAGGTCTTCTGACTGATGAGGTATTTTAAGGAATCTTTCTGAGGAACAAGATGACATTTTCACGAGAAAAACTATCATGTCTCCGCAGTGAATGAATCCGTGAAACATCTTCATCTTTACAGCTATTTATAATTACTTGCGAGTCATTTCCTTTCCAGTCATTAAGAGCTTCACTGAAATAAATACCCTTCGTTCAGCTGCTGTTATGAATGGCACCAAATAAACCAGCCAAGCATTTTTTCCAGCAGCACTAAGAAAATAAAAGTCACCAAAAAAAATCCCAAATCTGCGCTGGATATGGGGATGCTATTGCTGAAATACTGGTGATAATTAGCAGTTTTGTAAGAAGCAGGTGTGGGAAACACAGCTCTCCACTAACAGCCCATCGGTTCACCAGCACAACACCCCGGTGACATCTCTGCTGGCATACTCAGGTTTCACATCTTGCTGATTTTATTTAAGCCCTTCATTGTGGCCTCGGGTGTTTATGGAGTGTGGCTTGGTTTCGCATCCAGTTTCTGGTCTATCCCTCCCACTGCCAGCCCCTCTTCTGCTGAAGTTCCTGCTTCCCTCGTGGAGACAGAGATCTCCCCGCAGAGATGCTCAGTACCAGTTTATCTGTTGGGACAGTTGTCCCAGCTCTGCTCTCCAAATTAGGGGCTTGAGCGGGTTGCTGCTCCCTCCATGGAAGCTCACTTCACCCGGGGAAAGCAAGACAGCCGACTCCGTTACTTTGAACCATAACCTAATGGTAGTGTTCTCGTGTTCACCATACTGCTGACTCTCCTGCTTGTATTTCAAATAGCTGTTCCATTATTCATTCATGGATGGCGGCCAGAAGACAAGCCACAGAGTACTGCATAGGTGACAACATATATCACAGCAGGTATTTGCTGGAGGGGACAAGCGTAGCAAGGGAGGGGAGGGGGCAGAGGAGGGAAGTGCAGAAGGGATTTTCCAAGCAATAACCCCATGAAGTCATTTTTTCTCAGCAGCATGCTGGATACCTGAGCATGGATGGGTTACTTCTGCTAAGGCTGGTGAAAAAGGGATTGGCTAGAACATTTGCTTGATGTGGTCCAAGAGGAAACAGACTTCTTGGACCAACTTCCAGACAGTTCAAAGGAGCTTCCAAAAGAAGGTGGTGAGGAAGTCCCGTCTTTCCAGTCCTCTCTTCACGCCATGCATGGGTCCCGCTAGCTGCCAGGGCCAGGGCTGGGGTCACCTTTCCCAGTCCCACCTGGACAAGCAAAGCCCGGGGGCCAGTGCAGCCCCGGGCACAGAGCCCCGGCAGCTCCTGCCCCTCTCCCGAGAGCCGTTTCCCATCACACACCAGATGGGCCTTCTCGGTGCAGACGCTCGCTTGCAGGGACCAGACTGTGCTATAAAAAACAGATCGTACCCAGCTGGCTAGGGGAAAAATTAAATCTATGCAACTTTATAGCACCAATGTTTGCCATATCGATGAGAAAATAAACCCATACGCATTCATGACTCTGCCCTCAGAGGTGATGATATACCCACTGCTCAGATCACAGTCTCCATCCCATTTCTATGGGTCAGAGAAGTGATTCATGTGATGCCACCCAGGGGGCCAGAGAGCGCCCGAAAATCAACCAGGGGCTTTGCCTCAACTCAGCATTGCCCGTTACTACCTCGGCACAACAGCATCCCTTCGGGTTCCTCACAAGTACCGGATTTTGGCAGGAGCCAGCAGTGTGGGTGCGGACCCGGGAAAATGGACGACAACCTCTGCAAGGAGACGGCGCACTCCGAATTCCTGTTAGGTGAATGCAGAACGTGGCAGGCTGGAAGGAGCCACTCCTGCTCCGTTTGGTCTTGCAACACTCAGGTGCCTGACTGCAGCGCCCACAGGAATGACACCCAAGGCCATAGCAGCTTTGAAGGGTTTAAATTATTCATGGTAGAAACAACCTGCTGTAGTTTCAACTCTGATCCATGCTCAGCTACTGTAAATTGGCCTTTTTTCTGTAATTTTCAGTAATTTGTGTTATAAATCGTGCTGTCTGCCACAGCAAAATCATGATGCTGGGAGGCACGTCTGACATGTAAAAGCAGTAATTATCACCGCTTCTCACGGGGGCCCTGCCTGCCCTCTAAAATACGGATCCTTAGAAGCATCAGGATGAGTTTTTTCTTGTGTTTTCTCCCTCCTGCTGAGTACATGCTGTTGCACAAGGGCAGGGGAAGCCTCGCTAACTGTACCCGCTGCTCCGTCAGCAATGCTTACCCATAGCAGAGAGGAGACAGAAAATCCTGCGGTTTTTTTTCTTCAGCATCCCTGCCACATTTCAGGCTCCACTGAATTCCCTTCAGCTGCAATCAGGGTCTTTCACTGTTATTTCTGGAGAGCACAAGGAGAACAGCAGATACCAGTCACAGGGGGCAAACAAGTATTTCCAGCAGATAAATTGTAAATTTGCTGTTGATAGTATTTACAGGCAGAAGTGCTTCTCAGAACGCAAAAGCAGAGCTCAGATTTCAGTGTCACAGTGAATTGGTTTCAAGGACCTGTCTAAGGACTGATCATCACAGCAAAAGCTAATACATTTAAAAACCCAGTGAACCAACATGAACAATAAATAACTGTTAATTACTTATGGGGTACACACTGAAGTTCTGTGAGAAAAAACATGGTTAAACCTCCCTAAATAATCTTCGTGAATTATTTGCTCAGCTGTAATTGGGAGGTGCATTAAGTATTTAATACCACTACTATTTGAAAAAGATTTTAAAAGGCTTTTGTGAAGATTTACCACGCAAGCAGGGATTCCAGCAGGCAGATGGGATGGTGGCCAGGCAGTTCTGTGCCGACTGGGGGAAACATTATTTTTAACGAAGTTGCTTTACGACTGCAGCACTCTCCATTACTGTACAAAGAAGGGCTTCCCACGCAGCCCATGCCGGCGATCAAACCCCCTAGGAAAGTGAAATATTTTATTTCAGTTCTAAATAATGTGCAATGACTTCCCAAATGCCTGTGAACGCGGCGGAGATGCTGCAGGTTACCTCGGTGGGTGGCAGCGGAGGTGACGCCCCTCTCGCACTGCGACGGGGCGGCTGGGTGGTCCCGGGGTCCTTTGCACGGGACGAAGCTGCTGCGGCCAGCACCGCCATCCACAGACCCCCTGCAGCCAGGGAGACACCGGGCACCCTGAGCCCCGGGGCTGCAACCTGCCAAATCATCCCAGGGTTTCTTGTTTCCACATTTCCTCAGCGGTGCCAAGGCAGATGGCAGTTAGAAACGTTGCCAACGATGCAACTACCTGCAAGAGAACGGCCCCAGGTACTCGTCTGTGCTTGCAAGCGTACGTGGGATTACCTGGGGAGGAGAAGCTCCCGAAGGCTTTGCGATGCCCTGCTTCTGGAGCACTTCAGCTGCAGAAAGCAGTGGCATAAAGCGCACCTTTGCATCAAATAAACTTGCCGTGTGTTTACCCATCTTCCGACAGCTGTTAAACCTCGTCCTTTAAACAAATGATGAGGCAGAGCGGATGCTGGAGGGGAGCAGTATTCAAGATTTGGTGAAAATGGCAGTGGGTTGGTTTTAGATGCACAGCCTGCCTGTTTGCATTTTAGACGTGGTCTCCAACTGGCTGCACAGAATATCAAGATAATGACTTAAAACACATTTACAAAGGGCTCATTTACTGACAGAGACTTTCCTTCAGAAGCCCACTGAAGGGTAGCCAGCATTCACCCATACAAAGGGACAGCTACGCACGTGCTTGGCAGGAATTGAAGCAGCAGATGCCATCCTGAACTCCACTTGCCACAACCATCTTCCACGTTTGTGAATGCAAAACTCCAGTTCAATCCCATAACCCAGGCTGAATCCTGAAATTCTGCCGCTGGCTTGGTGCAGAACTGTACAAGTGATTTATAATTATGGAGTAATTGAGAGCGTTACACAGGTGTTCATCTGAAGCCAGCACACATGCAAACCCAGTTGGCAGCAAGAAGAAATCATAAGGTAAAATTAAGAAACCAATTGTCAGTTAGGAACTCATTTAATCTCACACTCTAACCTGAAAGAGAAGTTTCCTTGGGGCCTTTCTGGGTGTGCGTGTTCATATGTGCCTATAAATAGTGTTACTCACATAGAAATGGTAGCTTTATTTATTTATTTATCTTTATAGTAAAGCAAGCAGACTGTGCTGTAGCTGGAAACCTTCGCAGTTATCCAACGCTAATCTTGACTTCAATTTCACTTAAAACCTTCCTGATGTTTTTTTTGTTTTGCAGTTTAGCTTTCCTCATGTATCTGCCTTCATACAATTTTGCGCAAAGAATTTTTCTTGTTAGCAGCATTGCCACTGACAGACTATTATTTACTGGAAATTTCAACTTTTAAAATTACCGGTGATAAAACCGTAGCACAACGAAGGATGCAGAGATTTTTCCAGGAAAAGTCAAATCTGTACCTTATATGAAGAGATACTGTAAAAAGAAAGATTTCAAACTCATTCAAAGTATTTACAGACAAGCAATCAAGTTATCCCAGCTGGACAAGTTACAGAGCTCCGGCCAGAGGCCACGGAGCGTGAGTCCAAGGCCTTCGCCATCAACAGGCGCAGAAGTTCCCAGGAGTGCCTATTTGGAACACGATGGGCTCGTTAGCAAAGCATTTTGCTATACCCAAAACTAGGCTGAGCTCCGGAAACAATGTCATCGGACAAAATTGTGCTCTACGTAAAGCCTGTTTGATGGGCTGGGAGGGATAGAGGGAAATGAACGGTAAAACATTTCAAACCTGTTAGCAGCAGAGATGAGAAAGTGTCCAAATACTCACCTAAACGTATCATTGCAATGATTTAATGAATTTCACCCAGCACCCAAGAGTTAGGTCCCTTCAGCAACAGCAGCCCCATTTCCAGTGCTAACACCAGTGATGCTAACCCAGCTCTGCATGCATAGATGGACAGAACACATAATACAGGAAAATAAATACATTCCTTTTGTGATGAATCAATCACAACTCTCACAGTTTAATCTTCTCCCTAAAAAGGTGGCAGTTTTCAGCTCATCCGTGCCATTCTTGCATAAATCTGTATTTTTTCTTAGAGAAATTACAAGGTTGGTAGAAAACCTGATGCCCACGCAACTAATTGTGGCACAACATCGTATCTAGGCAGCACTTGCCCTCTCAGACTCACTAAGCAATTGCTCATGTACCAAAACCATCAGTGTGGTTTTGCCTGTGCATTTGTTTTTAAGTGCAGAACTGCAAATACTTTCCAAACAAGAGGCTTATTCAGCATCTGTGGGTATGTAGTTGAGACATCACTCAGCGTCATAGCTGCCGTGCCAGAGGCTGAGAATGATAAATGATGCTCTCAGTTTCAGAGAAGCCACTGGCATCAGGGGGGAGGTTTCCGCAGAGCCTGAGGGGATTCGGCGTTTCCACGAGAGAGCGAGCAGGGCTGCTCTCCGTGCTCACCACAAGGCACGGCGCGATGGCTGGCAGAGTGATGTGCACAGGCAAGACACGGCAGCAAACACAGCCGCCCTCGCATCCCCATCCCTCGGCGCTGACGGTGTCTGCTGGCAGCCAAAGGCAGCAGACAGCTGGAAGCGGTGCTGGGGTGTGTGCCGGAGTGGGGGGTATATTTAAGGGTGTTTCTGCCTATACTGTCTGGTATCGCGGCTGGCATTTAGGCTCTGAAAGCTTCAGGGTGTTATTAAAAAGGTCAAACTGAGAAATACTTCAGGCTTTTTTTTTTTTTTCCCTTTTCTTTAAACACACCTTTTGACCTGGTTTGGAAGGAGGCTGGGTTGCAAGGTTTCCTTCTGAGCTGTCTAGCAGGCACAAAATATCCCGGTGAAAACCCAAGCATTTTCTAATAGATGCATAGAAAGATCACCTTTCAGAAAATACAATATGGCCGAATTTGGTTCTCCATCAGTCCAAATACACAGTGCAAACACAGGCTCTAATTTACTAAACCACAGACTGAAATTAGTGATGGCTTTTTGCAAACAGAACAGCAAGTAAACTAACAAGGGAGTGTTTGGGACCCCACTAAACCCACACAATGATCACATTATTGCACCTCAGTACGCCATTACCCATCACGATCCTGGACACGCCACTGCCAACAGCCAGCACTGCGGTACGTTGCGGCTCTACAACCGCCGACACAGCTACAGCGGCCGGGACCGGCGGCATCGGGCAGCAGCCACCCTGTCCTGGTTTCAGCTGGGATAGAGTTAACTGTCTTCCTAGTAGCTGGTACAGTGCTGTGTTTTGAGTTCAGTATGGAAGAATGTTGATAACACTGATGTTTTCAGTTGTTGCTCAGTAGTGTTTAGACTAAAGTCAAGGATTTTTCAGCTTCTCATGCCCAGCCAGTGAGAAAGCTGGAGGGGCACAAGAAGTTGGCACAGGACACAGCCAGGGCAGCTGACCCAAAGTGGCCAACGGTGTATTCCATACCATGGGACGTCCCATCCAGCATAGGAACTGGGAAGTGGGGGAGGGAATCGCCGCTCGGGGACTAGCTGGGTGTTGGTTGGCGGGTGGTGAGCAACTGCACTGCGCATCATTTGTACATTTCAATCCTTTTATTACTACTGTTGTCATTTTATTAGTGTTATCATTATCATTCTTAGTTTCTTCTTTTCTGTTCTATTAAACCGTTCTTTTCTCAGCCTGTGGGTTTTGCTTCTCTTTTTCCCGGATTTTCTCCCCCATCCCACTGGGTGTGGGGGGGAGTGAGTGAGCGGCTCCGTGGTGCTTAGTTGCTGGATGGGGTTAAACCACGACACACCCCCACGGCCATCGTGCACGTGAAGCAACGGCTCCAAAACGGCTCCGCAGTTGGTTTAAAGGCTGATCCAAACTCTCCCAAAACCACAGCAGTCCCATTTCCAAAGGAAAAGTTGGCAGCACGTTCTAGTCTCATTTTGAGTGTTCGCATGCTGGCATATCAGCCGCATTGCCACCCAGATCCTCCTTACCAGAAGGTGCTTTATGAACTGCAAAGGGAGACTGAGATGTGTCACACTACCTAGCAGATGTCAGCTGTGAATGCAAACCAGGATGCATTAACCCAAGGCAAAAAAATGGTCTGCTTGTGTGGTGGATGGGTCAACAGAAGCCCTGAAATGGTTCTCACTCCTTTATGATCCTAACACACACCTAAAATAACAGAAGTCGCAGAGAGAAGAAAGTAAAAATAAAATCAGACTTACAAGATCATCTCACAATGGAGTCTTTCACTCATCAGAGTTAATATCCTGGAATTTATATAAGATATTGTACTTTATCTGATCATTAAAATAATTGATTAAAGCTGCCTATACTAGAAAGTTAAGTTTTCTTAGGGGAAGAAATATTGCCTTACAGTGTCCTCCTTGAATAACAAGTTTTGACAAATAAAACGGTTAAAGAAAGTGAAATCTTTATTACATTCTGCTTATTGCAAGCAGGAGATTGGATGGATTAGTTTCATTTAACTTACTACACCACACAGCTCTCGAAGGCAGGTTGGGAATCCCAGCTGGGCATCCCTCACTGTGCAGGAGCACAGGGGTCGGGATCTGCTCCAACCCTCTCAGCCCGCTCCCACCCAAACTCATCACATTTCCAGTATCACCAGAGATTCTGCTGCAGCTCCTTCAGAAGGCAGAGCACTATATACTCTGAAACACCTCTGTTCCCATGCTGCTCCCAAAGAACAGCAAAGCCAGTGCTAAACCCTTTCCAAAATCCTGCCCATGCCTGTGGAGCCCTGAATCCCTTGGCAACTTGGCTGGTATTTGCAGAGAACAAAGTAGATGCACATAAGAAATAAACATTTTGGGTTTCATTTTAACTGAAAACAGTTCTTTGGGGAAAGCCCACCACAGATCCAAGATAGCAGGTCACTCTGCAGTTCACTGCAAATGACAACAGAAGGGTTTAAATTAAAAACATTTGCAAAAGATTAAACCACTGTTAGGAAGGTTAAGGTCTCCTCACATGTGCCCAGGCTGACAGGAGGGGAACCCTTCGAAATGCACACCAAAGAGGGACCACGCTCTAGCTTTCTGCTTGGAGAAATAACAATTTGATTGAATGAATGGAAGGAAAACAGTCATGTCCAAAGCTTAGGACTTTTTCTACATTAAGGAGTATAGCTTCAAGGGCAACACTTTGTCTTGCGTTCTTCAAGTGTCAGGGGACAGTCAGGACCGTGCCACTGCTGTCTGGGACCTCTGCAGCTCCAACAGCAGTTTCCCACCTTGCTCTGCTCTGGAGGGTTACAAAATCTCTTGCCAGCCTCCAGCCATCCAGGACAACGCTCACAACGGCCTGCACAAGCCTTTTCAGCACTAATACAGAATGTGTACTTCACATTTCATATGTTTTTATTCACCTTCTATATTGATTTTTTTCTAAGTACTTTCTAGCCTGTACTTAATAAATTAGACTCTCCTTTTTGGGTATTGAAATACATTTTCATCTCACATCAGTAGTTATTGCCATTAA